>NC_143399.1:50295633-50603440 GCF_052110815.1 Crocodylus siamensis
GGCAGGTGTGGGACTAGGTTGCAGAGTTTAAATGCTCACAAGTTAGGGTATACCAAAATGAAGGTTGCAAGCTCCATAGCACCAGAATTACACTTACTTCTTATGTAGTTAAGGAAGCCAAGCATTCATAATAAGGGAATCTTTCTTTAGCTGTGCACATTATGAGCTTAGCACAGTAAAAAAAAACCCTCAAACCTACTGTACACTGTCCCAAACACAATTTTAAAAAGCTCATAAATCAGTAAAATCACAGTTTTTCTCTGGAGCCTCAAAAGGCCCTTCTTAGCAAAAGTTTATTCAAGCTAAATGGAAACTGCCAGCCATTTTAATGATAAAAGTGTTCAAAGGAAACTTCACTGCTTTTACAAGCTATTTAATGAACAGCTTGAGACCTTGATGCAGGAAGGTCCTTAAACACGTGCCAGACTTCAAGCAGGTAGGTAATGGCATTAATGTAACTATTTGAATGCTTACAGTTGGGCACATACTCAAGTGCTTTGCCAAATGGGGGCCACCTAAACAAATTTCAGCCCAGGCATTGTTTTGTGCCTCTTCACTTGACTCTTAGCTCTGTTTTATTCCTTGTGGTGATCTGGATGAATGAAGCCCTTAAAATCAGAGGATAGCAAATAATGGCCACAGCCAAATGGCTTTTACTGTATGTGAATGCTCACCAAATGTTTCTATGAATAGCAGCCCATTCACATTAAGCTTCTTGAATAGCAAGCAAAGGGCTGGCTGCATGCCCCTTGTCAGACCAATCAGCCATGGGGAACTTTGAGCACCCAGTTAGTTTTGCCTCCACAAGCCGTATAGTTTGTGCCCAGTTACTTTTGCTGGTTTCATTGAGCTCTGCTCCTGTTATCCCTGTGTAAAATTGGCATGGTGATATTGAACCATCTCACAGGGGCATTGTGAGGATGAGTTATAAATTACTCTGAGGCAAATGGCACTACCATGGCCTGAATGATTACTCTCTTGACAATATAACAGTTCAGAAGTTACTAATGGGTGAATGATATTGTTATTCTCTTACCTTCAACATTTCCTAGTCGTAATCTAAAGCTCTTTCAGTCCTGCAAGAGTGCCTGGGGGAGAGGAAATGTTCATTGCATGTAGAGATGTAAAATGCAGGGTGGCTGATTCCTTATGACATTTATCTACACTCAGGAAGAAGACAGCATAACTCACTTGTGATTTATCCTTCCTGTTCTCCATCATGAAGATAAATACCATAGCATAGGTTGATCTGTCTCATTTCCCTTATGCACAAGGTACCTGTAGCCATGCACACACTGTCTTCCCATGCAGGGACACCCTCTTTGCTCAATGTGTTATGATGTTTCTTAAACAATTGTGGACTAGGAAGAAGCTTACAGACAACTGGCTGAGAAGTATCCTTTCCTTGGGAAACACTAACTAAAAGACTCGTCTGGAATGTTTGTCTTTGCCAGATCTTACAGGGAACCTTGTCTTCATCAATCACTATCAGCTCATCCTGAGCACTAAATCAGATGTTCATTTAGCTCCCTATACAATGCACATTGTATGTCAGTCACCTGAGGACAGATTGGGGGTCAATAGCACCACACTGATTTACACCAGCAAAGGATTTAGCCTTGTGTTGGGAAATATTGCAATACTTCCCTTCCCCCATTAATTGTTTCCCCTGGGTCTGTTTCATAGAGTGATGACGAAGCTTGTTTGATATGTTTCTTGCATGAACAGTTGGGCTTATTTTTGCCTGAACAAGCATCAGAAGAGCAGAATCACTGACGTGCATAATGGGTAATCTACATCTAATTGTTACATTCTGCAGAGGGGAAAATGTGTGCATTAACTCTGGCATTCTCAGAGGCCTTGGCAAAGAGCTGCAAAAGGTTATGGGAGACCCCAGACTGAAATGACTGTTGGAAGAAACAGCATGTAATGACTGAACAGTAGAGAGCAGTGTAAAGGAGAAAGAGATGACAGAATTATATACCAAGGCAGTTCAATTCATTGTTTAGGGGTAAGAAGATGAGTTGGGGCCGAATGCCACCATGAAGTACATCCAAGCAGCCCAACTGGTTTCAGTGCACAAGGAAACAGGATTAGATTTTACAGGTGTAATCAAGGGCAAGATTTAGTTTGATAACTGTGGAACTCATTGCAACAGGACGCTGCGGAGTCCAATCATGCAATTGGATTAAAAAGGGGGTTAAACAAATGGAGGCTGAGTCCATCAGGGGCTATTAAATGCAATAGTCTGGTGTAACATGTTGCAGGTGAAGTGGAGGCAATGTGGGTATGATAGGAGTAAATCACTCTACACATCCCCTGTTTCTGATACTTTTCTTCTAAACATCTGCCACTAGCCTCTCTTGGAGACAGGAGACTGGGTTAGACAGACATTTGTTCTGACCCAGTTTGATAATTCTTATGTTTTGATACCTTAATTAAATGTTAAGAGTTTTCAGTGTGTGTGTGCATGTCTTCTGATGAAGTGGCTTCCATTATAAATTCATAAGCTGTAAGGCCAGACAGGACCACTGTGATGTTATATTCCAGCACTGTAAAATGGCCTATTGTAAATGAGACTCATGCCCTGGTGTTTTCAAATGAGCTACAGTAAAGGGGCTTAACTGGGATTAGTGAGCCAGCTGACTGGAAGAAATGGAAGGGCTACCCTATATTCTTACATGCAGCATGTCCTCATGTGTATACACATTTTGTTTTCAGAAGGTAGCTTGAAGAAAAAAAATGTAAGTAGTAGATCAAGGTAGTAGCAGCTAGGGAGCTGAGCCTGAGCTTGGGGCCATATGTTTGGTCAAATCTGGGGCCATCTGTTGGTCACGTGCTGGGTCTGATCCTACATGGCATATCCAGTCCCATGCTCTAGGCCTGGGGTCACGTGCTGCATCTCGGACTGTGCACCAGACTGATTCAGCACGTAGGGCCATGTCATCTGGCTGAGAGGCTTCTCATAGGTCCAGAAATTTGGCAGTGGTGGGAAGTGACCGCATTAGTTTCCATGGCTCCTAGAGCTGCAGCAATTAACCTTGGCATGGTTCCCCCTCCACCCAATTTCCAGACTTGTAGGAATAAGTGTTTCTTGTACATAACATACACCCCCATTTTCTCCAGCTAGTTTTAGAGGAAAAAATTATGGGTTATATGCAAGAAGATACAGCTATAACAAGGGTGGTTTTTGTAACACAAGTGAATGCATTATGAGACTTTCCCTTTTCAATGTGCTACACAAGCACCTCCTCATTTGCTAAAATGCAAAGGTGAGAAATATCCTGAGGCAAAAACTATCTAGTGCAAAGAGTTCAAATGCAGCTTGGTTTACTTCTGTAGAATAAGTAACAGTTTTCTATTAGTTTGTTTTTTAAATCAGTGTTTTTGTGAGTTGGCACTCCCAAACCAAATCCAAAGGCTATGTAAAGTACATATACATGATTATATGTTCCCTTAGGATCTGATCCTGTAACTGGATCTATTTGCATAGACCAGACCCCTGCATCCAGGTGAAGAGTCCCAGTGAAGTCATACTGGCTTGAATATCTGTAATAGCTGCAGTAGCTGTGTGCATATGTGGGGGAGAGGGCAAGAGAGAGCACAGTACTTCCTGAATAATAATGCTTCTCTGCTACCTCTTGTAATAAGGCATATTTCTCATTTTGGATACCTGGTCCCAAACAACCCCTGTGCAAAGTCATATTTCTTGTTTTAACTTACTGAATCCATCCATATTCAGCCAGAGCGCTGCAATAGGACTTAATCACAAGCCTAAAATTAAGTAGGTTTTCCTTTGTTCTGCTGAATCTGGGCTTAAATGAAGACTTGCTGTATTATTCAGGGAAGGATTGTTCTTGTTGAATTATTAACCGCAGTGATATTGTCTGGTGTGAGGCATTTAAATTTATATTTGATAAGGAAAAGATTTCACAAGACTGGAAGTAAATAGAAATGTTTCAGGGGTTTCCTAAAACTGCTTAGTGGATATTACTTTTTAAAGCAATCCTTCCTTTGCAGTGCAGAAAACTCAGAAGCAAACTTCCAGGGCTCAGGTAGCAGGAACTGAACTAATGTAGCTGATGTTAACACAGAGTGTAACAGTAGCGAAATGTAACCATGTTAGTTTTGTCCTGTAAGTAACCTGAAAACTCCGTTTTGTATTATTTTGCTTAACATAAGTGAATGTACTCTGCATGTCCTTTTTTGAATGAGTGTATGTGAAAGGGTGAATGGTGAGAGAAGACTTGTGATAAATTCATGAGTGTTGACAACTCATTTACACCAATGGAAAATGAGTATAAAACATTACCATTTTGCCATTTCTTCCTCTGCAAGAATAGTAGGGAATTCCAACTGTAAGGATTTATCCTGCTAGAATTATTACGTAGGCCAGGTGATGCCAGCTGGGTCTGGATGGAAGTTTTAGCAACAAGTGTGACCATTAAATTAGGTTGCTTATAGACATGAAAAAACAATACAAAACACTGCTTTACTTTCAGCTCGGTGTGCCCCTATGTTGAGAACAGTGCATGTCTAGAAGAGGTGCTGTGTTAGTTTGACCCAGCTTGCCCAAATCTGTACAGATTGGGTGCTTCAGTGGGGCTTTTTGGCTCTTGTATCTAATAACTGATTGAATCAGCTATTACAGTGGTCTCCAACCTTTTTAAGTACCAGATCACTTTTTGAATTAAAGTTCAACCCAGAATCTACCATAGCCCGCCCCCCAGCCAGGCCAGTGGGAGGATTGGAGCCCGGACGGCTTGTCTAGGTGCAAGGCAAGGGGCTCCCACCACTGTGTGCAGCTCTGTGAAGGCCCAGGGGGCATGTGGCCCCCCTCCTCTGTGTGCGGGGCAGAGGAGGTTGCCACTGCACTTTGTGCCTTGAGCCCTGCTACAGCTGGCCTGGGAGTGGTGCACTGCCATTGTGTCCTGCTGTTGGGCTGGGCCTCTCGCCCTGCCTACCCAGTGGCAGGATGCTTGTGGCATCATGCCATTCCCAGGATAGCTGTACTGGGGCTCAGGGTGCAAAGCACACCAGCAGCCATCTCTGCCCTGTGCACAGATGGGGGGGACATGTGCCCCCCTGGCCTCTGCCAGGGTACGCACAGCAGTAAAAGCCCCTCCCCCCACATACCTCTGGATGAGCTGATAGTCTTAGCACCTAGCCAGGTTGGGGTCCAACACCACGCATGTCCTGCCACTGGGTGGGCAGGGGGTGAGGCTCAGCCCAGCAGCAAGACACATGGCATTGGGCCACTCCTGGGCAAGCTGTAGTGGGGCTTGAGGTGCAAAGTGCAGCATGCAACAGCAGCCACCTCCACCCCATGCACAAATTGGGGAGGCACATGCCTCCTGGGCCTCTGCCAGGGTGCGCACAGTGGCAGGAGCCCCCCATACTCCTAGACAAGCCACCTGGGGTCCAATCCTCCCACCACCTTATTCAGTTGGGACCCCACTGACTTCAGCCCCTGCTTCTGCCTGTGCCCATGCCCACTCCCTTGCTCACTGTGGGGGGCCTCAATCTGGCCCCCGTCTTTCCCTTCCCCACAGGCTGACCTGCTGGGCTTTTGGGGTGGGGGGTGTCATGCACTCGCATGCGTGCACACGCTCAGTCCCCCCAGCCTCAGATCAACTGGCAGAGGCTCCACAATTGACCAGTCAATCATGATCTATTAGTTTCATGACCACTGAGCTATTAGCTAAAAGTGCTGAAAAGCACTGCTGAAACACCTGATCTATACAGGTGCTGGGGAGCTGAGTCAAAGTAACGTCCTTCCTCTTATGGTAAAGCACTCTTTTGTTTTGTTTTTCGCATCTGTCAGCAGCCTAAGACTGGGTGCTTTAGTGGGACTTTTTTGTGCTTTTATCTAAAACTGACTGAATCAACTATTAGATGAGAGCACCAAAAAGTCCCACTAAAGTGCCTGAACTATATAGACCCTGCAGAGCTGAGTCAACCTAATGAGCTGCTTCTTCTGGTAAAGCATAGTTTTTTTGGGTTTTTTTTTTAACATCTGTAAGCAGAGGAGAGAGTTCGAACAGATGCTTATTAAATAATATCTGAGTAATATCACTCCCTTTTTTGTAAAGCAGAGCACAGGAGATAATGAAGGTTATAATACTGTGAGAGGTCTTACTGTGGTTTAGACAAAGTTTACAGATGCATGTTCTTTCCTGCCTTGTTCTTCACACAGTTTTTTTTATAACTCAAGGAAGTAGGTGTAGCAGGAACCCATTCATGTCTCCTATTGCTGTGACAGGTATAGCCTCCAGTTCCAGCAGTCCCTCTACCATTCAATACAGCTACATCTAACACTGTAAATGGCAGCTGGGGCACATGCTCTGGCATTTAGAGCGGTGGAACAAAACACAAAGGTACCTTCCCATGGCTGCTTATTATGGCACCTCTTATACAAGGGGCATGGTCACGGGTGTTTTACAAGGATGGCATATAGAGACTCTTTATGTCCTGCTTTATAGAGCTTGAAATGTAACTATTCTCCACACTGTGGAAGCAGGTAAGACTGTTCTGGACAACTTAAACTCTTTGTTAGCTAAGTTCTATGGGCAAGTAATTTAGTACAAAGTTATCCCTTGACCTAAGCTCTGCCCCTGTAACAGGGGGCTGTAACTGCTGTTACTGAAGCAGAGCAAGTACAGCTTGTAGAGAGGAGGCTCCAAAGCAATAAGCCTGTTAATTAGTAAAGAGAAACCCCTGTGTCCTGGTAGGGAAGTAGAACCTAGTGACATGAAGAGGTAGAGCCAGGCCAGGGCATATACACAGAGCTGCAGTGAATCTCTATTCACTCTGGTCCTGATCCTGGGAGGAGATGGAAGTCTGTAGGAGAGTGGGAGTTTTAAATGAAGATAAGTTGGTTTATACTGTGTTTGTTAATTTTAAATTGTAAGGCAGGGATTGGCTCCAGAGGAGACGGGAAGACACTGAAGACATCCAGAGAGAGGGTGTGGCTTGAGTTATGGGGCTTAGGGTGCCCAGCCTCATGTGGGATGGGGGGAGTGGTTTCTAGGCTCCCAGCCTGAGGTGTAAGATCTGTAGCAGTGCTCTTGTCCCTGAGTGTGTGTGTGTGGGGGGGGGGGGGGCAGCATAAGGCCCAAGAAGACTAAGCATGAGTATGGAGTCTACAGGCCCTGAGATCTCTTGGTCATGGGGGTGGAGACTGCAGATCCTGAAAAAGAATTGGCACTTTAACCCTTTATTATAAATATATATCTTTTTAAAAGGTGAAAGTGCAAAAATGCATAGCTTTCCCAGGGGCTGATCATGAAATGCATGTCAGCAGTACGATGTATCACCAGAGATTATACCCCACCTCACTTCTATGCTCTTTTTGGGGGTTGCATATTTAGGACTAAATGTCTGTCTTACACCTTGCAGAGTGCCCCCTCAATGGCCCAGTGTGCCACAAACTGGTCCATATTATGTTAAAAGGTGAAGTGTCCAAGTTCAAATATGATATGCAACTGGACCAAGAAGTGGAAGAGTTGAAGGATGTTGTCAGAACTGGCCCCTGTTGGCTGGTTTCTGTGGTTTTTCAGGGTTGCCATTTTGGCAACTGTCTTGGCCTGGCCCAGAAGGAAATTGGCCAGACAGCTCATATATCCCTCCACCACTTTGTACATGAGTGAGAAGGAGGGGGAAGAGAGGGGAGTTTTCTGAGGGTAGTAGCCCTACAATCTCACTGTTAGTAAAGAGGGCTAGCGAAAGCCGGGTTGTAGTGAGGGTGTTCAGGCTAATGCCAACTATAGAAAGAAATGCCTTGATCAAGCAATAGAATTAAAGTGCTGGGCCAGTCCAAGGCTGCCCACTGATGAACAGGGTGGAGTGAAGCACCCCGAAGCTCACTTTGGTATTCTGAGGGCAGCCTCCGAAACTTGTATTTATTTTGAGCAAGGCAGGTAAGCACAGGGTGGTCCCCTGGGAAGCTGGACTGGGAGACGAGATCAGTGGGGCTACCAGAAGGAGAGACAGGGTCCTATTATACTTCCTCCAGAATAGGGTGATTCTAAGGTTTCCCTGCTGCAACCTCCCATTTTCCCACTCTTTTCAGAAGTCCACTCCCACTTCAACACTCATGGGGGATCTAATAGACTGTGTATCAGCATGAATGACTCTTGCCCAACAGGATTTCAATGCCTGCTGCTGAGAGAGTGGGAGTAACAGATGGTTCCCACTGCTTTGACCAACGACAACTGCTTTCATATAAAATGAGAATGAGACCTCTCTTAGCATGTGCACTTCTACCTTGAGTCAGGATCTGGTTAGATTTCCTCCTGGCTAAGGAGGAATTAGGGAGAGGTTTCCAAAAAAAATTAGATAGAAGACCTCCCAGGGAAAGCTGGAAGGATGCTTCTGAATGGTAGGTGGTATCCTTCCTTCTGCATTAGTACTGACCCAGTACTTTAGCATGAAGTTGTCCTTTCATCTTGCTTGTCTTTCGTCTTTTGAAGGGATCTTGAGTGAGTTGACTTTCTAGGTTCTTGTGATCCCAGTGGCACTGTTTCCAAGACCATGTCACCTCCTTATTCTTGGCTAAATTCTGGCTTGAAGATGGTCAATGTGTTCTGTTTCACTGTATTCTCATTGCACTGGAAAATGGCTACTGGAATGCCCATCACTTCCTGGTCTGAGCATCATAGGAAAAAGACTTTCTTGGGGCCCCAGGTATTTCTGACTGGAGGTTAGTTTTGTATTTATTACTATTCGCATCAATCCACTTGGTAACACAGAAGCAAAGTTCAAGGAACATGTCTCTATGCCAGGATCTCCACATACATTCTGCAAATACATTTTCTCAGAACAGTTCTTCATTGTATTTATTACTATTGGATGCACTGGAGTTCATAATGAGGATTAGTCTGTTAAAATGGGAATAATAACATGAATCACACGGGTATATGTGTGATGCCCTTTAAGAAGCCATTCATTAAAGTTTGTTAGAGGCTTAACTACAACAGGGATGAGGATTAAATAAGTATCTGGACAAATCCACTTATCTCACTGTATTTAGTAATTTCTCTTGTACTTTTGATGCCTCACAAAGCTATTAGCATTCAAACTAATATCTATTCCCTCACAGCTCATTGGTGCTTCCTGATTCTAGAGTGAAGTCACAATGCTGAATTTGTGATAGCACTATCAGTCCCTTGGCAATGGGTATGTAGTCTAGAAATTATATTATATATTCCAGCAGGGTCAAGGAGATACTGAATGCTAAGAGCCAGAAGCCTTAGCTATTGGCAAAGGGAAGACAAGCGGGGGGGAAGGAATTATGGGCAAAATAGGTATTAACATTACTCATTTGTGCATGGTGCCTTCCAGCTAGGCATCGAATGGCATGATCAAAGGCAAATAAGTATTATTGGCATTTTATAGATGGAGAAAGAGAAGACAGTGGCTTGCCCAGAGTTGCACAGCTGGAACCAGACCTCAGCTCTGCTGATCCAGTATCCTGTTGATTGTGCCCTCCCTCCAAGGCCTTTCATGGGTCACTTTTGCAGTCCACTTGGGTTTTGCATGCACAGTGTAGAGTTTGCAAATTTTGCTCAGGGCATGGAAAGGAAAGGAGGACTCCTAAGCCAGAGCTCAGGGAAACAGAGCCAGGGAATGGGGGGGTTGACTGTGGACAGGGGAGATGTGTTGTGTTTATGGTGTTATTTCCAGTGCTAGTTTTCCTTTCACTTGACTTAGAGCTCTCTTTTTAGAGAACTGTGTGTGTGTGTGTGTGTGTGTGTGTGTGTGTGTGTGTCCATGGCTCTTGAAGGCTCAGATCAAGTGTAGTCTATGCTTACCTGGCAAGGGAAACACTGTCACCATGAAGGCAGTTTTCCTAGCTGCACCAGGGAAGACCCTGGCACAGGGCTAGTACCTGCCAAGGGGGTGTATAGTAAACCTCCCACTTAGCTGCTGGAGTGGGAAGGTTTTGGTTTTAAGCCCATGTTATGGAAATGGGAGACTCCTCCCTGGCTTGCCCCTGGGGTCTTGCTGCTGAGGATGCCTGCCAAAGGTTTTGGGAACATCTGAAGCCCCAGATGGGAATGCAGGATGTTTGCCACTAGTAGGGCCACTTATGGATCTGGATTCTTGGATTTGGAATTAGTTTTGGCTAATTTGACTTGGAATACGGAAAATTTAATTAAAAGAAATGTGTGTACCTGTGTGGGCTCATCCAGGCCAAACTATGGCATGTGACAGTTGTGTCCAACGCCAGAGGAAAGGGAAGAGTGGAGGATTCACTGTGCATGCAGCCAGTGGCACTGTGGTGGACTGGATGGCAAAGTCCGGCTGGATGGACCTCCAGAGGCCATCTAAGCCACCCCTGCCTGAGGCAGGACCGTCCCAATCCAAACCACCCCTACACTCGCTCAGCTCCGCCTCAGCCCTGGCACAACACGTGGCGCAGGTAAAGCGGGAGACGCCGCGGCCAGCGTCCCGCTTCTGTGAGCTGGTGTCGGCATGTGTGCGGGCGGCAGGGGCAGGCCGCTTCTGAGGCCGAAGCGAGGCGCGCCGTCCTCGCTCCCGCCCCCCCGCGCCGGGGGAGGCTCCGCCGGGAGCCCGGGGCGGCGCTGACCCGGGGGAGCCCCTTGCGCCTCGTGACGGGGGAGGGAAGCGCTTCAGCACCGCGGACAGCGCACGGCTCCGCCCGCGCCCGCCTCCCGCGCCAGGCTCCCGGAGCAGCGGCGGCCGCGTCGCGCTCCTCCTGCGCCGCGCTCGCTGCCGGCCGCCTGGGGGGCGCTGCCCAGGTAGGTGCCGCCTCGCCCGGGTTGGAGCGGGGGGTCCTGCTCGGTGCTCCCGGCCGCAGTCCTGCCCCTCCGGCGGGCTTTCCCTTCCGCCCCGCTCCAGCCACGAGACAAAAGACGCGCGGGAGTTTTCCCTCCGCGCGGGGGTCGCGGTCGCCTCCGCCTGGGCCCCGGGACCAGCGCCGCCCCGCCCCGCCCCGCTCCCGGCCGGGAGGGCGCGGAGCCCCGCGGGGGTCGGTGCCGCCTCTCTGCCTGCCGCCGGGGCACTTCAAGCGGCCAGCTGGCGGCTCGCTCGCGCCGCCCGCCTGGGGTGTGCGCGCCCAGGGTCGAGCTGGCGCGGGTTGCTCGAGGCAGGGAAAGGGAGGGAGAGCTCGGGGAAACAGAGCCCGGGAAGGTGGGGTTGACTGTGGGCAGGGGAGGTGTGTGTTGTGTTTCTGGTGTTACTTCCAGTGCTGGTTTTCCTTTCACCTGCCCTAGAGGTCTCCTTTTAGAGAATGGCATGCCTGCGTCTCTGTGTCCTGTGTGTGTGCATCTGTGTGGGGTGGGTGTGAGGAATGAGGGCCACCCTCCAACAGGGCCTCCAGTTCCTAGCCAGAGCCTCCTGTAAAGAGTTCCACCCTCCAGCCTCTTGCCCAGCTCAGTTTTTAAAATGAGCAGCACCGGTCTCTCTTCCTTAAGGAGATGTGGAAGGAAGGACAGGGAGGGAGCAAGCGAGCAAGGCCAGCTCGGTGGTAGTGCAGGGTGGTTCCCTCTAGTGCACTTTCTAGTGTTCTACCTCCGCCTAAGTTTTTAAAGTCCCAAGTGATGCTGCTTCTATGGTTTCCTTGGAAGGAGTCCAGGCCCTTATACATGGGGTGCTCGTACCACAAGGACACAGTTGTTCAATATATTCCCAGCCTTGCTACCAAATACGTACAGCAGAATAATGGCCTCATTCACTGAAATGAAGGAAATCCTATCCCTTTGTTTATTCCTAAGGATCTCTGTTTTGTCTCTCCCTGCCCATCCATAATTAGAAAAGAGAGCTATGTTCTCCTTAGGGGGCAGCTTAGCTGGATTGCTGAAATCTCTACAGTCTGAATGACCACAATATTATTCGTGGGGGTTTTTTCCCCTGAGATTATTCCAGGGGCTTGAATTGCTGTCCCCTGCAAAAGGGCACCTCGTAACATTTAACATTTCAGCTGGATTTCCTCTGTGATACTAGTTCTTTTTGTGTGTTGTGCAGACTTCCAAATATACTGTGGAATATTCCATCTGTGCAGGGAGAAGTCTGTTATTGGATTTCTTTTTTACCTCCCCATGAATGTCTGCCTGAGTTGCATTGTTTAAATGTAATGTTGTTTGGAACAGTTCTGATGCGTCAATATTGGGACGGCTCAGGAACTGGGCTTTTAGTTTAATGAGCATTAATAGAGTCTCAGAACAGTTAGCTGAGCAAAACTGGGCAGTGATTTAGGAAGTGTAATAAAGTCATTAGATAGGAAGGGTGTTCACTTGTTGAAATGCCAGAGTATGGTATCTGAGGCAGATTACAGTTTCTGAAGCTAATGGCAATTAATTAATGAGACAACAGGTCTGATTCTTCTCTTGGTCTCATTTTCCAGTTGCATGTTCCCAGTGGTAGAGGCCAGAGCAGGATCAACTCCCTTGTTTTATTAGAGGTGATAGCTGATACTCATAAACAGTTGAGGAGTGTGGAGCCTGTCTTGTTTGCAACTTATTTCCTGTGGCAAGTTCTTCAATGTGATGTCCATGTGGTTTTGTTGGCCACACTCTTCCCTATTTCAGATGCAGGAAGGGGACCCTTGCCCTAGTAGAAAATGACCCATCTCAGATGTCTCACCTTGTAACAATTTGGGGTATAACACTAAACCTGGTAAAGGCTAAACTGAGACCTAGCAAACTTGCTGTTTCTTTGAAACCCCTAGAATCATGTTTAAATTACTTTGAACAGAGGTAGGTCAAGCTGGCCAGAAGGGGAATCCAAGCAATACGAGGGTACTGAACACCTTGAAATGCCCTTTGCTGAACGTATTTAAGAACAGATTAGGCAAATATCTGTTGAGGTGGTCTAGGTAAATTTGATCCTCCCACAGTGCAGAGATGATCTCTTGAGGTCCCTTCCAGGCCTACATTTCTCTGATTATATGAATGACTGATAGAAGTCAGTCATTAACAAAGAGAGGTTGATTCTAGCTATACTTAGGTCTCCCTCCCTTTTGACATTCTTTAGGCAATCCTTCACAAACCAGCCAGTGAACTCTTCCCTAGCTTTAAGGCTGCTAAGGATGGCATGGCAAAGGAATCCCTAACTTCAACATGATTGATAGAAACCCTGCTTGTGACCCAAGCACAGTCATTTTGTTAACAAGTGACATAAAAATAAAATGGCCACTCCCTTTTATTTCTCTGTTTTGTGAATAAATCCAGGACAGCAGTCACTAGGGCAGTCAGTCACCACTAAGTGAATGTAGATATGATTAGAGAGGGAATAATAGGAACACAATCCCACCCCCCTCCCCCATCCATTTTCTCATCTCCTCACCCCAATCTGATTTCCTTTTCTGCACATCTGCTAGGAGAGCAGAAATTGAGATCCTCCATTTTCTCCCTGAGCTGTTCACGGTTGGAGACATTGACCTTTCACATCACTGTTTTGCTACAGAAATGAAATCTTTCCTATAGCTCCAATACTGCCTTTTTCTTGAAAGTATGTTTCATGCTTCATTTGCTGGAAATGTTAGGAGTTTTTGTGGAGCATATTTCATTCCACTAGGCCAAAATCTGTAATGTGTGTGGTGTACATTTATAGAAGGATGGTGTTTAGCTCCTTGAGAGGCAGGTGGTCTTTGTGAATGTGTGGTGATTATGCAGACTGTTTCTTCATTCGTGGTTACATCAACAAGAAAGAAAAGTATCATTTCACTGTAAACCTCCTTCTCCCAGCATGAATGTTTCTCTTGGGCTTCTTCTACATTCATCTAAGTGTTTGAGATGCAACTTTCATTCATCTTTTAAGACTGATTTGTATCTTGTCCGTTGCTTGTACAGAGCCAGACTGTAGTCCCCCTCACTCACTCTAGTGACTGGTTATTCCTACCAGTTGCTAATGCGTAAGACTGGGGTGCTTAACACTGGATGGTGCAGAGCTTCCCCACAAAAGTGCTGAGGAGGAAAAGGACACCCCCTTTCCAGCTTTTGCCTTTATACTTTTCCAGCCCTCAAGGAAGGTAGAATAGGATTATGCTTAGATGCTCACTATGTAGAACAGGATCTGCCCCATGCTGTGTCATATTCTATATCTTAACTAGGGAGGGAGGCAAGTAGAGCACAAACCTGAAGGGGGCAAAAAATAGGGCCCTGTCCTCCCATGAATCTTTGCCACAGCAAGTACAGCTCATCACTACCCAGCCATAAGAGCCTGGTGGGTGCAGACCCCACACCCAGCAATGTCTCTGGGGGCTGGAGAGTGAAAGGCACCACTCTGCCCCTGGAAGCTTTGCCACAGGAGGTGCAGCCCTATGCCTTGAAAGAGTGGACAGAAAATGGGGTAACAAGAGGAACCACTGGGGAGCCTGTAGTACTGTTTGTTCCTGAGTTGTAGCAGCACAGGCTTGAGCTGCTGCAAGAGAAGTTGTAGCAATAGCAACTGGTGTTCAAGGAGAGCCCTCTGAGATAAGATTTAGCTTCATTCAGCTCCACTGTCCCACTTTGAGTGGGGAGAAAATCTCCCATGCCCACACCAGTGCCCTGGGTGCTGCAGGAAATCACTATGCCTCTGCCCACATTAACTTAAAGCAGTGTGCAGTTCTGGTATCGTATACTAACAAGGCCAAAGGCCCTCTTAGTGCCCAGGGTGTGATACAATAGCTGCCCACGTGGAACACATTACTGCACATACAAATATGAAAAAAGCCATTTTTCCTGGCTGTTAATTAGGGAAGCGGGGTTGCATTCTAAGGACCTGATTCCCTGCTTATATATATCAGTGTAAACCTGCAGTAAGTCTACTGAAGTTGAGGGAATTAAATCGATGTGGTATGAGAACAGACTTGGGCTCTGAGCAGCAGGGATAGGATGAGTGCCTTGCATCGCTTGCCAGAGAGCCATGTGGCTGGTGCTGATATTGGTGGCCACTGGAGAGAGCAGTTCCACCAAGTTCTCCCTGCCTGGGAGGGTGTCTATAATATGACATGACTAGGAAAGGTGACATGGATACAAAGTAGGGAAAATACTTTTCACTCTTTACACTGCCCCCAGCACCAACTCTTTTAATGTCATTTTAAAGGAGCTCCCATCATTGTACTCAGTCAGACATCAGAACCGTTCCAAAGTGCCAGGATAGTAGCTAGATCTAGCATTGGTTTGACTGACTTGGCACCTGAGGAGGGAGTTCTGACCCTGGGGCAGAGCTGGGGCTGGCTTGAATGGTGCTAGCCAGTGATGAGAACTGGGAGAGATTTGGGTGGTGCAGAGCCAGGGCAGGCTTGGATGGAATACCTTTTGGGAAGAGCTTTCCAACATGTGCCTATTATGGAAATCCCACTGAAAAACCTGATTAGCCCATTTCTGAGCCATGATTTTTCCTTTGATGATTAAACAAGAGCAAGGGCTTTAAAAGTTAGCAGATCTATTTGTTTATCAGGAAGTCAGCACTTCCTGAACATATTTCTCTATTAGATTTGTGATGTACTGAAATCTTAGCGAAAAATTCTAGGTTTAAAAATGAAGAACCTCCCATGGGCCCAATTCTCTTCCTCCTGAATTACAGCAGTGCAGCAATTGGAAAACAGGCACTCTGGTTTTGATTGTGGGTCATATAGTTGTTCACGCCTGTACAAGGTGGATGTCAGATGTTATTGGATCACAAATCACTGTGGTCACTGATGATAGCACTTTACGTTCAGGTATATAGATGTAAGAACCACACAGGGGAGGAGACGGTGGACAGCCATGCCCTTGGTATTTGTAATACACCCATCACTAGGATGACTGTTCAGGCAAAAGTAATGTAAGCAGGCAAGGTTAATTTCTCTGCCAATATAACTCCCATTTTGGCTTCTGTGGTGTAATACCAGCTGAGAATATGACCCAGTGTGAGTGAGCATTTCAGCCATTCCTCCTTTCTGTATATCACTGAAGTGTGTTAATTTGCTGCCATGGACATGTTTTAATCAGAGGATGAACCACCATTTTTGGACCATTTCTGTTCCCTAGTTTCTGCATGTTCAGTAACTGAGCTGGGATGTGACAATGACCATGGTAATGTTGTAGCTCAGCTTCCAGGCTGGCTTAAGGGTATAAGCAGCATTTTTAGCTAATGACACCCTGTGAGTTTGTAGAAGCAGAGTCTGGATGGACCCAAAAGCCCTTCAGCACCCTGTTGAGTGATAGACAGAGGCCCTTGATTGGGGGTGATTGGTCCTGGGCCAGCTGTTCCCAAAGTTTTCCTCCTTATACCACCACCTTGCTCTTTCTATGGTTGGTTGCCATCAAATGCTCCTTTTCTGTATGTGAGGGTTTTATTTTGCATGGGCACCAAGTAACAGTGCAGTGGCACTGTCTGTGTTTGCTGTGAGGAACTGGTAGTCTTCTGCAAAATGGAAGTCCACGTCACAATCTCCACAGTCATTGGTGAATGCTCTTGGGATGGAACATTTTCCGAGTTGGTTCATCTCCATCTGCTCTTACTTTGCCTCCGCAGTGAGTCAGCAGCCCCTTCTGACGTAGGTGTCAAGAACTGCTAAGGCCACCCAGTACAGTTAGCAGAGACAGAGCCAGTTGTTCATGTCTTAAAGTAATATCAACCTGAGTAACCAGCATTGTAACAGTGTGAAATCTGTCCAGTACCAGTGGTGACAGATACTGACACAGGTCAGGTTTGAAGGTCCCCAGTCGTTTTGCATCTGGTATGCTATTTACTGCCCCCCTTTGCAATTTTTGTTTCTTTGCCTATTTAATTTAGGATGTATAGAAGTAAAACTGATTCCACTAACAATAATATCTGAATATGGGACTTTTGGAGCTAAATACATAGGCACTACTTGTGTTAAACCAAGAAGAAAGATGCTCTAATGGTAGTGGTGCTAGCCAGAGACCCACAGGATGTATAGTAAATTCCCAGCTCTGCTACAGACCCTGAGCAAGTCACTAAATCTCCCTGTGCCTCTGTTCTGAACAATCTGAATCAGCGGAGGCCAACCTTTTTTGGCAGCTCTGCCGCAAATTAGCCCCTCAACCTCCTCTGAACTTCTTTCCCTGCCCAATCCGAGCCCTGTTCTGTCTTCTGTTCTCTGCCCTGTGCTCCCCACCTTACCTGCTGTTCTGCTTTCTGCTCCCTGATCTATCGGCTGCTACGCTGCCTGTTCCCTCCCTGCTCTGCCAAGTGCCACGTAATGAGACCGCCCGTGCTACTTGTGGCACTTGTACTGCAGATTGATGGCTCTTGATCTAAATGAAAATAATCGCTCATCTTTTGTCTTCTGATGGTGGGATGCGGGTAAATACATCACTAGTCTGTGAGGTACTCAGGTGCTGTTGCAGTGGGAACCATATCAGTGCCTAAAATAAAAATGAAGGCATCAAGAACTGGATCTGCTACCTGCAGCAGTCAGACTTGTACATTCTTATGTGGACCAACCACTGGATGGGGACAACTCTCTGCCCCCTCTTACCCAACTCCCTCAGAACAGCTCCCAAAAGCAGCAGCAGCATCAATATGGGCCAGGCAGTCAGAACACAGTGAGTGCTATGCCAGCCTGAACAGCCTCTTATGTTTAATGAGGACTTTACAAAAGAGAGACTCTTGGTCACTGACGAGGCTGTACATGCTAAGAGAGAAAAATCAAGGGAAAGCTCTGTACAGACAGTGGGGCCAGATCTTGGTGTGTCAGTGCATTTTCAAAGAAGCCTGAAGATGATCTGTGCCTTAGATGGGATGCTCTTTCAGAAGGTATTAAAATCCATTAACCTCAGGACAGGATCTGGCCCTTGCCTTTGTTTTATTTTAAAAGGGATAGTTGATCTCTGTAGCAGTTTTTCTTGGGGTGATCTGGAGCTCTCACTGCTGTAGTCACTAAGCATGTGGGAGGTTCTCAGAGTATGTCTTAGTGAATGTAATTACGTTGAATTAGTCATTATAATAAATCTGTTTATACTCCAAGTAAGCATGCCAGTATAATGTTGACAGTCCCAGCTATGTAGGCTTTGCATCATACCCAGGAAGAGAGTCTTTGCTTTCCTGTGTGATGGTTTGTTTTGGGTTTCTTTTCCCTCCCCAGTAGTCAGCAGTCTGTTACCACCCCCACCACCTGCCCATCCCTTCTAAACTTATTCCTGCGCACTGTGGGCAAAAGTAGATTCTCTTATACATACCAATACAAAATATAACTGTTTTGAAGTCTTGTTCCATACCCTTGCAATTAAAAAAAAAAAAAAGAGAGAGAGAGACTGGAACACATTGTTTTAAAGTAGTATTTCTCAACTAGGGTGCTACAAACCCCTGGGATGCTTTGAGAGCACCCTCAACAGTGCTGCGCAACTTAAGCACTGTTTGGGTTTATCTTGTGAATCAAGTTTGTAAACCTGAGATTTCAAATATAAATCTATAGTTGTAATCTTTGGGTTCTTTGCAGCAAGAAAAACTGTTCTATTATTTTTCTGTAGTCAAAAAAAGAATGAAAATGAAGAGCTGGCATTTCTCTGAGGGGTGCCTTGAGTTTAAAAATGCCTGTTTTAGAAAGTGATAAATGTTGATGTGGGGAGGGCCATCACCAGAGGGGATGCTGTCTTTTTAACTAAGTCTCCACTTTATTGGCCAAATGCAACCTTGCTAGAAGTGGGCAGAGCTGAATTGAAGTTGGTGGAGATGCAGCTGTTTATACCTGGGGGGAAAATAGACCAGAAACTCTGAGCTAAGGATTTTATAGCTGCTGAAGGATTTTGGCTACCCAGTCTCATTTAAATGAAAGATAGTGTCCCAATTTTTGGGCAGCTTTGGAAAAAAAACAACCTCAGCCTGGAACTTATTAATGCCCCAATGTTTTTCATCTGGAGAAAGTGCTTCAGTTCAAGCTTGATATTAATTTAACAGGAAAGGTGCTTTAATATATTGTTGATAATCATCCAATCATCACTTATATATCTATAAGTGGAATTTAAAAAGTCCTGGTACTTGAGAGACAGGCTGATTAAAATATAGAAACTGGTGGCCAGATCCTTAGCTGGCATAAATTAGAATAGCTTCAATGGAGTCATGTACCAAATGCATGTACATTTGGTCCTATGGGTTAGAGCCTCTGTTAACTTCAGTGGAACTGAACCCATTCACATCAGCTGTGGAGAATCATAGAAAATTAGGGTTGGAAGGGACCTCAGGAGGTCATCTAGTTCAACTCCCTGCTCAAAGCAGGATCATCCCCAACTAGATCATCACAACCAAGGCTTTGTCTAGCTGGGTCTTAAAAACCTCCAAGGATGGAGAGTCTATAACAGGGATGGGCAAAATGCGGCCCGGGGGATGGATGCAGCCTGCCAGGCCTTTCTACCTGGACCGCAGGGCCTCTAAAAATTTAGAAAATTAATATTAATTTGCCCTGTCATGTGGCCCTCAATGACTTGCCAAAACTCAGTAAGTGGCCCTCTGCCCAAAATAATTGCCTGCCCCTGGTCTATAACCTCTCTGGATGACCTGTTTCAGTGCTTTACTCCCCTCCTAGTAGAAAATTGTTCCTAATATCTAACCTAAACTTCCCTTGCTGCAACTTGAGACCATTGCTCCTTGTTCTGTCATTTGTTACCACTAAGAACAGTCTGGGTAAGCGGCCCTCCACCCAAAATAATTGCCTGCCCCTAAGCTAGTTTTGGCAAGCTGTCAAGGGCCACATAGTTAGCACTACCCCTTGACTGGTGCCCCACCCCGTGGTCACCATCTTGGGACCAATGTTGCAGGGCCAGCACCAGTGGGGCCCAGAGTGGGGCGCAGGCTGGCTGGGCTCTGTGGACCTGGGCACAGGCTGCACCAGCAGGGAGAGGGGGGAGCTGTGGGAGATGTGGCCTCACCAGTGCTGAATAGAAAGGAGTAACCACTTCCTTTGACCTGCTGGCAACACTTCTACCAGTGCAGCCCCGTATGCTGTTAGTCTTCTTGGCAACAAGGGCACACTGTAGGCTCATATTCAGCTTGCTGTCCACTGTAACCTCCAGGTCCTTTTCTGCAGAGCTGCTGCTCAGACACTCAGTCTCCTAAAGCCTGTAGCGGTGCATGAGCTTCTTCTGTGCTAAGTGCAGGACTTTGCACTTGCCCTTGTTGAACCTCATGAGATTCTTTTTGGCCCAATCCTCCAATTTGTCTAGGTCACTGAATCCTATCCCTACCCTCCAGCATATTTACTCCCCGACTGGTATCGTTTGCAAACTTGCTGAGAGTGCACTGTACATCATCTTCCAAGTCATTGATGAAGATACTGAATAAAACCGGCCCTAGGACTGACTGCTGGGGCACTCCACTTGATACTGGCTTCCAATTAGACACTGAGTCATTGATTACTACACTCTGAGTCCTATGATCCAGTTAGTTTTCTATCTACCTTACAGTCCGTTCATCCAGGCTGTACTTTCTTAGCTTGCCTGCAAGAATGTTGTGGGAGACCAGTGGCGATGCATAGGGGGTACACGTGCACCCCCTGAGAGCGCCAGTGTACCCCCTGTCAGGCTGCATTCCCTGTTTAGCCAGCAGGCAGGGGAGCAGGTGGGACCACCAGTGGCCCCACTGTGAGTGCCGACTGGGAAGTGGGGCCAGTTGCAAAAGTGGCCGTGTCGCTTCTGGAAGTGGCTGCAGGACTTCCGGAAGTGGTGCAGCCACTTTTCAGTGAGGTGAGATTGGGGGTGGGGAACCCCCTGGTCAGCATGATTAGCTGCTGGGCCCCTCCTCCCCAGGTCCCTGCCTGCTCAAGAGGCATCAGTTCCCCATTGGGAGACCATATCAAAAGCTTTGCTAAAATCAAGGTATACCACATCAACTGGTCTCTTCACATCCACAGAGTCAGTCATTTCATCATAGAAGGCCATCAGGTTGGTCAGGCATGACTTGCCCTTGGTGAATCCATGCTGGCTGTTCCTAATCACCTTCTTTTCCTCCAAGTAGTTAGAAATGGATTCCCTGAGGATCTGCTCCATGATTTTTCCAGTGGCTGAGGTGAGGCTGACTGGTCTGTAGTTTCTTGGATCCTCCTTTTTCCCTTTCTTAAATATGGGCACTATACTTGCCCTTTTCCAGTCATCTAAGACCTCTCCCGATCACCGTGAGTTTTCAGAGATGATGGCCAGTGGCTCTGCAATCGCATCAGCCTACTCCCTTACCACCCTCAAGTGCATCCCGTTTGGCTCCATGGACTTGTATATGTCCAGCTTTTCTAAATAGTGCCTAACCTGTTCTTTCGCCACTGTTGGCTACTCACTTCCATTCCAAACTGTGCTACCAGGTACAGTAGTCCAGTGTGAAGACTGAGGTGAAAAAGGCATTGAATACTTCAGCCTTTTCTGCATCCTCTGCCACTAGGTTGCCTTCCCCATTCAGTAAGGCACCCACACTTTCCCTGATCTTCCTCTCGTTACTGACATACTTACAGAAGAGGGGTGTGTGAAGCAGGCCCTATTCGATTTGGATTTGACCGGAATTGGGGATAGTGATTCAATTCATTGATTTGGATCACTGTCCCTGATTTTAATTAGGCCCAATCAAAATATGAAAATTCAATGCTGATTCAGAGAATCAGTGATTCGGCCATAGACACAGCTTTAAAAATGTTTTTTCTACATACCTCAAGGTGCCAGTGCGATGCTGGGGCAGATGGAGCGTTCCACAGGAGTGTGGGGGGGTCCTCCATGGGGTCAGCGGTGAAGCTGGAAGTGGACTGGAAATAGTTCCGGCCCACTTTTGGGTCTGCTAGGGAGCACGCGGGGGGGAGAGGGTCCCCCGCTCCCCCACTTCCCCCCAACTTGGTGATCAGTTGTGGGGGGACCCTAGGTGCCCCCCCCCAGACCCAGGAGGCACCAGCCACCAAGCATGGGGAGACTCAGCGCAATCCCTGGTGGGCCTGGAAGTGGACCAGAAATACTTCTGGTCCACTTCTGGGTCTGCTGCCAAGCGCACTGGGGAGCCCCCCGCACTTCTGTGGGACGCTCTATGTGCCCCACCATCGCAGTATTCATGAGTTGCCTAGTACCTAGAGAGGTATGTAGAAGAAACACTTAAAGCTGTGTCTATGTCCAAATCTCTCTGAATCAATTCGGAGGGTTCTGATTCGATTCGGAGAGATTAAAGGGTCCTCTTATTCGATTCAGAGATTTGGCCCACTTTGGTGGCCAGATCAAATTGGGGACCGAAGCTTCTCACAGCCCTATTATAGAAACCCTTCTTGTTACCCTTCACTTCCCTTGCTAGCTGCAACTCCAGTTGCATTTTGGCCTTCCTGACTTCGTCCCTACATACCCAAGCAGTACTGTTATACTCCTCCCTAGCTGTCTGTCCAAGTTTCCACTTCTTGTAAGTTTTTCAGTAAACTAAGTTACAAAGAGGTCCTGCATATTGGGATGGTTTGTTCCTGCACTCTCAGTAAGGCTTCTTTAAAATACAGCCAGCAGTCCTGGACTCCTCTCAGCCTCATACTGGCTTCCCAGGGGATCCTACCCATGAGTTCCCTGAGCAAGTCTAAGCCTGCTTTTCTAAAATCCAGGGTCCTTACTGTGCTGCTCTCCTTCCTTCATTTTCTCAGGATCCTGAACTTGATCTTCTCATGGTTGCTCCTGTCCAAGTTGCCATCTACCAGTACATTCTCCACCAATTCTTCCCTGGTTGTGAGTAGTAGATCAAACAGAGCACGGCCTCTAGCTGGCCGCTCCCGCGCTCGCACCAGGAAATTGTTCCCAACGCTCTCCAAAAACTTCTTGGATTACCTGTGCACTGCTGTATTGCCCTCCCAGCAGCTGTTAGGGTGATTTGAAGTCCCCCATGAGAACCAAGACCTGTGATTTCCTGCTAGCTGTTTGAAGAAAGCCTCATTCACCACTTCCTCCTGGTCTGTTGCTCTATAGCAGACACGCACCAAGTCTCTGTTATTCCAATCATGTCATAGCTCCATGACTCTGCAAGGATTTCCAATTCTTCCAGGTTGTTTCCCAGACTCCATGCATTTGAGAAGAGCCACTGTTCTTGTGAACACAACACTCGGAGTGCGCTGTATTTTGGGATCAGTGCTGGTGAAGGTTTTTAGCCCTGGAAATGAGATCAGCTGACTTCTTTCAACTGAGGCAGGGGGTAGTCAATCTCCATTACACCTCTTCCTGTGTTTATGACTACAAGCACACAAAAGGGATTGTGTTGTGTAGCCTAGATCCACTATATGGCTAGAAGATGGAGAGGGTACAAAATCACCTGAAATCCAGAGTTTCAGAAGTTTTACCACATCACAAGTGCTGAACTTCAGACTGCCTCTGTGAACTCGTGTAGAAGAATCCTAAATGGGAAATAGTCAAGGTCCTCTTGGTTGACCTTCGTGCTAATTTGTTGCTAGAATTTTCTGCAGCTTTTATTACCGTGCCTCCCAAATGAAAATGACCATCCTCTCCTAATGCATTTTGATGACATGGAGGGATGATTGTTCCCATTTTAGAGACAAGAAAATGATGGCTCAAAGAACTGGGAATCGATTTTCAAGAGGATCCTCTAATATTAGGCACACAACTGAGACACCTTAAGTCATTCAGATTGGGCATGTGCTCTGTTCTTCTGAAAATCAGACATGGGACAACGTGGATATGATACCTGGAATTAGGGGACTTTCCTAAAAATCTAAGTTTAAGTCTGTCTCTGCCATAACTGCAGCGTTTTACAGCTCTGTGGTATGGTGGACTGTTTCACATTTATTTCAGACTGGATATATGGAAAAACAAGATTTCAGACTGGATATAAGGAAAAACTTCATGGTTTGTGAGACCAGATTCTGGAACAGACTTCCAGCAGTGGTGGGGATCTTCAAAAGGAGACTGGACATGCATCTTGCTGCTCAGAGCAGGGGGGCTGTACTCAATGATCTCATGACATCCCTTCCAGCCCAAACTTCTGTGAATTGGAGCTCTTTCAGCAGGCAAGCACCTGACCAGGAGTAAGGGTCTCTCCCTTTTCTACACTCTTCTTTTCAAAGACCTTTTTCTCTAAGGAGACCCATCTTTCCAGCACAATGTATTCCCCTCCCTACTGCACATGACAAGTGTAGCTGCTACTCCCTTGGGAAGCTGATTGGCTTCTTGTCAGGAGTGAGATAAACTTGCACACACCTCCTCCTGGTATTTGTCTGTACTTCCTGTACTAAACTGTTGCATGCTGTTCCAGTGTAGTTGCTGTGCTAAAGGCTGCTGCATTTCAACAGAGGAAGAAATAAAATGATCTTCATGGAGAGAATATGCCAATCCTTTTAGGAAGCTGCCTATTTTTAATAGCAGGCAGGAGATCTATGCAGTCAGAGTTTTCCTTTTGTGACCTATTGATAACTTATGTGCACCCTTCCAATCTAACAGAGTAAGTCAGTCTAGCTGTTTATTCCATTTCTAGATCAGGTAAGTCACACTATAAATTATTTTAGATTGTACTTCTACACTAGGCTGAAATTGCTTAGACCTTTTATGTTTGCACATTGAATCAGTGAACTTTTGGTGGTGTTAACTTCCTTAATAGGATTATCCTTGGCTAAGAACATAACATGCATAATACCCTTGGTTTGGAATAGGAAAAATTAAATCTGAAAGAAAATCAAATCTATACTGCACGTGTTCAAAATACTGAAAAGAATTTAGAAATCAAGCCACAGTCTATGAAGCTGTCATTTCAAAGGCAAGATGTGGCTGGTGCAAATAGTTCGGGTAGTCATAAATAAAACGTACATGCTTAGTATGTCTGTTGGCTCCAGTTGAGTTCCTACTGATTTTACTCTCTTGTCACATCTGAATTGTGCCCTCCTGCTCTGAATGCTTCAGATTTTACTTTACAGGCCACATGGACTTGACTGATCACATTTCCATTGGTGTATAATAGGTGTAACTTTTACTGAGGTCAGTGGAGGTCAGAAATAGGACTTACTGCTCCGAATGCTACTATCAGGCATCTCATCCAAAGGAAAATGAAGACCGTTTCACACAGCCTGGTAGGCATTAACCCTGTAATAGCTTTTCTCATAGCACTTAGACATTTGCATTTGCAGGCCTGGTCAGAACCAAGCACTGCTGAGGTGCACAAAACAGCACTTTCACATCTTGCAGAAGTGAACTATATGGGTTCAGGTTCTGTGTAAAGGTCTGGTGTTGCCTTATTTTATCATATTGGAATTCCCGAAGTTCAGGAGGTGCTCACCATTAGAAGGGGAGTTGAAAGAAGATATTGCAGGGATGGAAGAAAAGGGATCCCAAAGATGCAGCAGCTAGCCATTGACAAACAGGTAGATGGGCCCTTATCTAGATTAGGAGCTGAATGTTTGTAGTTTAAAACATTAACTACAGAGTTTTAGTGAACACAAGGCACATTCTTAAAACTATTGTATAGACTTTAACACCCATTAAACTGGTCAGACTGAATACTAGGAATAAACCTCTTCAAACATTTAATCTCAACCAGTTATCTATGCATTAAGTCTACACTAGAGCACTAAGCTTGCCTCTGTGGAGAGCTGACTCAAAGAGCTACTCTGGAGTTGCTCGCTATTCTGGAAAAAAAAAAAATCAGTTATTTTATTCCAGAGCAATTATTCTGCTTTAGAAATGCACCTCTTATTCAAGCATCAAATAACTGTTACTCTGGAAGTGGAGGTATTCATGTGTTGGGAGTTATTCTTGAATAACTATGGTGAAATAGCATTTTTTCTGGAACAGCTAGTTCACTCTACTTCCCTAGGCCCAGCCAGGCCCTTTGAACATGGTAGTTAGGTGGTGCTAACCAACGTTCTAACCCCACGTGTATTATTCCACGGTGAGGCAGGACAGCAGGGGATTGGGGATTGGGTTCCAGGCATAAGTAACTGCCTGAGCCAACTGGAAACAGAGAAGAGGCTAGTGGAGAGCTAACAGTCCTCCCATACTTTGTGCCACTGGCAGTAGTACATTTGTGTGTTCAACTGTGGTGGTAACTGAGGAAATGCGCTTGCTTAAGTCCTGGAAATGACTGGCAGCAGCCTGGCCATTTCCTCCTTTTACCTATTCATTATTGCTGAATAATAAACAGGGAACCATAGCTATAAAACTCCCCTAATTCTTTGCATACAGTGTTACAGAAAAAGAATGAGTCCATTTTCCTGGCCAGGTTTCTCTTGGGTTGAAAACAGATGCTGCATTTATTGAGGGGTAAACCATTTTATCCTGGGACAAACTGCAGTCATACAGACGTCCATGGTCCTGGAATAAATCCTAAACAAGTTTCCCAGGTAAAAGGCTATCCTGGGATATTGCAAAATACTAGTACATCTGTACATTTATCCTGGGATAAATAATTGAATCAGTGGCAGAAAAGTAGCACTGCATTCAGCCACTCAATAAACCCTGATTAGAAGGGTGATGTGTGTACATGCCAATCCTGGGATACTTTTGTTCCAGGACAGACACAGTCACAACTTATCCTGAGATAAATGCAATGCCTGTTCCTAACCTTGGTTCCTACTGTTATAGATTTCATAGTCATTAGGGCTGGAAGGGACCTCACAAGATCGTGTCCAGCCCCCTGCCCAAAGGGCAGGAAGTTAGCTGGGGCCAGATGACTCCAGCAAGGTGAGCATCCAGGCATTTTTTGAACATATCCAAGTAGGTACTTGCACCACTTCTGGGGAGAGTCTATTTCAGACTCTGGAGACTCGGACAGTAAAGTTTTTCCTTATGTCCAGTTTAAAACTGTCTTCCAGCAGTTTGTGACTGTTAGACCTTGTCTTCCCTTGGGGTGCCCTGGTGAACAGAAGTTTTCCCAGTTCCTGATGCATACCCCTTATATGCTTATAGACTACCACCAAGTTCACGCTTGAGCCTTCTCTTCTCCAGGCTAAAGAGTCCCATGGCTCTCCTCATCAGGCCTGTTCTCTTGTCCTCTGATCATGCACGTGGCTCTCCTCAGGACTCTCAAGCTTTTCCACATCCTTTCTAAAGTGTGGAGCCCAGGATTGGATGCAGTACTCCAGCTGCGGCCTCACCAGGCCAAGTAAAGTGGAAGATTGACTTCCTGGATCTTGTTTGAGATGCATCAGTAGATGCAAGCCAGAGTGTCATTTGCTTTGGCGGTTACAGCATCACATTGGTGGCTCAGGTTCATCCTATGATCAGTCATGACCCCAAGTCTCTTTTGGTCATGGTGCTAGTGAGTATAGCACCATGGGTGGCTGGTGCCTCTTGAGTCAGGGGGCACATGTATATGTGTATATGTACTGGTGTTTCATTTCAATCATGGAAAAATGTGGATTTGGGGTTACTTTTTTTTTTTTAACTGAAAATTGGGGATTTTTTTAAAATCAGAGACCATCATTAGGGATCATGGTTAGGTCTGGAAAGCATCCACTCACAGTTTTCATTGGCTGAGGTAGCTCCCCACAATACAGGGATTAGCTCAAGGAGCAAAAGGTGAAAGTATCACCTCTGAAGACCAGATTTCCCTTATCCTACCACAAACCATGAAAACTTGTCTAGGCAATTAAACTGCCATTTTCTGTGGCTGAAGAGGAACATTGCTCCTCTCCTTTGCTTGGGGAATAGGTTCACTCCTTCTTTTCTTATCTTCAAAATGCAGAGTGATCTGCTGGCAGCTCAGGGTGCTGCCCTGTACAGACTCTGGTCTCCAGGCTAATGGGGGCTGGAAGTGTGATAATAGAGAAGATAAACACCTGATACTGCCCTGTGGTAGGCAGTGCGCTGACTGGCATTAACAGGGTGGTCAACCAGGTCTCTGGGAAGATAAGGACTCTGAGGAGGGTCAAGAAGTAACAAGGGCATTCCTGGAGGATACCTCCCAAAATGTAATTTGAGGCAGACGATTCATTGCTGGTGTTTTGAATCTGTGTACATTAGTAATGGGCTAGAGCCCATTCTTCATATGGAAGGCAGAATCCAACTGTGGGTCCATGTGTGTGCATGCAGTGACGGCATGTTACTGAGTGAGCTGGAGAGACCTAGTGCTTGTGGGGATATGCAGGAGTGAGTGTATGGGTATATATGTATTGTGAATAGAAGTGTGCATACACAGGTATGGGGTTGGCTCTATTGGCATACTAGTTCTTCTGCTATTAAGACTAGCCCTGACCTTTCAGGTAGCAAAAATGCTTGAGTTTAGAGCACTGGGAATGTCTGGTAACAAGGATCAGTTCTTCAGATGGTGCATGTTCATGTAACTCTTCTGAAGGCAGTGGAGTGCTTCTGCTTTGTATCAGCCAGGGATCCAGCCCAGCATTTCCATTTTGAATTTATGAGCCTTTTGGAATTAACATCAGGGCTCCAAATGTTTCTCTCCCCTTTGCTGCAGGGATGGATTAATTGGAACTATAACTTTAGGTGCCTTTTTGGAAGAGCAGTAATTGCCAAACTTTTTACATTAATCTAAAAGGAAAAGAATTACACAGTTGTTTATGCAGCCATATCTCAGTGTTTTCAGTTCATGTACCAGCTCCTTTCACTTCTGGGTTTCTTTGAACCCCTCCTCCCCCATCCATGGGTCACACCAAGGACTGGAACTAGATTATATTTTTATTATTATTAAGGAAAAGTGTTCATGTTCCAAGCCAAATCAACAAAATCAATTTTCAAATCTGTGAATCAGTCAAGAACCATATATGGCCCTACTAACAGAAAACATTTTCCACCCTCACCTGGGGCTTTGGATATTTCCAGATCATTTGGTGGGCATCCTATGTACAGGCCCAAGCCCAGAGGCTTGGGTTTCAGATTGCCCCTGTGTTTTGCTTGCCTTCAGCCATATGGCTGCAGGAGCAAGCTAGGGAGGAGTCTCCCAGTTCCATAAAGTGGTCATAAAGCCAAGATTTTCTCTCTAGAAATGGAAGTTGGAGGGTAACTGTACATTACCTCTGCCCAGGTACTAACCCATGCCAGAACAGTGGTTATCCCCTGTCCCTGGGAATACCATGGTGATCATGGTATTTCCCCTGCCATCAGCACTTTCTGATGGCAAAATAGAGATACCCATGAAAAGTAAAGGTTCTAAGAACAGCACTGACAGTAATGTTAGAGATTGTAGGCTTCTGAGCATCCTTCTCATGCAGCTTTGTCTTCAGTGAAAGCTAACGTGAATGCATCCTGGATCACTTGCATTCTTTAAAAGGTGTTAAGCAGCAAAGACCGGAAGGACTAAGAGAACCCATTTATACAAAAAAGGAGCAGAGGCAGGCTATGGAGTGGCCATCTGTCCATTTTCTCTGGGTTGATCCCTATTGTTCTAAAACAGGCTTGTGGAACAATACTGTGCATGTGTACCCCTAGATGATATGGTGTCCAGGGCAAAAATAAAATTAGTAAAAAGTGCCTGGCACATAAGCACCCCTTCTTTTTTAAAAATATACTTCATTTATTAAGTCAGGTGAATCTTCTTCAATCTCTCCCACTCCTTTGTGTTGCAGCGCTGACAGGGGGGACCATGTATTACAGGGTATTGAACCAGTCAAGGATGATATTTTTGCAGTGGGGTTGTTGGTGGAGTGTTAAGATAGACAAACATTTGTATGTGGTGTTTGAATAAGGATGATCCTGCCTTGAACAGGGACTGGAGTAGATATGAACTCCCAAAATCCCTTCAAGCCCTACTGTCTCTGATCCTATGACCTACTCCTGGCTCTGGTATTGACCTGCTGTGTGGCCTTCGGCAAGTTGCATTGCCTTCATTTCCCTCCTTCCATTTTCTGTCTCACGTAATTAGATGATGTTCTTTGTGGACAGGGGCTGCCTTTTCCTTTATGTGCATTCAGTGATAGCACAGAGGAGCCTTGCTCTGCGACTGTAATAAGTGTGACTGCCAATCTTCAAACCCTCATGCTGTTCACTCCACCAGAAAGCTTGGCAGCCCCACCAGGGCCCTCCTGCTTAATGCAGAGGTAGTTCAGCAGAGAAATACAAATCCTTTTGCATGGGAGAGCCATAGATGTAGGAGCAGTGAAAAAAACACTCATTTCTCACCCTTCTCCAGATGTGCCAGGCTCTGTTTGGGAGGGTGGCAGAGCAGCTGACTGCATTGGTTCCAGCCCACTGGCAGACTTCCCTCTCCCTGTGAAATTTCCAGCTGGGGAATTGTGGCTGCTTATCCCCAGGCACCACAAAGGCAGCGGAGCTGAGTGCCAGAATTCAGCCTTGGGCTGGGCTAGTGGAACCAGCGTGGGGCTTTGCCATATCTTTTATTGGATGCAGATTCAGACCCACCGTGCTCCACCCACTTTATTTCTGCTTTTATCCCCTCCCCCAACTTTTCCCACAGTCAGATTTTTTTTTTCTTTCTCGTCAGCCACATTTTCTCATCCCTAGGTTGGTTATGTGCTCACATACCTCCCTACAGCCCAGGCTGACCTTATAATTGAAGAAAGATATTAGGACTATATGGGGGATCTTGTTTGCAGCAGAACAGTCTGCAAGGCAATAAAGGGCTTCTGGGAGCGATTAAACACCAAAGGGGAGCTGACGTTCAGGATAATCTCAAAAGCCCCTTTATTGTTTTTATTTGCCGTATGTCATGAATATCATCCCTGTTTATTTTGAGATTCTGACAACGCATGCATCGCTAGCAAGCATGCCAAGCTGCCACTGCCAGGATAAGCGGAGACACCCATGCTAGAGCCCTGCTGGCAGGGCTTTCTTGGGGAAGGCAGCCCAGGTTAGAATTCCAGCCTACCAGCCCTCTGCTTGTTCCAACATAGCAGAATCTTACGGTTTGCAAATGGCTCTTGAAACATTTCCCCCCTCTTTGAAAAACAGCCCGAGTGAGACCGTGTCTAGGAGGCGTTGGAGAAGGCGGAGGATTTTCTTGCCCTACTGATACCAAGTTATCCATACTTGTCCTGTTTCATTCTGGAAGTTTACTTGAGTTCTGTCTCGAGCATGTGGATATGACCCTTTTAAAGCATTTATGTCAGTTAGGTAAAGAAATCCAAGCAAAATCTGCCATATTAGGCACCGAAGCAAGGGGCTGTTTTAAAAAGGCATAGTGTTTTTCTTGCCTCTTGAGGCCTTAAGTTCTGCATCTGTACTTTCTTGGGCTGTCCATCAACAGCAAGGCTTATGGAAACTGCGTGGGGCAGAGATAATTATTTGAGGATGGAACAAGAAAATTGCTTAAGAGAGTGAGATGTGGCAAGGGACTAATAAAGATAGGTAAGTATTGTATCAATAAGGATACTCAAAAGAAGGCAAAGTTTAAATTTTTCAGAGTGGAAATAGGAAGACTTTTGTATAATGGAAAATCTGTTTAGTCAAACTTAACTCCTAACTTGAGTAAAATTTCCATTTAAGTTAAAAGGAGCTTTGCCTGAGCATGGAATGAATACATTCTGCAGGATTTAGTTCACTGAGCAGGTAACATGACAGAAGGAGTGTTATCTGGTGTCTAGGATACAAAAAAAAAAAAAAAAAGACTGGAACATAAAGGTTTAATTTTGCATCTCCCCACTGACTCACCATGGGCAAGTCACAGAATCTATCTGTGCTGTAGCCTCCACATCTGTAAAAGGGATCTAATTATACCTCCCTCTCTGTGGAGCAGTGAGGGAGGTAATTATACCTCCCTCTCTGTGGAGCATTTTCAATCATGACTCTAAGTCTAGATGTGATAAGCTGTGTTCTAGATGTCTCTTAGCCAGGAAAGAGCTGTTTGCATGATTATTGCAGACTGCTCCTGCTCCTGTTGTTTCATATTAGTATTGAGAGAGTGCATGAGGCTAGTGCCTTAAAGTACAAAATAACCACTCCTGGCTCCAAATAGCTTACAAACAGAATTCTAATTGCCATTGAGTATACTGAAAAAAGGATCAGGCCCTAAGATTAGAAAGTAGGTCACTTTGCCATGCCCAAGTGTGATAAGGTAGCTGAAATACCAGCTTTCTGTATCAGATCTTTTGATCTACTGTTGCCAGATAGTTCTTACTTCCAGCCAGCTCCAATCTGAGTTCTGAGAATTGCATTTAAAAGGAATAGAAAAGGAAAAGCACCCATCCTTTTGTAGGGCAATCATAATGTGAAATCTCTCAAGGGCTAAACAGAAACCCAGGCCAATCAAAGAACTTTTCCTGGGGCTCCTAAGAAACAGGATTCACAGAACAAGCTGGCAGCATTGCAGAAAATAGAATGGATGGAGAGCCCCAACTGGATCATGAGTGACCTTCATAACATGTCAGTCAGCTAGAGTCAAACACAGATCGAGAGCCTTTGGAGTTTTCAGCTTTTCCTTCTCTTCTGGCTGAGGTCACCAAGTAAAACAAAACAGTTGGCAGAGCCAGGATCTCCCCAGCAGAGTATGGTAGCTGAGGGGCATGGGGGGGAAGCTTCCAGAGCTGGTTTCTTGTTTTCACAGTAATGATTCCTCTTGCTTCAATTCAACCCATATCTGCCAAGGAGCTAATGAGACCTGAGGGGCAACAGAATTTATTTGCATCTTTCAAATGGTGACCAGATGGAATGAAAATGAGCATGGGCTTGATGCCCAGCTCTTGTGTATAGTGTGCCTTCTTTGGGTCAGTGGAGTAACCCTTCTTGTGTTTTATTGCTGATGGCTGACTTGTTCCAGTCTCATTGTTCTCATTCATTTAGCAGCTTGTCTATCAATTATACTATCACTTACTTACTTTCACATGCACATGCTGCTGTAAAGAGAGAAAAGAAGTTGGTTTCTGTAGAGGACCTGAATCTGGGTTCACTTACGGTATGCAAGGTGTTGATCTTGCACCCAGAGAGAGTGCTTCCATTGGCTTCTGTAGCACAGGATCTGGCATTACACGACACCCACTGAATCTGATGCATATGCATTGGGATAAAGAAGATCAGAACCAGATCCTTGGTTAGCAATAGCATGACTCAAATCAGGGTGAGACCATGTGCATGGAGAAGAGGAAGGGATTACACAGAATTAAGTGGTAGGAATATTTAGTAATAATATTACAGCTGGAATTGCACCTCAAAGCCACTGTCAGTGTGCAGAGCTCTGTTGTGCTGGGCACTGTACAGCCTCTGCCTCAAACATCTTTTGAAGTGGGTTGTTGCTGCTTTTTAACTCCTTTGCTATAAATAATTTTGGTGGCCTTAGTAAGATGCTGAAGTGAAGCTCATTATGAGCTATGCTGCACCTTCTGCATGTACCCTTGCAAGTACCCTCTGGTGTACCCTTGACATCACAGGTGTGTTCTGCACTACTGCACCATACAACAATTACTGCAACTTAAGCAGATTAGGGGGAGAGAAGGGATAGGCAGTTACATTTTTAGTCAATGGCCATTTTAAAAAAAATGAAAGTTTTCATGACCAAGTCTGGCTTTAAGGCTTTTTTTCAAAATCCTTTGTTTTTTTAACGTTCTTGGGTTTTTAACCTTCCCTTTCAGAAAAATATTCAATTTTCTAAAATGTTGGGATTTTAAATATATTTTCTTGTGATTTCTTCTGTAGTAGCTGGGGAAATGCTACAATTTAGAAAAGGAAAGGAAAATACTTTGATTTCCAAAAGCAGTGAAATGACCCCAGCACTGTTTAGGAATTTTCATGGAAAAATTGTTTTGCATTTAGACTCAGATCATCTACAGCTGGTCTAAATCCATCTGTCAGCTGGGCTGGGCTCAGGATTCTGAGGCTATTCTAGTCCTTCTAAAGGTTTTGATCACGTACAGTTCAGATCACCACCTCTAGGAAAAATGTGTAGTGGGATGGGAGTGGGGGCCTTGGAAAGCCTCATCTGTTTCTCCTACCGTGTGGAAGCATTACTTCATTTACCACCTCTCCTGGACCTGTTCCTCAGTGTCTCTGAGGCTAGAAATAGACATCACCAAATGAAGTGGATTACCTGTGTTGGGATATGTCCTAGCACAGCTGATCTTCATTGGGCAAAACATGCATTCCCTGCTTCCACAGATGCATTCCCAGCAATCTCCAGGTTGTCGCTGGAAGAAAGGAGTCCCAACTTTCCCTGTTTCTGGAGATGCACCCAAGTTTGCCAGGGGCACATTTCTGGAAATGGGGAAAGTTGGGCAGCTGCTAGCAGCACATGGGGTCCTGATTCTGTACAGGAATTCCTGGGGCATGCAGGACTGGGCCCCTCATGCCCAGGGAGCGCATGGCTAGAGTGTCTGCCTGGGGTGTCTGCTCTCCACTGCCATAAAGCAAATAGACATCTGCTGCAATAGAGCAGCACAATTTATTACTATCTTTTGTTGTGTCTACATTGCGATGTGACAAAGGATATGGACATCTATTGAGTGTAATTTTGTGCCACTGTAAAAAGTTTTGTGGTGGTACAAAGTTGATGAAAGGTGACATCTTGTTTCCATCCTAAGTCAACATCGATGAGGTTGAGGAGAGAGGGTGATGACTGCAAGTAGTGTCCAGATAACAGGTCTGGCCTTTGTGATGGTATGGAAGGAGAAATCACATCATAGAAATGACACTTCCTTGCCCACACACTATTTTATGCTTTCTGCCCACCCAAGTCAACTGGGATGAATTCACCTAAGATCAGGAGATTAAAGATCAGTTCATGGCTCTGCCATAGCATACTTTTGTGACTTCAGGGAAGTCACGTTATCTCTGTGTACCTCAGATCTTAGCTGTACAATAGGGCTAATAATATTGCTCTGTCTGTCTTGTCCATGTCAACTGTAAAGTGTTCAGGGCAGGAGCTCTACCTTCCTATGTGTGTGTACAGTGTTGAGTGCAATGGAGGTATGATCTACCTCAGAGCCTGCAGAAGCTCTGGCCATACAAATAACAATATGAAGGCTTGCCAATGTAGGAGTGGGAGTTTGAGTTAGCTCTGTCCTGATATAGTAAGAGTTTTAAAGGGGAGGACCAGAACCCTCATTCTTTTGATAGTCTTGTGATCTTTATGGAGTAGCAAACTCATCCTCTGGCCCTAAGCAAGCCTCATCAGTGCTAGAGAAAAGAGTTATGTTCCCACTTCTGAGAGGCCAGGAAGCCATCCTTCATGCTGGAGCCAACATCTTCTCCAAGAATCTATGCAGTCTTAATACCCCTGTATGTCCAGAGACTGTAGTATACATTTGTATGTGTCACATCAGATCTTTCCACACCACTGTTTCCGCAACCATCTCGGAGCTTTCCGCTCCCTGCCTGGAATTCCCTCTTGGGATGGCCAATCACTTATTCATGGCTTTTCTTTTTCTCTGCTTTTTCCTTCTCTCTGCCTTCCCTACCTTTAACTAGCTCCCTGACCTTTACCTGTCTGTGCTGCCACCCAGAATAAAACCAGCAGCTCACTCTGCTAGGAAACCAGAAGAAAGCATCAAATATAGAAGAGGCTTAACAAGGCAGAGTTGCACTAGTTTAGAGCAGAGGCCTGTGTTAACTTGGTTGCTAAAAGCAGACACATTCCTTGCTCCATGTTCCAGCTTCAGGGAGGAACAGTGCCACAGCATAACCCCTTGCTCTACTGCTTAGTCCTCATGCATATGTTTTTTAGTGCTTCTGCAGCAACCGCTCCACAGTCTTGATGAAATCTCACCAGCACATCTTTTCTCAGTGTAATCATAAGTCACCAGTTGCTGCCACCAAATTGCCAGTCTTTGTGTGCCCTCTAGTTGGCAGCTGTAGCAGAAGACTAGCAGGACATGTGTAGTCCAGAGCCAAAGGCTGTAACCCTAATCCTAAAAGCCGCAGCCCAGCAGTCATATGTAGGTTGAATGAATTACGTTTTCAGGAGACAGCAAGATTCCTGTGAGAATCCCTTAAACACTGCCCCTGAAGTGTTTATCAGGTCCTTAGTGCAGAAAAAAAGAGCAACACCCTCAGAATGAAGATACATGTTACGCTTAGCCCATACTAAACCTATGGGCTGTTAAACTGAGTTAGTTAGAATATGCTGTGAGCAGTTGCACGTTAAGGGTTAATAGTGTTTCTTGTTTGCATGCTGTGACTTGCCACTAGAGGGTCGGCAAGCAGGGGAATGGCTGGGAGTCGGGACACCTGGGCTCTATCGCTACTTTTGATCTGGCTGGGCTGGGAGGGGTGCATCTGAGATGCTGGAGGACTGCAAATTGCTTGTTTCATCTCAGTGAAGTAGACTCAAGTTATGCTAACATGAGCCAGATATCATGGCCCAGTTAACTCTCACCTGAAATGGTGCATCTTTGATATGCTCAGAGGGCACCTACCATGAGTTAACAAGCTTTAACATGTATATGCTCATGTTTTTAAGTGTCTTTAGTATGGTACTTCACCCTGCCAGATGAGTTCAGGTCCATTCAACCCTCCTTTTCTTTCTCTACCCACACTCCCACCTAGTTTAAGCTTTGCTGCTGCTGGTAAATTGCTTCTGGCAGGGCCTCCAATAGGGCAAGGCAGTGACCTGGACTGTATGCGGACTGTCCACAGAGCAAACAAAACCCACTGCGTAAAACCCTCGTTTCTCTGCTACTTCTTCCTGCTCTAGTAATCTCAGGTCCACTTGTAACAACAACAGGTATGTTTCCAGATGGAAATGGGATTTTAAGGCCCAGTTGCCTGCATGGCCCAGTGAAATCAGATGAGCTCAAAGGGAACGGGAGGCAGAGATTGTTATAAAGACAAACGGGAATAAACTTATAAAATGATGGTGAGATGAAAAGGAGAGTAGGGAACAGGGTGGGAAGAGGAAAGCTGGAGAGCAAGATGTAGTTGCAAAGGAGAGGAATGTGAATAGCTATGAAGGGAGGGAGCAGCACAGAGATGGAGATTAAGGTAAGCAGGGTAAATGATAAATATCCTACCAGACACTGGACTCGGGATATCTGAATGCCATCTGGTAGCTCTCTGTGCTCAATGAGGTATATGTTAAATCAGAGGTCCAAGGAAGGCCTTCCAGCAAGTTCAGCCTGGCTCTTGCGTTCATGTTGATCAACACAATATGCCTTTAATCGAGGAGGATGGGCGAGGTGTGGAACCCAGTTTCTAGCCATGCACACCCTCTGTTTGTACAGGCTCATCTCCTGATGCTGAAATTGGAGGAAGAACAGCTGGTGGCAGATGGAGTGAAATGCAGGGGGGAGAGGAGGCAGCTGGTGTGTGTTACCTGAGTTTTGAGAGACAGAGGTGAAGGATAGCCTGAGATATTTTTCCAGTTTGAGTATTAAACAGCCATAGCTTCTGGACTTAGCAGAGGAGCTTGCTGTAGCAACTGATACAACAAAACATCATTTTTCTCTTTTGTTTTTTCCCCAGATGTAACCTATGTTCCCTAACTGCAGCAGGCATGAACTAATACAGAACTGAAAAAATAGTAGTGAAACAAAATTGATCCAAGGTTATTGGTGTCATCTTGTAAAAAGGTGAGATTTAGCCATGCTCACACTCCTTTCTAGGCACTTTCAAACAAAAATGATTTATTAGCTTGAACAGTCAGCAGGAGCAAATTTTGCTTTTGCTGGCACAATGATTTGTGAAAAGCATATTTCACTGTTACATGTAGCAAATATCTGCATGTGGTGTTGGGTGAGCATCCAATCAGGGAACAGAAAAAATACCATGTGAATCTTCTGACCAATCACAACTCAAATACGGATTACCAAATATGAAATGTTTGTTTTCATTTCTACTGTGGTACGGCTAGAGAACAGAAACAGATGCTTCTTATGCCAAAAATGATGTAGTCCAAGCTTCACCTTGGTTAATATTTTGTTCAAATTTTAAGGCATTTGCAGAAAAATGTATTGTAAAATTATGAGGGAAGTATATATGATGTACTTTGTGATCTGCTGACAGGGATTCTGTGAGTAGAAAAGGATCTTGTCATGAATAAATTATTGGTTACAAATTTTTCACACAGTTTGCCAGCTAGTGTCAAATCCATATGTTTCATACCAGTGCCCTGCTTGGGTCAGTTAGCTTTCTGTGACCAGAGCTCTTGGCCTCTTTTAGAGCAGACACCACTAGTTTGGCTTTTACTGGGGACCTGGTACTTCATTAGGAGTTGTGGGGAGAGACGGGGAGAAGGGAAGGGAGGAGAAGGAATTCTGAGACGCAGCTAGGAAGGAAACCTAAGGATGGATTGGCAGCTGTTGGGTTGCGACTTCTGGCTGCTGCTGTGCCATTGATGTGATTTGCATAGCTGCAAACTTTTTTTTTTTTATGACCCCCATCTAAGTCAGTGACTGAGATGCCTGGCCCTGGTCACCCTGCCCTAGTTGCAGTGCTGTTCCTTGCAATGCTGCGAGCTGGGGTGGTTGCTGCAGAAGGTCTCTTGAAGGAGCACCCTGCCAGTTTTGTGATGGCTTCTGTTGTGTGTCAGTGAAGTACCAGTGCCTCATGGGGCTCCAGCACAGGCAGCTGTCTTTGTCATTGCTTTTGGGCCAGCCAGAGCTTGTGGAGCAATAGGTGCCCTTGGCAAGGCAGTGCTGTAGGGCCATCAGAGTTCCAGGAACATGAGGCTTGTGGCCCTCTATTCCTCTATCAGATTTGCTGACATCAAGAGTAAGCTATGCAAGGATTCTTGTTGCTGTAAACTTTTTCACAACTGTGCCTGGACTGCTTTTGGTTAGGTAAGTGGACTGTACCATGGGATCTAAAGAGAAATGCCCATCCTGGCTGTTATATTCAGATCCTACTTGGCACCATGTAGTCAAAGCCTTTTCTGGCTCCTTCCTGTGGCACAAGCCTGTGATACAAGTGTGCTTTGGTGTACTGGAAATCCACAAACAAATAATTCTGAAGTGCTTGTCCAGCCATAACTATGGCTGTGCCAACAAAGGACTGGGCTAGGTTGATACCACCCTGTCTCAGAACAGATGCTCCCCATATTCTGTAGTGTCTGGTTGTTGCAATAGTAAAGGACAATGATATGTCCTGTATGGTGGCCACTGCATCAGGGTCTTTCAGATGAGACCAGCTTACCCATTGTGTGAATCAGTCCTTGTTTAGATCTCCAGCTTTTCTGCATTGGTCTTGGGCCAGCAGAATTAAATAAAGCAGCCTAGTGACAGCCAGCTGCCCACATGTTATAAAAGCAATTCATTTAGCTTGTGATGCCATCAGTACAGATACAGACCTCGGCAGGTGTTGATTCTGCTCAGCAGAAAACACATGTCCCTGATGGAGAAAAAAGTGGTGTTGAGGGACATAAATGCCACAGAAGAATATGACATCCTTCATCCCAACATCCCCATAGAACTTTGGCATGAAGTGCATAAATAAGATGAGATATGATCAGTATTTTCCTATTGTGAAGTCCCCGTCTAGTAGTTGGCCAGCATCCAACATGTTAAGGACACTAGTAGTGCAAATAATTTGTATAAAATAGACAGGTGAGTTTTGGTTTCTATCCTCAATCATCTGTTCCTGAAGTGGTACCTGCTTGCTCATGCTGGGATATGAGCATTGTTGCCAATGCTTGAGAACATTAAGGGATCCACTTGTGTCCAAATCAGCAAAACAACTGAACAATATGTTGGACTGGAAAACAGTGCAGAAAGTTAGGCCACTTCATAAGTCTGTTGTAAGCCCTTACCCTAATACTGTGGTCTGGTCACTTCCATCTCCCAAAGGACCCTGTAACATGAGAAGGCATGCAGGGGTAATTTAAATTCAGGCTTGCTGGGGCATGTTTTTCTTTTACTATAGCACCTTTGTATAATGAGCTTCTGGTGGGTGATTGGAGCTCCTATGCAACTGTAAAATGCACACATAATAATAGGAATACAATACATGGAAAATAACTTCTTTCAAGAGGGACTGAAAAGATTGGGAGGGTTTTACCTTGTAGGAGAGGAATAAGTCTGGAGAAAGCATGGAAAAGAGCAAATAGTGTAAAATGAACAGGGGAGCAGTAAAGGCAGGTCAGTATTGGCATATTCAAAATTACTTACATTTTACCTTTCTTTACTGTGCTTAGTTAGCCTCTGAAACCCATTGCCCCAAGCTGTCAGTCTACCTAGAAACTACACTGAAGCTATTTCCTCCTGTATGAAACAGGGCTATGTTTTATGTTGCCCCAATTTAGCTTTACTGTCAAGTTAATGAATGGGTGCATGAACAGTTGTCATGGAGCAGCTGACGTACATCCCCCTTCTCTTCTGTTAGTTTGTCTGCGCTTGGACAAGAAGGCCATCTGTGTTCAGTGTGATTGACTGGAATGTGATTATGTACCAAAGATAAATAGGAGCAAAACTTTTGAGTCGGGGGTAGTGCCATGGGACAGATGGAGTGGAATAGTAAATGCCAGTTTGCAGCCAGGTTGCCTTTCACCGGCTTTCTGCTGCCCAACTACTATCGAGCACTCCGAGCCACCAGTGACATGGCTCAGAGCGCTCGCAGCTGGGTCATGAGGCACTACAGGGATTTGGGTGTGGAGCTAAAGGGGCTGGGGGCACAGGTGGTGTTTTCTTCGATCCTCCCAGTCTCAGGCTATGGGCTGAGGAGGGAGAGGAGGATCTGCATAGTCAACCAAAGACTGCGGCACTGGTGTCATCAGGAAGGCTTTGGCTTCCATGACCACAAGCCTGCTCTTTGGAGAGAGAGGCAGTGAGCTGCTGGGAAGGGATGGCCTCCACCTCTCTCCGCTGGGGAAGAGGCTCTTCTTAGCCAGACTGGCTGACCTGCTCCACCAGGCTTTAAGCTAAGCCTGCTGGGGAATGGGGGAACTACTGCCACTGCTGGCCCACTGAACAGCCTTTGCAAAGTCAGCAGGCCAAGGCACTTAAGGGATCCCACTCCAGCCCTGGAACAAAATGTAAGCAGGGTAAGGGCCCCCAAGGGTACACTTGAATGCCTGTACACAAATGCCAGGAGCCTGGAGAACAAACAGGAGGAACTTGTTCTCCTGCTAAATACAAATAACTATGATGTCACTGGGATAACAGAGACCTGGTGGGACTCCACCCATAACTGGACCACAGGTATAGAAGGCTATACCCTGTACAGGAGGGATTGAGTGGACAAAAGGGGTGGGGGCGTAGCTCTCTATGTCAAGGAAAGCTACACATCCCTGCAAGCTGACATCGGCACCCATGATGGACGACTTGAGACCCTCTGGGTTAAAATCCATGGAGAAGATGTCATGGGATACTATGGTGGGGGTCTACTACAGACCCCCTATCCAAAGTCAAGACCTTGATGAGTTCACCAGAGAATTGGCTGAGGCCACACAATGCCAGTGTATGGTTGTCATGGGAGACTTTAACTACCCAGATATCTCGTGGGAGGAGCGCTTGGCCAAATCCGAGTGGTCGCAAAGCTTTCTCTCATGTGTGGATGACCTGTATCTAACACAGGAAGTCTATGGGCCGACAAGAGGTAAAGCACTGCTTGACCTCATACTGGCAACCAGGGATGACCTAATCAGCAACCTAACGATCAAAGGGAAGCTAGATGACAGTGACCATGAGTTGATCACCTTCACCATCTGCCGCAAAGCTGGCAAGTCAGTCAGTAATACAGAAGTCCTCCACTTCAGGAAAGCTGACTTGGACAAGCTAAGGAGGCTTGTCAGAGAGGCTCTAAAAGGCCACAGCCCAATGGTGAGGGGAGTTCAGGACAAGTGGTTGTTCCTCAAGGAAGCAATCCTGGATGCACAAGCAAAGTCTATCCCATCTTGGAGGAAAGGCAGCAAAAGGGCACAGCAGCCCCTTGGCTCTCCAGGGAACTGGTGGACCTCCTACGTCTTAAAAGGAAGACCTACAAAGCATGGAGGACTGGAACCGCCACCAAGGAGGAATACTCTGCTCTGGTCCGGACCTGCAGGGAGCGAACCAGGAAAGCCAAGGCTGCGAGGGAACTCCAGCTAGCTACAAATATCAAGGACAATAAAAAGTCCTTTTTTAGATATGTGGGGAGCTGGAGGAAAAGCAAGGGCAACATTGGACCCCTGCTAAACCAGACGGGACAACCGACAACTGATGCCCAGGAAAAAGCGAACTCGCTAAATGGGTACTTTGCGTCAGTTTTTCACCAGTCCCAAGGGACGGCCCTACCCACTGTGGGTCAGGAAGGCCCAGGTGAGGGAGATTCCTTGCCCTCCATCAAAGCTGACCTGGTGAAGGGACACCTCGACAGGCTGGACACTTTCAAGTCAGCCGGCCCTGATGGGTTACACCCAGGGGTACTCAGGGAGCTGGTGAACATCATAGCTCAGCCCCTGGCATGGATCTTTAAGAGCTCTTGGCGCTCTGGTGAAGTGCCCAATGATTGGAAGAGGGCCAATGTGGTGCCTATCTTCAAGAAAGGGAGGAAAGTAGATCCGGCAAACTACAGGCCCATCAGCCTGACCTCTATCCTGGGGAAGGTCCTGGAAAAGATTATCAAAGAGGCCGCCATCCTTAACAGACTAGCTGAAGGCAATATCCTGAGGGTTACCCAGCATGGGTTTGTTATGGGTAGGTCTTGCCTGACCAATCTCATTTCCTTTTATGACCAGGTGACTTATCATCTGGCCAAGGGGGAAGAGATCGATGTTGTATATCTTAACTTTAAAAAAGCCTTCGATCAGGAATCCCATGATCACCTCTGGGCTAAACTGGCTAACTGTGGCCTCAATCTCACCGCGATCTGTTAGCTGGGGAATTGGCTCTGCGGTAGGACCCAGAGGGTGGTGGTTGATGGGAGCCAATCGTCTTGGTGCACGGTCACCAAAGGGGTCCCTCAAGGCTCTGTCCTAGGGCCTATACTATTTATCATCTTCTTCAATGATGTGGACATCGGTGTCAGAAGTGGACTGGCCAAATTTGCCAATGACTCCAAACTCTGAGGTAAAGCATCCACACCTGAGGACAGGAGGGTGATCCAGGTGGGTCTTGACAGGCTCAGGAAATGGGCAGATGAGAACCTGATGGTGTTCAACACTGAAAAACGCAAGTTTCTCCACCTTGGGAGGAAAAACCTGCAGCATCCTTATAGGCTTGGCAGTGCTATAGTGATTAGCTCTACAGATGAAAGGGACTTGGGGGTCATGATTGACCACAAGGTGAACATGAGCCTTCAGTGTGATGCTGCAGCTAGTAAAGCGAGCAAAATGCTGGCTTGCATCCATAGATGCTTCTCAAGTAAATCCCTGGACATCATTCTCCCGTTGTACTCGGCCCTGGTGAGGCCGCAGCTGGAGTACTGTGTCCAGTTTTGGGCTCTGCAATTCAAAAAGGATGTGGAGAAGCTTGAGAGGGTGCAGAGAAGAGCCACGCGCATGATCAGAGGTCAGGGAAACAGACCTTATGATGAGAGGCTGAGAGCTATGGGGCTCTTCAGCCTGGAAAAGCGCAGGCTCAGGGGTGATCTGGTGGCTGCCTATAAGTTTATCGGGGTGACCACCAGGATCTGGGAGAACGTCTGTTCACCAGAGCGCCCCAAGGGATGACAAGATTGAATGGTCACAAACTCTGCCATGACCAATTAGGCTGGACATAAGAAAGAACTTCTTCACTGTCTGAGCCCCCAAGTTTTGGGATAGACTGCTGCCAGAGGCGGTTCAAGCACCCACTTTGAACGCCTTCAAGACACATTTGGATGCTTATCTTGCTGGGATCCTATGATCCCTGCTGACTTCCTGCCCCTGGGGCAGGAGGCTGGAATTGATGATCCTCCAGGGTCCCTTCCAGCCCAAATGTCTATAAAATCTATGAAATCTTTCAAGGCAGTGGGTCAAATCTTCAGCTGTTCTACACTGACTTCAGTGAAGCTCTGTCAGTGGATATGACTTTAAGCCTAAAATGTGGCTTGGCAAGCAGAGGGAACTGCTGGTCTTCTAGCTACATATCGCCCCCATGGAATTCCCTCAGAGGACACAAAATCATATGCAGTAGTCCTAAAATGTATTTTTGATACAGGTCTGGAGAAAGGTTACAGTGCTTTAAAATGAAGTTTGGGTAGTTTTATTTCTGGATCTGAGTTGGCCGCCTCATATCAAGAGCCTCTGGGGTGTTGCATATGCCTGCCTGCAAGAAGCTTACAATGATAGTATAGAGCAGAGCTGTCCATAGGCTATGGGGGCTGGGGCCTACGATTCCCTTCCCTGCTACCACCCCCATGCAGATGGCACGAGCAGCATGCAAGCCCCTGCTCCCTACCATGCAGATCACCCCAGTCGCATGCAGGTCCCTGCCCCACTTCCCCTCCCTTGGGTCCTCTCCAACCATGTGGCTGTGGGAGAGGTAGCTGCAGGGGCCTGCAGCCTGTGGGCTACCAGCTGGACAGCCATGGTATAGAGTAACAAAAAATCAGGTTCTGTCACTTAATGAGATCCTTCAAATTTTAGTTCTTCCTTCTACTTTCTTGGCAGCAGTTTTTCCAGACAATTCTCCATACCTGACTATGAAAGTAATACTTAAAGTTGAGCTAGATCTTAACTGCAGTTTTAAAAAAATCTGAGGCAGTGTTATACAGTGGATAGAGCACTAGACTGGGACTTGGGAGACCTGGGTTTTAGTTCTAGCTCAGAGTCTAGCCATTGGCTTGCTGGGTGACCTTAGGCAAACCACTTCCCCTCTTTGTGCCCTTTTCCCATCTGTAAAGCAAGGTAACCATGCTTTTCTCTCCTGTAAAATGCTTTGAGATTTTATAATGAAAAGAAAGATCCATGAGCTATGAATCATGAAGTGCACAGCAAGCAATCCTATGCAGGATTCAGTGTAATCTCACTATGTCTTTGCTGTCAGCCATCCATTTCCACAGGGGAAGGCACAGGGAGAGAGACTGGGCCCTTGTAGGTGAAAGTTTTGTAAAGAACTGTTATGGGAGGTTGGCTGTTCTTGGAATATATAGCAAAGACAGGGTCCCTCTATCAGTGCACTTGTCTAACTCTTACCCATATACATGTACTAAAATGTAATGCTCCAGAAGGGTACTCTTCAGGATGAGACAGCACTATATCCTATTACAAGCAAGACAGGAAGGAAAGAAGCATTCTGTTGATTTTCTGTGGCTAAATGACTTCTAATAGCCCTATTAGGCTGAGAAGAGGGAGTTGATCAAAATTCAGTTTTACTTACCAGAAGTGCAGAAGTAAGTGTACCTTGCTAGGTGGGATCAAAATACTCCAGTGCTTCTCAACCCCTGACCAGCTAGTGGAGTTTCTCATTTAGCTTATGACACCACTGTAGGAAAAGGGGTTCTAATCATGCTGCTGTCCTGAAGTTCTGGGTGCTGACATGCAGCAGCAAGGCAAGAGCAAAGCTGTAGGTCACAATGAGTTTGTTCCACCACTTAGCACTTGCCTTCATAAACCTTTAATAGCACTAATTAGATTTATTATATCTCAGTGAGGTACTGCATCTGTGCCTTGTCACAAAATGGCAAAGAGACTAATATGACTAACCCAAGAGCATAGCAGATCGGTGACAGCTGTGATAACTCAAGAATTTGTTTCCCAGCTGCTTGTTCAGGCTCCTTGGTCCTGTTACTTTTGTCCTTGCTAGTAATCGCCAGGTATGTTTGTTTTCTAGACTTCTTAGATCTTTATTCCTTGATGTTCTGAAAGGCTTCTGACCATGAGGATATTATATCAGACCACTACAGAGTTCTAAAATAAAGATGGTTTAGTTTAGTTTATTCTTGGATCTGAGTCAGTTGTTTCATATCAAGAGTCCCTGGGGTGCTGTATGCGCCCATCTGCAGCTAGCTTGTGATGTCTCCCTAGAGTAGCAAAAAATTAGGTTCTGCCATTTTAAAGCAGTGGTGTTCAACCTCTGACCCATGCACCATATCTTACCAGCAGGGCTCCCTATGAATCAGGAAATGTGTTGGTATGGGAACAGTGGGAGTATTAATTCCTACTCTTTTATTGCTAAATTTCTGAACAGAAGAGGAGCCCTACAGACTGCCCCCACATGGCATCTAGCTGCTGCCTGATCCCATGCCATTCATCTGACCCATGGGGCCTGGAGATTGGTGCCATTGATTTAAAGGGATCCTTCAGATTTCAGGTCCTCCTTCCACTTTCCTGAGTGATTCCACTTCTCAGCAGTTCATCCAGACCATTCTCCATTCCTGAGTATGAGAGTAATTCTGAAATATAACCACTTTTGGGTTGAGACAAATTTGTATCATGTCCACCCACAGCATTTCATGATAGGAAGAGAATAGCTCTCTTCAGCTAGGACTAACTGTAGAAGGAGATGACTGCAGATAGTCAGAATGCAAATCCAAGTTGGGGATATACACATGATGTAGCACATCATGGCCAAACTATCACAAAGTGTCAAGGGATTTTCTGGACAACTTCAAAGTGCCACATCGTCAATTTATTAGATAGGGAAGACATCCTCTGCAGCAGTCTAGCTGCTGCTGCCAGTCTCTTGCTTCCTTACCAAATAAGAAGAATGCAAAGTGTTTTCTGGAGGTCTTCCATCTAAGTACTAACCCAGTCCTTACCTTATTGAGCTTATGATCCCATTAGAAATCAAAGCACTAAGTTGTAACATTTCATCATCTATATCAACATTACTTTCACTGGGGAAAAGGCCAGTTTTGCTATTGTTCATATCCTGTTCAAATCTGAAAGTAAAGCTTTTCAACCTTCTGCTCTGAATTCTGTAATAAACTGCTGTGCTAATTCTATAGGCCAACATACTCTAGGTACATTGGTACCTTTTTTTTTTTGAGTTGCAGAACCCAATCTGAGTCTCATGGGCATCAGTTGAAGGGAATCTTTATATAGAAATCAACAGATACTGCATTTGCACAGCTCTGACTAGAGTTTGTTTAAAACAAAGAGCCTTTTGTCTTGTTACGTAGTAAGCAAGAATAGGAGGAGCCTTTTGAATAATGTCAGAGAATGGGAGCAACGTTACTGTGTAAAGCCCAGTGTAGGACTAGGAAGGTGAAATCCACCAAGGATCTAAAACTACACTGAGTCCTTGCAAACTTTACCACAGATAGCACTAAATTCTCCAGGAATGTAATAAGGCACTGCTACCAATTCCTGGAAGATAAGGACTGAAAAGAAGGTCTAGTAATGCATAATGGGCCCTACCCCTATGTAGTTCCATTGAGTAGCTGAGTTTCCCCCTTCCCTCCCCTTCTTTTCTCTGGAGGAAAGCATTGTAGTTGATATCATTAATGGTTTTGTCTATCCTAATGCATTCACATACCCCAGTCCTTACTAGATGGCTTAGCTAGTCTATCCTGGGCGTGGGCAATCTGCCGCATGAGTGCCATGGGCAGTCTCTGTGTGTGACACCTGGTAGATCAGGGAGGACACTGGTAGCATAGCAACTGATGAGACAAGAAGCAGAACATGGAGGGAGAGATTGGGCAGGGGACGCAGAGTAGGAAACAGAAAGCAGGGCACCAGACTGGGCAGAAGAAGGGGATCGGAGTGGTGCTTGGGGAAGTCACAGAGCTAATTTGTAGCACACCTGCCAAAGGGTTTGGCTGCTACTGGTCTATCCTATCCCTAAAGCATGAAGAAAGTATTTATACAGTGCTATCATAGTCATAGGGATAAAATATTATTTGGGGCAGCTGAGTGCACAGACAGATGTGTGCCCGCCCACCAGGTAAGTCAGTGGATTGGAAGAGGTAGGTGGAGAGGGAAAGGGATGCTGCTGCCTTGGGAGCTGCGCAACACCATGTGCCTGCTGCCGCCAGGCTGTGCCATGTCCCCTGCCTGCTGCAGCTGCCCGGAGCCTGCGCCCAGGCTGCTGTGTGGCCCTCTGCACTGCCACTGTTGCTCCACATTTGTGGGGACTGAGCCTCATTAACCCTGGCCTTCTGTTGCCAATGATCATAGTAAAAGGTCCCTTGTCTGAGCTAGTCTTCCCCAGACTGTGCTACTGGGCATTCACTACTTCAGTGCTCAGAGTATTGCTTTTCCCACACTGGGATGACCAGGATTGGGTCGAGTGTTTTAGTAGATTGATCCTGTAAGCAAGATGTAGTGTCCTTGTCTGCTACTATTTTCAATGAGACTTGAAGATGCCTTGCTCCTGCAGGGCCAAGCCCCAGGCATACAATTGTATATATTCACACACATGCATTCTTCTACTCACAGCACAGGGTGTCAGACCTGGGAGCTGTAGAAGGGACCAGCCCTTGGGGTGCATTGAAGGGCAATAAGGGGGCCAAAATGCCTTGAGCAGGGAGATTCAAGCAGATGGGGACTGACAAATTTCCTTTGTTCCCTCCCAGCCATGCTCTTTAACGAAAGTGGCCCTAAAGCAGTGAAGTGGGGACAGCATGTGCTGAGAGCTGGAGGGAATGGGCTGCTTACTGGCCTGTGTCATGCTGTAGGTCTGTGCAATTCACAAGCTGGAATTTAGCCCCAAGTCCTACAAACCCTCCCCCCCCTCCCCCCCAAAACAAACAAACAAACAAAAAAACCCAACAAACCTGTAAGTACTTCTGAAGAGACCCTAACATATCCCAGCATGTGAAAATGCCTGATTGAACAGTATTCCTTGAACTTGAGGCAAGGGTGGACCTGAATAACTGTCTGATTGGGCTAATGCAGTCTTTATGATGGTCTGACATTCTCAGCTGCAGGCCATTGCCTCTTCCCTGGAGGAGAACTGGCAAGTGGGTTGAGATGTACAAGGTATAGGAGGAAACAATGTAAAGCTGAGGCAAGAGATGAAATAAGTTCTTGGATTTAGATCCTTGGCTGATGAATTTTGGGATGACTCTAGAGGAGCTTGGAAAAAATGTGAGCTAATTGATTGTGGGGTGCTGGGAGCATCTAGTAATTTGCCCACAATAGGAGGAAGAGTCCTAGAACTGTGTAAAGCTGAATAAGACCTAGGATCAAACAAAGTTCTAGGTATTAAGATACGCAGGAAGTGCTCAGCACCCAGCAGCTCCTGTTTTGATGCTGGGATGTCAAAGGAGCTTGGCGTTCAGTAGGGTGTGGGAGCAAACAAATGGGGAGAGTTTGCAAGGTAATGTGTCATTTATAAAGGCTGATGCTGCATCATATAGGTTATCTCCTTCAGTTGTTAACTCCTTGCTCTGTGGTGTGAGCAAGGCTCCAGTTCAGCAAAGCACAAAGGAATCAGGTTTGTAGTCCGACTTGAGTGAAATATAAACATATATACTTAATATTCATTGTGTGTGTTCATAGATTCTAGGGTCGGAAGGAACCTCAGTGGGCCTTCCAGTCTGACCCCCTGCCCCTGGCAGGCAAGAGAAGGGTCACCAAATCTGGGATCATGTAATCCCAGCCAGGTCCCTGTCCAGTATTGTCTTGAAGACCCCCAAGGATGGGGCAAGCACCACCTCCCTTGGAAGCCCTGACAACCCTGACCGTGAAGAACTTTTTTCTAATGTCCAGTTGAAACCTACTCTCCAGTATCTTATGGCCATTGTTGCTTGTTGTTCCAGGCGGTGCCTACTTCCTGTTGTTCTCCTCTTATGTATTTGTATGATGCCACAAGGCCCCCTCTCAGCCTTCTCTTGGAGAGGCTGAAGAGGTTAAAGTCCCTTAGCCTTTCATTGTAGGGCCTTCCCTGTAGGCCTCCAATTAGATGAGTGGCTTTTCTTTGGACCCTCTCCAGGTTGTCCACATCCTGCTTGAACTGCGGCGTCCGGAACTGGACACAGTACTCCAGCTGTGGCCTGACCAGTGCCGCATAGAGGAGGAGGATCACCTCCTTGTACCTGTTTGTGAAGCACCTATGGATGCACCACAAGGTGTGATTTGGCTCTGCCGACTACTTCATCACATTGACAACTCGGATGTGTTAAGCCTTCTGGATTGGGGCCTGTTGTACAGCTGCAGCTCAACTATTGCATTAAATTCTGGGCAACTTACCAAATGCAATAGGTGCAGTATAGAGCAATGGATACTGCTGGAGATCAGGAGGGTCTGAGTTATGAGGAAGTATTAAAAGTGTTGATATTCAGGTCAGGAAAAGTCTTGTATGGAATGTACATACAGTGCCTGCTGTAATGGGGCCCTGATCTTGACTGAAGTTTCTAGTCATTACTGTTATAAACAACAGCCATATCATTTGTCAAAGAAACAGAGGCAGGGAGGAGGTTTAAGAGTCTGCAACTGCTTACGGCCCAAATAGCGGTAACAAAATATCTGTGACTTATTCAAAAAAAGCCAAGAGACGGCATTAATGAATAGTGGTGGATCAGGTGCTTAGCAGTGTCAGGTGGATAAAAATAGAAAAAAAATATTATTAAAGTACAAAATGAATCCAATTATTTTGGCAGCTGTTGAAGCAAGTCTTGGCCGACAAGGGGAAAGGAATCACTTAGAGAGAGCTTCAGGCAGAGATGAGGAAAAACTCTCTGACTTGAGATATTTAAATTGGAGTACCTTCTCTAAATTCTAGAGAAGCAGCTGGCCTGTTCGTGGACTAGATCTTCTAATGCTAGACAAGAAGAGTCATCAGGAAATGCATTGGCAGTAAGGGGCATGATGGGGCAGTTCTTCATTAGTGGGGAACTAGATTGCCAGCCCTCTTCAAGCTCTTCTATTCTTTGGAATAACATATTCACTCTTCATCTCTGGACGCACAGCATCATCCATAGGGTTACCTCATAGAGTTTGATCTACAGTGTCAAATATGAACAAGGTCAAAAGTGCAAGAAATTTTGGGGGCCTCATCTCATCTGTTGTGGTTATATTTCAAAGCTGTGGTCATGGCCCAAAGGGCAGAGCAGTTCTCAGACAGCCATAGCAGCACTACAGGATCTTGGGTATTATACTTGCTGTAGCTCATGTAGCCAGTAGTAAAAGCTACTCACTTTATCATTCATCATCTTCCCGACAAAAAGATCCAGCTTTGCGTTGCGTGGATGCATTAACCCACCAAACCCTAAGGTGCTGCATAGCAAAATCAGGTGAACTCTTTAAGCAGGTAAAGGAGCAGATCTGAATATCCTCTCAATCTAAGCCCAGAGATGATCGCACCACAGTAGAAACACTTTTGGGTCAGTGAGGACTCAACCATTCCCTGTTGTTTGCTGACATAATCTGCTTTGAAAAGGCAGCCCTTGATGCTGTTTTTCCAATTAGTCCTGTTAGATGATTCTGGTAAGACAACAACTGGTCTAATTTAACAGGCAGACATTTCATTGAATTAGTAAATGCATTGGAGAGTGAGACTGCAGGGTGTGTACCAGGGAGTTCATCAGTGCAGGAATGGAGGGGCCTGGGTGACATCAGCTTCAGCTTACTTAGTTTTTTGATTGATAGCCTGTAATTAAGGGAAACATGAGTTGAAAACAAAGGGCTCAACTCTGCCGTCCCTTATTCTTGCGTTAATTGATGGAGCTTAGCCTGAATGAAGATGGGGAGGATGTAGTCTATGCAGAGTGGAAGGTTGACTTCTTACTAGGTCAACATAGGCCAGGTAATGTGGCCCTGTGTGCTAGATCATGCCAAAGTACAGTCAGGCTGGCACATGATCAGGCTCCACACAGGGTCAGGACAGTGGACTGGATCACATCTGTGAAACAACCCCATGCAGGATCCAGCTCATTGATCAACTCCATGCTGCTAGTCTGGCCTGCAGAGCTGGAGCCACCACTAGCCTAGGACTAGGGTGTCAAATATATGGCCTGCAGGCCAAATGTGTCCCACAGAGCTTTGTCATCTGTGAGTGAGCAAGAAGCCCTCCACCAGAATCTGAGGTATGGGTCCCCACTGGTGACATGTTGGTGGTGGGGAGCAAGTGATGGCTGCATCTAGATTCAACCCATGAGGAGTTCTTACAGTCCAGATCCAGCCAAGGGGGCTGGGTGAGTTTGCCAACCCTCTTTTAGAGGTTATGGCAGTAGACTGGGACTTGGGAAATCAGAGTCCTGTTTCTGGCTTTTGGGATTAGTTAGTACCAGATTTGCAAGGCTCAGAACCCCTGACTGGAGCCAGGTTTCCAAAGTGCTTGACTGTGAGCAGCTCCCAGTGATGCTACAAAGAGAATTTATTGATTGATTGATTTGAGGAGGGCAGCACCCGATGAGCTCTTCTTGCTTGAAAGATCTGGTTCTTAATTTTTCTTTGCATTAGTTTTCCAGATAGGAAAAAAATATCCTTTGTGATCTACTTTTTGTAAGTTGCTGAGGGAAGGGGACTGTTTCTTGCTCTATGCAAGTACAGTGCTTAATACAGTGGACCCCTGTTCCCCGCCTGGGGCCTTCAGCAGCTATGCCAGTAATACCAAGATCTACCTCCCATACCTTCTCACTACCTTCCACATCAGCGTACAGTTGGAGGGTGAAATGTTATTGCTCTTACCAGTTGTTGCTGCAAATATGTATCAGCTGTAGTGATTATGTCCCCTTAAAAATAAGGCCATCTTCTACTCCCTGTCATTTGCAGACAACTAGCAGAGGCTGAGCAAGCAATACTGATCAATGACCCTCCACCTCACTTCTCTTGCACATTGTTTGTGTTCTGTTTGCTGTACTATAACAGCTGCAGTGGGGGAGGTTTATGAATGATGCATTATAGAATTAAATGGTGATGTAAATAATCTCACTCAGCTTCATTGGCAGAGACTGCCAACCAATTTAACTTGCCAGCCTACAGCTTGAATCTCAACCAGTTTTCACTGCATCTGTTTGGGGTCTACCAAGCAGTGAGGGGAGGACTTTATTGTTTTTTTCCCCCTCCTTCTTACTCAGCCTGGGCAAGAAATTACTCAGTAGAGTGAATATAACATCTCTGTAGGGGAAGCTATATGCAATGGCAATAAGCTAATTAGAAGCCTGATCCTACACTTTTAAAACCAGTGGGAATTTTACCATTGACTTCAGTGGAGTTGGGTCAGAGCCCAAAAGAGAAAATCTGGAGATTAATTAATTGTCCCTTTTGCTATCACTGTATTTCTTCTGCAGTCTGCGTAGGAAGGTTTTACTGTATTTTCTTGCATATCACATGCCCTCAAATAAAATGCAACCCTTGTTTTTGGAAGGCAGAACATGAAAAAGTAGATTTTTGCAGTCTCGGCTTATATGACAAAGTAAGTCCTCCTGGAAACAGTGTGCACCATCTCAGGAAACAATCTGACTTGAGTCAGCAGGAACTTCCTGGTGTGCCAGAACATTAAGAAAACTAGGCTTGGCCCTAGCCCTTGCAAAGGCAGTAGTAAAACTGTTACTTTTTTACTGTAAATAGTTTGTTATATAAGTTCCTGTAAATAATAAAGCATTTTCACACGGCAGGCCTCATCAAGACACTACAGACTGCATGCAGCAGCCCACTTGCCCTAAGCCAGCTCAGTTGCTACCTCAGGTATATGCTGCAGTGCTCAGCCAATAGCTATTGGCCGTGAGGCCTCTGCCGCATGTTATGCTTAAGACGTGATGACCCAGTGACACATTCAAACAATTGTGTTCAATTACGCAAAACGTATAATAATTAAGTTTGTGGCTGGTTCCTATCACACCATGAATTAAATGTGTGGCCAGTGCACCCCTGTGGCTGGGAGCCTTGTTAGCTGTTGGGGCTTCCAGTCACAGGGGTGCACCATGTGCTCCTGCAGCTGGGAGGCCTGTCAGCTGATTAGGGCTCCCAGCTGTGGGGCGCATCAAGCACCCATGAACCTGGGAGTTAAACAGCTAGTGGGGCTCCCAGCCACAGGGGCCTACCCCTGCAGCTGAGCGACTTATCAGCTGATACTGCTGTTGCGTTAGAAGGTACAGTTTTGGAATTTTCTAGTGGGACCTGTTTGGCATCACGCATTTCTCAATAATAGGGGCATGTCCCAGGGGACTAATTTTCTGAGTCCAAGGCACTTCAGAAAAGTTAAAGTAATGGTTATTACTGTATTTACTCACATACAAAATACACCTTTCCCCTCAAAATCACCCCTCCAAAATTAGTGCATATCTTAAGTAGAGAAGCTGATTTTTCTTTGCTGATATAGAAACACGGAGGATTATTAGAACATAACTACTTGCTTCTGGCTGCCACTTGTCTAGCCTCAGCAAGCAGAAGGGGCAGAATTCTGTGTTAACCCGCTGGCCCCTGCCAGACATGAAGGTAAAGTCACAACAATTGCTGGACTAGATGTCTGAGGCCGTTGATCATGTGAAATATTGACTTCCACCTGGAGGAGGCTGCTAACTTGCTTTCAGCTTGGGTCAGCAGTTAACTATCTAGGGCTGTTCTTAGATTAAAAAAAATTTAGAATCTGTTCAGTTTCCCAATGAAAGATGCCAAAGTCATAAAAATCTTTGCTGATTTTTTCTTTTTTTTACTTCTTTTTTGGCAGTCTCAGTGAAGAGGTCAATGACTAACACCTGAGTTCTTGCCTGCAGATCTGATGCCCCCATGTCCAGTTGGGGCATGTTGATGATGGGAAACTTGCCTGTGCCACATGTATCCTGTGGAGACACAAAAAACTGTAGGAAGCAGGGCTGTCAATCCAACAGTTTTCTGAGCAAAATTCACCATTGCACTGGGAGGAAAGAGTGAGAAATTCTTCCCCTTCAGTTGAGCAAGGGGAGCAAATCAAAGCATGTCCAGTGCAGCAGGAACCCTAACTGCTCATAGGGAATATCTTTTGTAGAGGTCTATTTGCAGCAGCGCTGACTTGTGTCGGTTATGCTGGTTACAGCAGCCTATATGCCTGAAAAAAACTTCGAAAAACTGAGCCAGGTGCTGAGTCGAAGACTTTTCACAGAGTAAAAAATAGCTCCAATAAACCAGGTGTCCAAGGGGAAAGGGACTTTTGGTTCATGTAATATTATGAAAGGCAGTGCAATAGCCACATTAGGTGCTAAAAGTAAAATACTTGTGTGTTCCCCCTGTCCTGCATGTAACATGTAAAAAGCATTGCAGGGTATTGTGAGATCATTAGATGAGGCACTCTCTATATATTCCCATATGGCAGAAGCCATACTGGTCTCTCAGCACCCTATTCCTTCCACATGGGACAGAACAATTAAGGACAAGTGGGGGCAAATATTAATTTGAGCAGTCCTGTATTGAATGGGATGGAGGAGCTCAAAGTTGGTAAGTGAAGAGACAAGGACTTGCATTCCTTTTTCAGTCGCATGGGTACATTTGCTGGCTTGGACAGAAACTCTACCAGACAACAGAGCACGATGTGGCCCCCAGGGTTTTGTCCAGATTCTCCTCCTGCTCCATGCACATGTGTAAGATTTATGATGTCCTTAATTATTCATCCCTTTGCTTTTAAGTGTTGCTGGAGTTTTGCACATTATGTGATAAGGAAGTGATGAAAATGTGCTTAGCAGCCTGGACTGTTCTTTTTGTTTTTTTTAAACAAAGCTGTATTCTCTAGAGTCATAGTAACTTGGAGAGTCTCCCACTGACTGTTATACTGATGCTTGTTTTTGGTCTATTTTAGACAGGCCCTGATCCTGCTTGCTCATAGTTGTGGACATATGCTGGATATAATTCCCCTCCCTCCCTACCATGCAACAGCTTTCAGGATCTGGGCCTGGGATTGTCACCCAGCAGCTGCAGGACCATCATGCTTTGCAGTGCATGTAGGGTGCTCATGGTTTAGCACTGCAGGAAGGACAAAGGATTGGCACCCAAGGGGCTGCTTGCTGTCTGCTGCACTGTGGGTGGGATGATCCTTTGTCCCCAGGGAGAGGGGGTGGGAATGGGGGGATGGATTTATCTGGGAGAAAGGAAAACAGAAGGGAAGCTTGTGGGAACAGACTCAGTGAAGCCCAGGATAAACCTATGGGTGGGGAAGAGGGGAGCATGGGAGGGGATTTGCAAGGGGGGTGAGAAATACAAACAACTTGAAAATCAGTACATGGAATTGTGAACTCCTAACGTCTGTGCACTTCTTGGGCCTGCCAAGGAGTCTTTGGTTAGTTGAGGATCCAGAATGAGGAGATATCTGAGGGGAAGAAGGGCTACATAGTACACCACATCTGTTCCATGTCACAGTCATGATGGTTGGGTTTCTGTCACCACTGTGCAAGCTTCCAGGGTGATGGCATTGGGGGGTCTGGATGTTTCTTTTCCTGGCTTTGCTACAAATCTGTTAGGCAATACAGCAAACTAACTTTTGTACCACTCCCCCACCCCCTAGCTAAAATGCAGATAATGTTTCAGGCAAGGATTTTTGTGGGGGTTATCTTTTATTGGACCATCTGCAGGGTTGAGATAGACAAGTTTTCAAATACAAAGCATTCTTCAGGTCATAATGCATCTGGGCACTCTTAAGGGGCAATGTTGGAAGACTGAAAACATTAATAACCCTAAAGCAGGCGTTGTCAGCTGGGGGTATGTGTATCCCCGGGTTACTTGAGAAGGCCCTAGGGGATACATGCAGGCGGGTAGGGATGGAGTGCTGCCACCCACCAGCCCACACCACTGCCTCAGGAGTAAGGGGGTGGGCAAGGGTGAGGGCAGCAGTGCCCTTCTGCAGACCACACAGATGTCTCCCCGCTGGCTGGGCACTGGGGGATGGGGGGGGCAATGAAGCTTGTACCATTGCTGCCACCCACCACCCTGTGCTGCTGCTGCTTCACGTCCGGCCGCCAGGGGTACACTTGTTAAAAAACATTGTAAACCCCTGCCCTAAAGCATTTTGAGACCCTTGGGTGGAAGATTCTGTATAAAGGTGAACATTATCGTTGGTGATAGGGCTGAATCCATTTCATTCCAGACACTTACAGATGTATGCAGATAGCTGAGTAGCAATGGTGGAAACAATTGAGAAAATTTGAGGAAGAGGCTTATAATCAGCAGAGTTTGGATGTTTATCTGTCAGGAAGGCTGTTTTACTGCTACCGTATTGGAGCATGTTATGCCTGCTTTGTGTTCCTGTGAACACCTACATGAGGTCGGAACAAAAGTGAACTAGGGCCAGGTAGGGGGGAACTCATTATTAAGTTCTTTTGGCTATGATCAAAAGTAAAATTTCAACTAATCTACTGGGATTTGGTAGAAACCATCTCTTCCCTTAGTGAAAGGAAGGACTCCATTGATAGAACCAGCCTTTTTCCATTTTATTATAACATCAAAGACCCTGAGAAGTAGACCATGAGCTCTTGATGAACATTAGTGATGATATTACCTAATATCATATGAGCTTGAGAAACAGGGTGGCTGATGTATACAATTTCTGTCCCTGGTTGCACTGTATCGTGAACCTTGCTCATGGGCTGCATTTTGCAGTCTGACACAGCAGTCCTAAAAATGCAAAGCTACAGGGGATCTCAAGAGATCATTTAGTCTAGCTCCCTGCACTGAGACAGGAACAAGTTTATGTAAATCACTGATCATAGGCTGAAACTAGAATGTGAGTGACACAATATGAGTATAGTATCAGGATTACCTTCTGATTTCTGTCTTCCTTTATGATACAGTAATTTCACATCCTTTAAATAAATAATGATTTTCACAGCATTAATCACACTGCTTGCTAGTTTTATAGGATTATAAAATAATAGTGAAAGTACTTTGTTCCTATTTAACCTGAAAAATCCTGGAAGGGTGGTGAATGTCTGTATATTAAAGGATCCCTGATGAAAATTTAAAACATTCCTCCATGGATCATATGCTGCTCTTTGATAAATATAATAAAAATGGATGTAACTTCATTTAAAAGTCAGTTTGCTGAAGGCAAGTGAATATGCCACAGGCACAGCATTGCAACTATCCATCCTTTGGGCAGACATGGCTAGCAAATAGCCTTCAACTATAGTGACAATTTGCATTTACACAGCAAGGCTTTAAATCCAAGGAACTCTGGGATTACCTTTAGTTAATCAACAATGACTTAAAGCTGCATACCAAAACCCAGCTGGAAGCACCCTAATGCATATGCACCAAGAAGGCTGAAGCTTATTGTAACCTTCATTGTCTTTGTACCCCTATCTCTTGTCATTTGCTGTGATTTGTTTTATATCCAAATTAGAGCTAACCCTTATTCAAATAACTGATTCTAGTTGTTCACGGAACTACAGTACTTAGGCAAATTCTGGGTTGCTGGCAGAGAGCAGAGTGGCAGAAATGGGTCTGTAAGAATTCTGAGGCTGTGTCTTCTATGGGTTTGCTCAACATTGAGCATGCCCTGGGCTCTGTTTGTGCTTTCCAAACACCAGTGCACTAACTTCTTGACACTCATTAAGTGTCCAAATAACAGTATTTTTGTTTTACAAATGGAGAAAGAGAATCACCACTGGATTGCAGTGGTGGAATCCCCTAATGCTCAGATATATACTCTTCTCGCTTAAACCAGTGGTTTTTGAACTTTTTAGACGCGCAGTACCCCTCAGAAAATGTCAGCTCTTAGCTTTCACTCATTTTTTGACTGAGGAAAATAATAGAGCAATTCTGTTGCAAACAGAGCAGACTGCAACAGGTCAGAATGCTTTTAACACTATGGATTCCTACTTTTAAATCTCTGGGTTTATCTTGTGATTTGTGTGTAGGCGTTTGCTTAGCTGACAGTGCTAATATTTCATGGCACCCCATGGCACATTTAGGAGGCTCTCACAGTACTGCAGGGTGCCACAGCAACCTGGTTTGAGAATCACTGCACTAGACTCTTTCCTGTGATGACAAAAGCACCTGGTTTGTAGCACCAGTTCAGTTCAGGTCCCCAAAAGGAGTCTGCTTATTACAAAATGCAGGGCCAAATTCAGATTTTTCCCTGTAACAAATTTAGAATAACTAAACTGATTTAACTAGTGCTACTCTGTTTTCATCCTGATCTAATTAAGACTGAATCTGACCATAATTGCCTTTTTTTTACTGTTGCCTTCCTTCAAATTTACCTTGAATACCATATATCTGGTGAGGCCATATGAGATGTTTCTCCCTCCTTTGACAGGTTTCAGAATAGAGCAGTGATTTTCAGCCAGGGTGCTGCAACATGCTTAAGGGTGCAGTAGGGTGTGTGCATCTAGCTGGAAGCTAGATCTGATCCTGTATCTTATGGTGGGGTTGGGTATCGTGGAGCTGTTCATGGTAGGGAGAGGCTGGCTGAGCCAGCCTGGCCTGAACTGGGTGGCACTGACATGGTGGGGTCTAGGGAGAAGGAGCCAGTGCTAAAACAAACAGCTTGAGCAGCAGTTGCTGCAGAGTGAGTAGGAGCAGGCAGAGACCCAGGGCTGCAGGACCAGACTGGAGCTACGTGTGGAGCTGGTGCTCAGGACAACATCCTTGCTGGGGCACTGAACAGCTGCCAAAATCTGTTCTCTGCTTCTCCCCCTCAGCCCCTCCCTTTCAATCACTGCCTCCAGCTTCCCAAGTAATCTCCAGTAGCCAGCCCCTGTGAAGAAAAAGGGGCTTTGCTTGGAGTCCTACAGCAAATGTCTCTCTTCCTGAATTCTTTGGGTGAAAGACTGCAGCTGCCAAAGTGAGAGGGGACAGCTGCTTTCCTGCTAAGGAAAGGAATTTTCAGTTTCTTATAAGTGTACTGCAAACCTTGATCCCTATTCTGTAGTCCACTGGTGCTCAACTTCCAACTTGTGTGCCAGGTCTAGCCTGGGAAACTGTGTCACTTGGCTTGCAGGGCTCCCCACAGGTCCAGGAATTTGTCAGTGGAGGGGAAGAGGCAATTGGCGTTGTCACCACCCTGATGGATTATGCCAGCATACATGAGGCCAGGGCTGGAGAAGCAGGCCCAGTTGGGAGTGTGCAGGGCTGGGGTTCAATCCAGTGCACACAGGGCTGGGATGGTGGGCCCAATTAGGCCCGTGTAGGACTGGGGCAGCAAGCACAATCAAACATATCCAGATGGGCCTTATCTGGCACAGAGTTGAGGCCACATACCAGATCATGCACTGATCTCACACTGGATTGGACACATTGACTGTTCCTATGAATGAAATCTAGCCTGTGAACTGACCCTTCACCACTAATCCAGCCCACAGCTTAGAAGGGTCGGACATTGCTGTTGCAGTCAGACCATATAACTATGGGGCTGTGACCCTGAAGGTTTATTTTCTGGCTTCTTGCTTACCCATAACTTCTCACTTTTAATATTTCTTTAACATTAGTGTTTCTGCTTTGTTTCCACGTTCTTCATTTTAAAAAAGTCTAGAAGATTTTTTTTAAAGATCTAAGGTAAAGGAACTTCTGAAAAAAGTGTTAATGCCCTTACATAAACATATCATTACTTATATGTTATAATGTTTCAAAATGGGACACCATCTAATTCAGAAAAAATATGAATGAGTCCCTTGAGTCTATTAAAGTTGAAAACTGCTGGATTAGAGAGACCAAGGATTGAGTCTGTTAGAGCAATTCTTGTGACTAAGATTTCTCATTCTTACTGTGAATTGTGTTGGTGGTATTTGAAAAGAAAATGAAAACTGGCAAACTTAGGTCAGTCACAAACCAGCATCTGTGACTCCATTTTGGTTTTCCAAGGTTGGAAAGACCAGCTTCAACTCCAGTGGACTCTGGGGCTATGTCCACTCTTACCTGTCTTGGCTGCTGGAATTTCACAGCTGCTACTGCATAGCCATCAGAGTGCTTGCCTCTGTTTCTAGTGGTTGTGTGTAGCTCCACTACCACAAGTCTGCCACCAATGTGTAAAATGCTCTTGTATGCCTTCAGCTGGCCGATGTTTAATCTTCGTGGTGGAGGTCATGCAACACCGCCAGCAGTGTGGAGAATTGTGCTGCCACAGAAGGGCTTGAAGGGTTTTGTACTCTGTCTCTAATTCAAACATGCATCCCTGTTCAGCTGAGTACTAAAGCATGTGGTAAGTCTCTTTGAAGTCACTGGGTGTTCAGCATATGTTTTTCATACCTTTAAAAGTAGGGCCTGTTTCTTTGACTTCTTGTAAATACTGTCACAATAGCATTGCAGCTCACTGTATATTGTGTGTATGGCACTAAGTATTTTAAATAGTGAACAAAGCCAGGGTCCCAACTCGGAGTGCACAATGTGAATTGTACATGAGATGATGGACTCCTGTGTGAGAGAAAAAGCAAGGGATAAAGGGCTGGCTGGGAGATGGGACTGCATGGAACAAGGTTATAGAGGTGGCTTGGTCATACAGTGCACAGCAGGTTAGCTCCTAGTTTTGTGGCGCTTTTCATGTAAGAGTACTGTGTGAAAGAACAAGAATTCTGCCTGCCTTTTCTGATGCTTTCATCAGCTGCGCTGACAGTGCTGGCTGCTGGCAAAAACTCTTATCGACTTGCAAAGTGTGCAAATTTGATATGGAAGTCATTGAAGGAGAATAAATATAGAACGTCAAGATGTTGCTAATTTACAGAGTCACTTTTCAGACTATAACTTCACATTGGAAAGTGACATCAATTCAGGAAGATGCATCTCTGCACCAAGAGGCCATGCATGTCTGTCTAGAAGTGTTTGATACAGCAACTATCTGCACTAAGGATTGTCTGTCTGCCTCTGTTCACTTGTCATGTGGGAAACCATGACCCTATTGTATCGTTATTCTAATTACTTCACAAAGCATAAGCCCCAAATATGGTGATTCTCAACTTTTTTAGACTGGAGACACCCCTCAGAAAATGCCAGCTATCGGTTTTCATTCAATTTTTGGCTACACAAAAATCATAGAGCAATATTTTCTTTTGCAGGGAACTCAGAAAGACAATGACAGGTCAGAATTTTGTTAACATTGTGGATTTATATTTGAAATCTCAGGGTTTATTTTGTGAATTGTGTTTACACCCCTAATAGTGCTAACACTATGTGGCATCTTTGAAAGGGCCTCAAAGCACCCCAGAGCACCCTGGTTGAGAATCACTGTATCTAGAAAGTTCATTTGAATAAAGATATCCATCTTTAACATCTTGAACTCTGAAGCATCCCTTCATCTGCTCTTGGACTGCTACTTCTGATGAGGAACAGAGCAAAATTCAGTAGCTGTCAGTAAATTGAAAAGACAGCTCAAAAGGATTTTTTAAAAGGTTATTCAGTTGAAAAAAATGGGAAATGGGATTGTCCCACACAGAATTTGACCAGGGCATCTTTTCTCTTACAAAAGAAAAGCATGGCTACTTGTCATGGGATCAGCTAGGAGCTGCTTAGTAAATGGGATGGGAGGTGAAGGTGGCTGTAAAGGTCAGTCCTGTGATTTTAGAGACTACAGATGGAAACTGGTCTGGTCCTTGATTTATGTTGAAGCTGCCTGAAGGCTGCTCTTATTTGCATGCTGTTTGCCATGGTCCTAGGACCTGTGCCAGCACCTGGGAATAGTTGTCCACTTCCCTTCTGCCACAGGTAGGAGATCCAATAGTGCTCTTAGGTTTCCTCTGTTCTACATGGTAATGTCCCATATGCAAAGGGAATCCCCAAATGCCCTCTAGTGCTGTAAAAAGCCAGCTCAAAGCAGCTGGAATAGCTGGTCCCTGGAACCTGATCCCTGGAGGCCCTTTCCTCTACCACTAGGTTTGTCTGCAACCTTCAGTTAATTCCCTTGCCTCCGTTTCCCCATCTGTAAAATGGGAAGATAGTGATGATACTGTTTATAAAGTGCTTTGAGATCACTGGGTGGAAGCTCCTCTGGGTGTGCAAAGTCATGCTTTTCACTGGTTGAAACAAAACCATCTCCTTGTCTGCTGTATACATGTGGATCTCAATGACAAAAACATGGTGCAAGGTTAGCTGCACACAAAAGTAACACTTCTGCAAACAGTTGCCATTAGGAGAACAAATGGTCCAAGGCATCAATCTATTGTATACTTTATTTTGGCTTAGCACTGCAATCAGACTCTTCTTAAGGAGGATATTTGTCCATCTGTGTCTGTGTTTAACTGTTGGAACCAAAGCAATACAGCAGAAATGGTATTTTTTCTCCTCTGGCCTTCCAACAAAGTGTAATCCTTTCCATCAAAGGTGCCTTTTCTTTTCAAAAGCCTCCATTCATATTTAGTCATGGATACATTACCTAATCAAAAGAGCTAACCAAATGCATCTGTACCCTGTATTGATTGACCTACATAACTTAGCAAGACAATTTTACATGTCTTTCAGTTCAGTTAAGGAGAGTGTAAAGGGTGCATTGTATTATTATATAATACAGTGATGCACAAACAAGATGAGGGTGCCATATTCAACTTTGGAAGCTTCTTTTCTTGCCCCATAGTTGTTTTGGTCTCTGTATCTGAGCATACCCAGGGGGCTCCATTTTTGTCTTTAGAATAGATTTTAAGTGAATGTCAGTGATGCTCCAAAGCACATAGGGTCTTTGTTTGTGTGTACATGTCCCCTCGCAGCCCTGTCGATATGTCTGGCTGGAGGCACTCCCCTGAAGGAGAGAAGACTCTAAACTCTTTTATTCATCCAGCATGTTAGAACTACATACAGATTCATGTAGATCATTGGAGGGCAGAGTTTGTACAATAGACCCTCTCAAGATCAATATTGTGGGCAGAACGTTGTTCCCCTAACTCACAAGAGAGTCCTAATTACAGTCCGTAGGACAGGAGTGAGGCAGATGTAACTTGGCCCTGTGTATCCTATTTTACCTAGTTAGTAAAAAATAGCTTGGTGTGATGTAGATCCTATTCCCATTAAAGACCATGGGGATTTGGATGTTTTTTTGAGTGGCACCATGAGATGGCTGTAAAGGCTGTGCCTAGAGCTCATGGGGTCATTAGGTTGTGGCTGATGATGATGCATTTTTTTCCCTTTCAGTAACACGATCTGGATGCAGTTGGGGTCTTTTCCAAACTCCATGACTCTGCTGCTCTTACCAAAGTCTGGCTGGGTTCTGTCAGCTCTAGAAGCTGGAATTTCCTTGGATTGCTAATACATAACTGATACTGCTTTTTTACATGAGCTAAAAAGAAACAAATAGTAGTTTCAAAGGAGCAAACCCTGGTGCTACCTCATAACTTTAGCACCTGGACTGTCTCCATGGGACCTTCAAGGGGGAACCTCCCTTATCCACCTCAGTTGTGCTCCACAACCACTGCTCAAGCTACAAGGTCAGCAGCACATAGTCCTTCCTTTTATGGGAGTGCCGGGAGAGCAGAGGGGCCAACCTTTTTGGCAAACATGCCACAAATTAGTCCTACAATCTCCCCAAGTGCCGCTATAGTCCTCTTCCCCTGCCTGATTGGCTACTCTACTTTCTGCTTGCAGCCCTGTGCTCCCTTCCTGATCTGCTGCTCTGCTTTCTGCTTCTTTCCCTGTGCTCCCTGCCCTATCTGTCACTCTGCTCCCTACTCCCTCTGCCATATGCCACACACAGAGGCTGCCCATGCTACAGGTTGGTCACTCCTGGCATGTACAATGTGTGCACCTCTAAAGCGGACTCCTGGTGCCCTAGACAGCAGATCAGCAGGGTGAGCTTTCTGCTGAAGGAGTGGAAGGGGCAGGATTTGCCTCTAGCCCTTATGTGTCTAACCAGCTATGGTTATGTCTTAGACTAGTGAGTCTCAAGCAGAGATGGGTGCTATGAGATCCTTTTAAGGGTGGTGTGGGGTGCAGGTCAATATCACAACTATTAGATGCGCAAACATTTACACATGCTTCACAAGATAAGTCCAAAGATTTCACATAGGAATCCATTTAAATAAAACATTCTGACTTGTTTCCTTCCTGTGTTCTTTGCAACAGAAGAATTGCTCTGTTATTTTTTCAATAGTCAAAAAATGAGTGAAAATTAAGGGCTGGCATTTTCCAAGGAGTGTCTTGGGTCTAATGAGGGACACCTTGAATCTAAGAAGGTTGGGAACCACTGGCTTAGGCATAGTTGGTGTTGGAGAACATTTGATATATATATATATATATATATATATATTTGTAATGTGGCAAAAATGTGGAAAGAGATCTTTTGTGGTGCTGCTAGAATCCTAGAAGGGTGAGGAAGGTGTCTTTGTGGGATCAATGAAGTAGAGAAAGGGTGTAAGCCATTGGAAAATAAACCCTGGTCTCCATAGGTGGATCCAATATTTTGCAAAGGAGGTGCAGGAACAGGGGGCTGCACCCCAGCTCCCAACCTTCTCCCCGCCCACTGGGTGACAGGAGACCACACCACAAGAGCAGCAGCCAGGGACTCTTTAAGTCCCTCAAGGAGGTAAAGAATCTCTTCTCCCCACCCCCTTCTTTCCCTCTATGCTCAGTGGCATATGCTGTCTCTCCTTCCCTCCCATTCTCTACCTCCCCTGCCTGTGCTCTGCTGCTGCTGCTATCCCCAGCTGACCAGGGAGAGTTGGAGGGGACTCCAGAGATACTCCTGTCCTGCTTCAGCAGAGCTGCATGGGGAGCCAGTCTTGGTTAGAGACGGCAGTTGTGGCAGTGAGTTCCATTCTTCTAAGTCTGCTTCTAGACTGGCAGAGCACACGCAAAGGACTGGGCAGTGTGAGACCCACACACTGCTGCTGCTGTCTCTGGCTGAGCCAGGCTCCATGGGGAGCTTGGCTGGAGTTGGCATGAGTAGCTATGAAACCCCCCCCACCCTCACCGTGCCCCCAAAGCAGCCAGAGACAGTGGCAATGGTGGGTGTGGGGGATGGAGGGGAGGTGCCACTGAGCAATGGGGAAGGGAAGGGAAATTCTACCTTGCTTTGGAGACTTAAAAACATCCCTGACTTCTGCTTTTGTGGCACAGTCAACGGAAAGCGGGGTGAATCCGTGCCACTGTACTTCCCTGGATCTGCCCAATCGCCCATGTGACCAAGTCTGTGTGCGGCTTTCATAAAAAGGGTCCTTCACAGCACCTCAGGATACATGTGCAAAAACCCAGCAGTATACAGTGCTGTAGGGTGCCATCATCAGAATAAAAGCCTATTTTCTCAGTCAAACAGTACTACATCTCACCGCTGTGGAGCGGCCTGTCTCAAGAGAGACAGTAATGCACCATGTCCTGAAACCCAACAGCCTTGGGTATTGCGCTTCCAATGTTTTGATGCAGTTCCATTGCTGGGTTTGTTTCATGGTCTGTGGTTTACAGGCAGACCTGAACCAATACACCTATTGCTTGCTGGTATGCATCTGAGAGATTTCAATGTCTGGTTTCAACAGTTTCTTCCAGCTTGTGCCAGCCTTCTAGGAAGTAAAGTCTCCAAGGAGAGCCATGTCAGCCAAATGCTGCTTCCTGTACTGTGATAACAATGCTTCTGGGGACAAGGAAGTATGCCAGTCATCCATCAGAACAGCTGCTGGGAGCCAAACCTCTTCCAGTGTCCAAGTGTCTGAAGATAGATCTGTGTGCACATAAACCCGTGTAGCCCATCTCTTGGCCTCCTTATTCCTTGAGTATTGTTTCTCTTCTGTATTAAGCACAGATCCCAGCAAAGTGGTCCCTTGTGCCTCTTCTTGAGACATCTGAAATGCTACAGTGGTTATAGAAAATGCTTCTCTTCAGCTCTGATCCATGAATTCACAGATGTTTTTAGGCTCATCAAGACTATTGTAATCATTCAAATTTCTCCTTCCTTCCCTGCCCTATGCCCTTCCCCCCAGTGCTGCATAACATGTTTTTACCCAATGATTCCTAGGTTCATTCCCAGCTTTATCATCTCCAACCTTTCCCTCCAGTGACTGTGTCTGCATACATCCATAATGCTGCATTTTGACTCTGGCATCCCTGTGATGTGATGCAATGCAATGTGTCATCATCACACAACTTGAGCTAACTTTTAGTTCTTGATGGCCAAGTCATGAAACTGGAACAGTCTGAAGTGGGTAATGGCTAAAGCAAAGAAAGAGCTGGGTTTACTGGGTGGTCACAAGATGACTATGAGCCACAAATGGGATGCAGCTATGAAAAGGCAACCACAATCCTAGGAAAAATAGGGTGAAGTATTTCCAGTAGCACCAAGGAAATATAAGAAAGTTTCATTGTATAAGGCACTGATGATATCTCACTGAAATACTTGCTACAATTCTTATCACTGTGTTCAAGACAAACTAATGAAACTGGAACAGGTGTAGAGAAGGGCTGCTTGGATGGCTGGAGAGGAGACAGCATAGTTTATAAGTGGCTGACTTGGAAAATAGCAACATAGAGGCTAAGAGTACCTATGATTGATGTCTAAAATGCACTGGGGGATGGAAGAGGATAGATAAAGGGGAGAGAATTGCTATTTAAACTGGATAACAATGGTGGTACAATACCAAACAGGTATGAAGTGGCTAGGAATAAATTTAGGAACCAGATTTCCAGATCAGTGAGGTTCTGAATCAGCTTTATCACGGGAATAGAGGGAGCAAAAATCCAAGCCACCTTTATGCTGAACTTTATAGAAGGAATTGTGATGTGATTGCAAGCAGTAGTGAGGGACTGGACTTGACGGCCCAGAAAGCCCCTTCCAGCCCTGTGCTCAGTGCTCCTAAGTTTTGCAGAAGCTGTTGAGATGCTGCTGCTAACAGGCTCAGGCATGTTAGACTATTTAAAATTTGCTGCTTCCAGCCCAAAGCTCTCCAGACACATGGGACAACAGTCCTGATCTGACAGCTACTGAAGTCAGCATGAGGGCTTGCAATGATTTCAGTGAAAGTAACATTAGGCCCCAATTGCTTCTGTCTGGGCCTGATCCTCCCCTTCTGTGTTCCTGTCTATCTGCCAGTACAAGGGCAAAATCCCACGGCATGCCCCTAGGATTCCTTGTTGTCAACACCTCGTTTGTCGTAAGACAATGCTGCCTCCCTTCAGGATGTTAGTGTTCTTCCTCTCCTGTGTAATTCACCCTCTCCTGGCTGCTTGCTCTAAACCTCAGGATAATTGCAAGCTGTTCTCATAGCTCTAAATCAAATCACTGCTCCCATGAAATGAAGTTTTCTGGATGCAAACAGCTCCCTGTCTCATAAATCACAGCCCATTCTCTGCATGGTTCATTCCAAGAAGGTCACAAAAGGTCAAGCTCTGCCTTCTTCCAGCCCCTTGTGTTTGCCATATTAATAAAGTCTCTTGGGGTCTGCTAACTTAATAGAAATCTTCTCTGCCCCCAGCTCCTTGTAAATTTAAGGGCACAGCTCGGTTGTTAAAGAGCACAGGAACCTAGTTTGTCAGTCTTGATTATTCATTCTTCTCTGGGTTCTGGCTGAGGGAAATATTGGTCCACTGGGCTATAGAGCAATTGATTTGGGTGGTTTTGTTTTGTTTTAGTAACATAGCTACTACCCATTTAATTGCTCTGTTTTGGCACCATATAGTTACTTGCCAAGAGCTTAAAATCAATTGTGTGAAATTCTGAGTCTGTTTCACTCTTTCAAAAACATGTCTCTAAAAATATAACTAAAATTAAGGCACTCCTTTATTGGGGAGCCCAGTGGGACTGCCTAGGCAGACCAGCACAAGGTAGATCCTTTTAGATACTTCTTTCCTACTCTAATACACAGTTCAGTAGGACACATTTTTGCTGCCTTGCCAGCATGTCCTTTTCCCTCCTATAGTGGTGCCCATGCTGGGGACAGCACAGTGGAAAGTTGACATTGGTTTATTTCTCCTTAGTATCTTGATTATACTGCTCCCTCCTGAACTGTTCCCAACTAAGGAGCTCCCTTTGGGTTTCCCACATTTGGAGTCTAGATGAATGGTAGAGAAACCATAACTTTCTGGTGTGGTTAGACAGATCAGGATAACAGGGTTGTTTTGTAATGTGCTTCCCATGTGCTCTGTAATGTGACCACTTAGTGAAACTCTTGACTGACTATATAGAACCTACTCTTTCTAACCTGTTTGCAAAGACTTAGACTGAAAGACCCCCATCATGCATAGGAAAATAAGTTCAGATGCAATAAGAATCTCCACTCTCCCCATCCAAACCTCCGATAGATTCTTCTGGCAGCTTGAGGAAAGAAATTGGATCCCATTGTTTTCACTTTTATTACTACTTCTGCATTTATGTGCTCCAGATAGAAGCAGGCAGAGGAAATGCCAGAAGGCTAACATTGTTCTTGTGGAAGTAGGAAATGTCATGAGAGAACCTGCTTTGCAAATCTTGTGGATTATGCATGTGTGTAGCTCAGCTAAGATTCTAATCCATGTCCGAACTTGCAGGTGTTTTTTTCAAAAGTGAGCTCTGAACCTTTTGAAATCTACCCATCAGTAATTACAACTTGTTGATCGCAACAGTTTGGAAGGTCAGAAGGTTTGATGCTAGATTTGGTCAGTAGTTCATGAAAAAACCTTTCTTTGATGCTTATTAGTTTTGTTGGCCCTTCTGGGTCAACTTTATCCATTTCTGCTTCATCTTTTAAAGATAGGTTGCCTGTGGCTGCACACTGTTTAGGACTACGGGCATATCACTGCTTTCTATAAGAACATGTCTTCAGTATTATTGTCTTCCTTTCTTAATACAATATACTTCTTTACTTATTTTTTAGATGGGCAGCATCCATGAGGCAGACATCTAGAACTCTTTCCTGAGTGGTTATGGCTAATTTAAAGTCCACTGATGTATAGGATTAGTTCGGATATTTCCTTCCAGCATATGTTACTTAGAGTTTACTTCCATTGACTGAACACAACTGATGTGCAGAATGCAAAACAGCAGAAATGATGAAAAGTAAATCTGATAATGCAAGTTCTGTAAGATTTAGAAAATGCGTCTGAGACATTTTTCTTTCTTCAAACCTACTTAGGAGATTTAGACACCTAGCTCCTATTAATTTTAGGGTTTATGGGTGCTCTACTGCTGCTAGATGGATTTGAAACTCTCAGCTTGCATATACTGTGCGTTCTGTTTTAAATGAAGTAGTCTAACATAGCAATGGAGTGGGGCAACACCACTCTCTTTGCTCTACTGTCTGCCCTAGGCTACTGTGCTATGTTGGACTATGCTGTGTAAAATACTCTGTTCCACGTCAGAGGTGTCTGTGCTTCAGTAGCAGAGGAAATGTTTCAATCTAGTTATAGTCCAGATTCTGTGCTGATTTACACTTGTGCCATTTCCTTTACTGCACTGCGGTGTCAGATTAGGTTTCGGCTTGGAGTTTTGTAGATAACTTTTAAATGTATGAAGCACTTTGGGGTCCCTCAGGATGAAAGCTCCTGCATGCAATATCATAGCTGAGGTAGAGGTTTCAGAATCAGAAATGCAGAAAAGATGAAGCAGAGTTTGAAACCCCCTCACCCCTTTTAAGCATCTCTCTCCATCACTTGAGCACTGCTGAGAGGGGAAAGAGATGTGAACTGAGCTGCCAAAAACACTAAGTGCTTTTATTTTTCTTGGAGGTTTTAAAGGCCTATATCCTCAGCTCACCTAAACTGGTTTAATTCTGTGGAAAGTCAGTAGAGCTCCACTGATTTACCCCAGCTGAAGAGCTCCCTTTTTATTTCCATCTCAGTGGCCAGCTCAAAAAGAGAAAAGAGTGTCTCTGTGAGTGTGTACAAAAATAAAACCGAAGCACTCTTAATCCCCTTGGAGGTTTCTTCTGTTTGAGAGCAGCCCTGTTTCTGGCACTTTGGCCCGACAGCACTTCCATTACAAACCCCCAGGCTCAGAGGCTGAGAGCCTTCTCTCAAAAAATGTGCATGGGGATGCAGATTCAGTATGGAGGATCAACGTAAGAAGGCTGCCCCCCGCTGGAGTCTGTATCACAGAAGGGGCAGCTCTGTGCTGCCTGGCCATAGGAGCAGCCCTGTACCCTCATCTTGAGGCCCCAGGGGTGCATGGAATAGTGCTTTCCCATTCCCCTCCAGGGAGGTTTTTTTTACAGCAGGCGCAGCCCTGTACCCAATAGCATATTCAGGAGATGGGAAACAGAGACCCAGGGGCAGCTCCCAGGGAGCCCATGCTATGGGGCTGCTGCTGCCAGAATTTCTCTCTCTTTGACACTGCTGCCTGGGCTGTCTACACAGGAAAGGCAGTGTTGGCTGCAGCAGCAGTGGCAGCAATAGCAATTGCATTCCCTATAAAGAGAGCCCAGGCAGGTAAGACTTCCCTCCCCCTCACTCCCTGCTCTACAGCAGTTGGCTTATCACACCTCCTCTGGGCACTGAATGAGCTCACTACACCTCTGCATGGGGTCTTTAAGCCAAGAGTGGGTTAGGAGCAATTCCATTTGACTGGTGCAGGGACTGACTCACCCTAAGTAAAACAGAAAAGTTAGGGCTAATTTACACCACAAAGTTACACCATTAAGTACCTTCATTTACAAAACTTCATTCTTGACAGTTTGAGTGGAATTCTGTTTCCCTGCGTGTGCCTAAATGGCAGCTTTTCTAGTAGCATAAATGATGTTTTTGCTAAGCAAGGGTAGTGATTCTCTCTTGTACCTGCAATGCGGACACGTAAGTTTGCATTCATGAACTCAGCGTGTGCAGCTGGCTTCAGACTGGCTGGGTGGAATTTTCATAGATTTCATAGACATTAGGGCTGGAAGGGACCTTGGAAGATCATCGAGTCCAGCCCCCTGCCCAGGGTCAGGAAGTCAGCTGGGGTCATAGGATCCCAGCAAGATAAGCATCCAAATTTCTCTTGAAGGCGTTCAATGTAGGTACTTGAACCACCTCCAATGGCAGGCTATTCCAGACCTTGGTGGTTTGGACAGTAAAGAAATGCTTTCTTATGTCCAGCCTGACATGGTCTTGCAGTAATTTATAACCATTCGACCTGGTCATCTGTTGGGGTGCTCTGGTGAACAATCATTCCCCCAGATCCTGGTGAACACCCCTGATAAGCTTATAGGTGGCCTGTGCTTTTGCAGGCTAAAGAGCCCCATGGCTGTCAGCCTGTCACCATAAGGTCGGTTTTCCTGACCTATAGGTCCAAGGACAGAGCCTTGGGGGACCCCACTGGTCACAGGGCACCACGATTATTAACTTCTGTCAACCACCACCCTCTGGGTCTGACCACGGAGCCAATTCCCCAGCCAGTGGATCATGGTGGACTGGAGGCTGCAGTTGTCCAGTTTTGTCAAGAGGTGATCATGGGGTACTAGATTGAAGGGTTTTTTGAAGTCAAGATATATGCCTTCAATCTCCTCTCCCTTGTCCAGGTCATAGGTCACCTGGTCATAGAAGGAATTGAGATTGGTCAAGCAAGACCTACCTGCAACAAACACATGCTGGATATTCCTCAGGATATTGCCATCAGCTAGTCTGTTAAGGATGGCCTCTTTGATAATCTTGCCCTTTGTCTCTTTAAAAATCCCTAACCTATGCTACTAAGAACATCTCTAGAATAACTGTGAATGAATTTTAAAGACTGAGGGTCCAATTCAGAACTTGAACATTTTAAAGTTCACTCCAGTGACCCTTTAAAATAATAATTAAAACTGTATGGTTCCTTCCTTCCCTCCCAGTCCTCAGTGACTGAATCAGAAATTTGGGGAGGATGGTAAGAATGTTGTTTCTGGTTGAACCAAAAAGAAGTGTTCATGGAAAAATGGGGGAAAAAATGGTTTTGAGGGTATTTTGTTTCTACCCTTGCAATAATTAAGCTACATTTTCAAAAATCAACATCTTGAAACAAAGTTAAGACTTCTTTGGTTTCAGACCAAAACCTCTCGACTTCTTCATTCTCCCTTTGTTTCGTCCAAACTAATTTCCATATTTGATCTGAAATGATGCTTTTCATGAATAAATTACTTGTCTTTAAACATTTTGGCAGTGTGTATCTGACTGTAAAACAAGCTAGTATTGCAATTCCTCCCTCTTCCCTTCCCTACCTCCAGTCATGGGTGGGGGGGGCGGGCATGTGGGTAGAACTAATGTAAAACAGGAGAGTGACTGGGCCAGTCTCTCTAAGTGTAATGATGAGGGCACTAGGCAGGGACTTGAGAGAGCTGTGTACAATTCCCTGTTCTGCCACAGATCTTTTGTGGCACTGTGGGCAAATCAGTTAGCCTGACTGGTTCTCAGTCACTGACCGACTTTTTTTAAAGGTGTGATGAGGGCTAATCCATGATCCCAGCAATCGCACCTTCTGCCATGCCACACGTACATGGCAGATGGCATGATTTTGGGATCAAGGATCAGACCCCAATTACATCATACTTGCCAGTGTACAGGGAGCCCTGATTCATTATTCTGGGTGCCCAACAACCAGATAATTGTCAGTTGGCTCTTGGGACCCAAAGGCTGGTTGGAGCCCCTGTGTGGTCCCAAAAGCCAGCCAACAATCAACTGATGGTTGGTTGGCAGATTGAAAGTGATCTGCAGCTCCAGACTTGAAGTGCTCCCAATCTTCAGTTATCAGCTGATGGGGAGCACTCAACAGCTCAAGTTGTGGGGTGCCTTCTGATCAGCTAATGATCAGGAGTGCTCCATAGCTGGAGCCGCAGAGTGCTCCCCATCAGCTGATCATTGGTAGGATCAGAACTAGGTTGCCCGGTGTGACCCAGATCATGTGGCCAATCAGCAGTGGGAGCCCCACTGGACCCGTGTTCAGTCTGGGGTGCAATGGGAACCAGCCACAAAGTTTTTACACATTTTGTATAATAACTTTGTGGCTGGTTTCCTATTCTGTTGCACTAATAAACCAAAGAGCATGTGTCTGAATTATGCTTTAAGTCATGATTAACCAGTTAATTGTGTTTTAAGTGTAATATCAGCCATGGGCAATTCCCAATCTGTAAATGAGGGTAAGAGCATTTCCCTGCTTCAGGGTGGGTAAAAATCAATGATTAAAAAAATATTTGTAATGGCTTTTTTTAAATTTAAATCAGATTTTTTTTAATTGTATTTTTTTTTGTTAAGATGCTTTAAAAAAAACAACCCGTATAAAGATGATTTTAATTTAAGATATGTTAAAGCTCAAATATATCATCATGGAATACGGATTATAACTTCTAATTATATACTATTTGAGACAATATATTCATGTAACCTTTTTAGAAAAGTTTTTTATAAATAGGTCACAACAGGCCATGGCTTATGTTAGGGGCCCAATCTTACGGGGTTCCCAGAGGCTTCTCTATAGATTAGTAAAGATTAAAGAAAACCACTACCCAGTGGGACTCGGTGCTCAGTCTAGAACAGTGTTTCTCAACCCGTGGGTCGCAACCCAAAAGAATATGCTTTGCAGGAATATTTCAAAGGATTGCGAGATGAAGCAAGGCAGAGGGATGGCGGGAAGGTGCCTGCTCCTTCCAGCGGGGGAAGGGGGCAGGGGAGAGCTGTGTGGCCCATGCTTGCAGTGGCAGGGAGATGGCTTGAGGGGCAGGAGGGGCCACAGCCAGGTTGCCTGGCATGGTGCAGCTCAGCATGGCAGGTGGGGCTGGAGGAATGCCACAGGCCTCTCTTCCTTCTCCCTCCAGCTCATGCTGCCCATGTTCTGCTGCCACCCACATGAGCTGGGGCTGCCACAGCCACTGCACTCTGGCCTGAGCAGGCAGGCGGCAGCTGGGGGCCCCTCCAGCAAGGCTGGGGTGGTGGGTCATGGGACTGCAGGTCAGGATGGCTTGAAGGGGCAGGGGACTGTGGGTCATGCACTTGCAGGGCCAGGGGTGGTGTGGGGGGAGGATCAGGACAGGCCATGGATCTTCACAAATAGGTCCCAGTAGGAAAAATGTTGAGACTCATTGGTCCAGAATAGAGGTTCCCAACCACTGGGCCGTGGCCCAGTACCAAGCCACAATGGGTTGGCTGTTGGGTCATGGCTTCTGCTGCCAGCAGTCACGTGCAGGGTTAAAGATGGGTGGTGGGGCAGCTCCAGGAGGCAGGCAGCTGGCTCCATGTGCCCCATCCTTTTCCCACTGCCATGGCCATGCTTGGCGAGGTACTGCACGTGCAGCAGGTACCGGGGCCTGCGCTGGGCCAGGCAGGACCCCACAGTCCCCCTTGCAGCTGGGAGCAGGGGGATGCAGGTAGGGAAATGCCTGGAACAGAGAACAGGGAAGCGGCTCTGCTGTTTAGAAAGGCAACAGAGCCCCTTCTTTCCAGGCAGCCCCAGCTGGGTCACTGCCTGCACAGCTGCCTCCCCTGCAGGGTCCTCCAGTGCCCATGGCTGCGGTGCCCCAAACCAATCCACTCCTTGCAAGCCCCCCCATGTAAAAATTAAATTTAAATATGTAAATTAGATAGTTTGCTAGTCCACAGTATAAAAAGGTTGCAAACCAATGGTCTAGAAGATCCCATCAAGCATCTCTGTGATGCTTAGTTTCAGTTCTCAAACAGTGGACTTGTGTCACCAGAGAGAAAATCCTTGTTAACAGCAGTATATGGAGATGATAGACAACAGACCTGATTACCTGTCATAAGCCCTCTTGTCTCTGCAAGTTTGTGTATACGGTCGAGCCCTTACCTTTCTCTAAAAGTGCAGTTTCAAGAAGTTAAATGAATAAAGGATATCAAACAACAAGAATGCACTTTGTAGAAAACTGATTAAATTGGGGCTTCCTGACCAGTAATTTAAAATCAAATGCACGCTGCCCTGCCTCATGTTGGCATGCAGATAAATATATTAAAGGTTGAGGTGCTCAGGAACCATAGTAATGGGATTTAACCCAGGTGTCAGTTCAGAATCATTTCACATCAGTTAATGAAGAAATTCCAGGCTTGGCATGGTGTCACTAAAAGCAGTATTTGACCGACTGAACAAATCCAATCTCCACTCCTACAGCACAGCTGGTCACAACTCTTGACAAATTCTTGAAGAGGTTTGGTTTGTTGCCATACCTGCCTCACAAACAATGGAGATTAGTTACTACATGATAAGTTTCTGATCAATAAGCAGCAGTTTCTATGGCTCTGGGATGTGGCAGCTCTTTGAAGTGAATAGTAAGGTATGGAGAGTTACCCTGGAAAGAAAGAGTCTGCCTTAGGGGGTGGCAGTGCAGACTTGGCCACGTCCTATTCTGAGTGGTCTGGAGACACCCACTGCAGCCCCACAAGTGTGTGTGTGTGGGGGGGGGGGGGGTGATAAAGCCAGGCCATCTTGAGGATATGGTAACGTGGTGCACCCAGGGGTAACTAACCACCACCCATCCAGCTCCATGGGAGTCCTGGGCACAGGGGAAGGTTGTTACCTCCAGCGGAACAGCCAAGGCAGGACAGTGCCATGGTAGGACAACTCAGACATGTGAATTACCTAGGTTTCCAAACTACAGTGAACTAGGAGAACTGCCTGAGTGGGTTTACACCCCTGTTGTACTTCAACCTAAAGGGCTTCAGAGACCCAGCAGTGCTTTGCGTAGCTGGCAATCGGAAAGAGTTACATTACAGCTTTTTCTTTTTAAGTGATGTTTTAAGCATCAGCTCATTCTAATGCTTAGCTATGCTTCACTTATCGATGTGCATCTTGCTTTTCTTTCTGCTGTTGGCCTGGAACATGCAGTCTAATTAATCAAAGTTTTGGCGCAAGGCTATTCTCTGAAGGAAACCCACTTCTGTAAAGAAGTCTCATTGACAATCTATACCATATCGCCAGTCTTAGAGTATTACTTAGGCAGTGTACTAGCCTCAGGTTAGTCTCTTGCAAAGGAAAGAATACAGCCCTCTCTGCATGTTCTCTCATATGTGTGTTCCATGCATAGCACTAATGCTATAATCATTGTTTTTCTTGTACAACATCTCTTGTAAAGACCAAATGTAGCTCCACATCAGCACTTGATTTTTACCCCTACCACCCTGATACTGACACAGATCACTGAAATGGTCGTTTTCTTGCAGAAGTTTTCTTTTCATGCAGGACTCATAGGAAGGAGATAGAATTGTACTGAAGCTCTCCTTTGGCACCTAGAAATACTTGAGTTGGCCAGATGCATTTTATAAGAATTTAGTTGCATTTGTGGAGAGAAGTGTAATTTAATGGTACTGGCACTGGGCTGCAAACTGGGAGACCTGGGTTTAACTCCCCACTATATGCTATAGACTCCCTTTGTTCTCTTAAATAAATTGTTTAATCTCTTTTTACTTTAATCCCCCACCCAAATGGAAATAACACTGCAGTTCTCTTACTCCGTTAGGTCTTGTAGATTGTAAAATCTTAAGGGCAGGAACTGTTTCATAGGGCCTGGGAACATGAGTGCATTTACAATAAAAGAATGTATATTGTTTACTGATAACAATTATATCAGGACCTGCAATGGATAGATGTCCAGCTAGTCCAGAATAGCTGCTTCCTGTACTACTACAGTGCCTAGGCAATAAATTGAAGATGAGCCAGTAATAGCTAGTTCACCTACAGCAGCAGTTATCCTAGGATGGAAGTGGGCACGTACCTGTAACACCAGTGTAGCTTTAATCCTGTTTTTTCTAGGGGTAACTACACCATATTTGTTATATTTTTTGTTTGCCCCTTTGTAAAGACTGATGACACTGGAATAAATGCATTGAGTGTCCAAGCTTCTACTCAGTATTTGTGCAGTGGTCAGCACAATGGAGCCTTATCCAGGAGGGTTCTCTACAAGTTACTATAACACAGACAATGAATAGGTGGTCTGACACTAACTGAGAGTGCAGTCTAAGAATGGAAAGAGATAGCGAGCCAGCTTGGCACTGCTTTTTATTGTCTGTAAAGTTCAGTCTTTTGCCATAAACAGCTGGCTTAGATCGGCGCTCAGTGGAGACTTTCCTATAATTAGAAAGGGAATCTTAGTTGGAAGAAAACAATGACAGGGTAACAAAGGTCCTAGCATTGTTTATTGGCAAAAATGATTCCTGTTAATTTGAGTCACACAGATGAAGGCTGTAATGGAAAGCTAACTTTGTGAGACACCAAGTGGAAGGTAAATACTGCCTTAATTGCCCTAATTCTGATGTGAGTCACTGCATGTCAATGGTACGCAGTCAGCTTTGCTGTTAGCAGAAGCAGTTGCACCTACTTTAGTAGACTCCTTCCCACTTCCACCAGTTCTGAATTTAAACCACAGAGCAAGTAGGATTGTGGGGGCAGAATCTGACTCCTGATTAAATATGAGTACTCTGAGCTGGGCTGGGCCAGGGCAGCTGGGCAAGGAACTTGGCTCTCTAATGAGAGGTTCCTAAAACAGGAGACAGCAGCATTTTGGAGCTGGGGGGCAATTTGCCCTCAGAGCCAAGCTCTGTTAAGCTATTTCTAACTCTGCCCACACCACCACCACTGCAGTTACCATTCCCCCTACCCTTCCCCCTGCAGTGCCACCACTACTCCCACCACCGCTTCTCCCCATCTCCCAGGCAAAGTGCCCCCATTGCCAAAGCCCCCTGGTTCCATGGGCTCCATGAGCTGGATCTGGCCTGTGGACCATAGGTTTCTGGCTCCTGTCCTAAAAGTTGGAGCACTAAAAATAGGAGGTGGTACTAGGGGTTGAATGTATCTGGAATTAACGTTTAGGATGAGCTCAGTCATTGGTTCTGCAAGTCTGTGTAAAGTGTACTTCAAGCCACACTGTATTGGTCAGAGTTGCACTGAAGTGTGCATCAGAGATAATGCATGAACATAGAATTAAGCATTAGGACCCAATCCTTTACTCTGAACAGCTGGTAAAATTCACCCTTATATGTGGCTGTTGCCTTCCTTATAAGAGCAGGACACAGGCAAGAAGTTATTGCACATGGGCCCAAAATGGAGCACAGATGTGCACAGCTGAGACTACAGATCAGTCTGCTTCAACACAGGGTATGCAGCCCTTGGCTCTGCTGAGGCTGAGAAGGGAGGGGAATCCACGACGAAGAGTCCACACAGTACATCAACAGATAACATGAATTTGCTCCTTCACTGCCCAGATACCTGCTAGCGGCTTTTTTCCCCCCTCCCTTAATTTCCTCCATTTTAACTTCCTCATGATTGCAATTAAACTCAGCACAGATAAATGTTTGCATCATTCTCTACCCTCTCTCCTCCTTCTCCTGCTTTTTGTTTTCACCACTATTCCTTTTAACCTGTCCTGTTACTCCCCTCACCCTAATCTCTCATACATGTAGGTGCCTCCTAGTTCCCTGCCTTGGTAAAGTTTTTAAGGCTTCTCTCTTTTTTTCTTGCTCCCTCTTTCTCTCTCTGAAGAGGAGACCAACAGTAAAGGTTTCCTCTTTCATTGCTTCCTCCCTTCAGAAGAGGCTTACTCTTGGGGAACAGGGATCTTTCTCATGGAGGCCAGCACTGCCACGCAGGAGCTGGCCCCCTTAATATACCCATAGACCATTAATAGGGAAACATCTTTACTTCCCTTTATAGCTGCTTGTGCAGCAAGATTTGCAGGTCACCTCCTCATCAGCCTGGGAGGATAAGAATAGAACTCAGTCTTGTGATACCTGGTGTCCCGTTTCCTGGAGGAAGCAGCCCCGTGTGCTCCAAGAGCTAATTTTGGGACTTTTCTCTGTCTGGTGAGGTTTGGTATTGGGTTGCTGTAGTAACCAATGGGGTGCACAACCCTGCTGCTCCTCTCTCTGTCTAATTTCATAGATTTCATAGATTACATAGACATTAGGGCTGGAAGGGACCTCGGAAGATCATTGAGTCCAGCCCCCCACCCAAAGGGCAGGAGGTCAGCTGCGGTCATAAGATCCCAGCAAGATAAGCAACCAATTTGCTCTTGAAGATGTTCAATGTAGGTGCTTGAACCACCTCTGATGGCAGGCTGTTCCAGACCTTGGGGGCTTGGACAGTAAAGAAATTCTTCCTTATGTCCAGCCTGAAACAGTCTCGCAGTAGTTTATGACCGTTCAACCTCGTCATCCCTTGGGGCGCTCTGGTGAACAAATGCTCCCCCAGGTACTGGTGATCACCCCTGATAAACTTATAGGTGGTCACCAGATCACCCCTGAGCCTGCGCTTTTCCAGGCTAAAGAGTCCCATGGCTCTCAGCCTGTCGTCATAAGGTCTGTTTTTCTGACCTCTGATCATGCGTGTTGCTCTTCTCTGGACTCTCTCAAGCTTCTCCACATCCTTTTTGAATTGTGGAGCCCAAAACTGGATGCAGTACTCCAGCTGCAGCCTCACCAAGGCCAAGTACAAGGGGAGAATGACGTCCCAGGATTTACTTGAGAAGCATCTATGGATGCAAGCCAGCGTTTTCGTCGCTTTAGTAGCTGCCGCATTGCATTAAAAGCTCATGTTCATCTTGTGGTCAATGATGACCCCCAAGTCTCTTTCTTCCATAGTGCCAGCCAGTGTAGCACTGCCGAGCCTATAAGGATGCTGCAGGTTTTTCTGCCCAAGGTGGAGAACCTTGCATTTTTCGGTGTTAAATACCATCAGGTTCTCGTCCGCCCATTTGCTGAGCCTGTCCAGGTCGGCCTGGATCACCCGCCTATCTTCTGGCGTGGATGCTTTGCCCCAAAGTTTGGTGTCATCGGCAAACTTGGCCAGTCCGCTCCTGACTCCAATGTCCACATCATTAATGAAGATGTTGAACAATATGGGTCCAAGGACAGAGCCTTGGGGGACCCCACTGGTCACAGGGCACCATGATGAGTGACTGCCATCAATTATGACCCTCTGGGTCCGACCACGGAGCCTATTTCCGAGCCAGTGGATCGTGATGGACCCAGGGCCACAATTGGGCAGTTTCGCCAAGAGGTGATCATGGGATACCAGATCAAAAGCTTTTCTGAAGTCAAGATATATGACATCAATCTCTTCTCCCTTGTCCAGGTGATAGGTCACCTGGTCGTAGAAGGAAATGAGATTGGTCAAGCAAGACCCACCCACAACAAACCCGTGCTGGCTATCCCTTAGGATGTTGGCGTCGGCTAGTCCATTGAGGATGGCCTCTTTAATAAACTTTTCTAAGATCTTCCCTGGGATAGAAGTCAGGCTGATGAGCCTATAGTTAGCTGGATCCACTTTGCTCCCTTTCTTGAAGATTGACACCACATTGGCCTTCTTCCAGTCTTTGGGCACTACACCAGAGCACCAGGAGTTTTCAAAAATCTGTGCCAGGGGCTGGGCTATGACACTCACGAGCTCCTTGAGTACCCTGGGGTGTAGATTGTCAGGGCCAGCTGACTTGAAGGTATCCAGCTTCTCGAGATGTTCCTTCACTAGGTCAGCATTTATGGAGGGCAGGGGATCTTCCTCACCCTGACCTCCCTGTCTTGTAGTGCATATGGGATTTGATGGCAAGGATTGATTTGGGAGTGCTGGAGTGAGAGGACAGCCTTGAGGTGTTGTCCAAGAGGTTCACTGGTAGCACAGCGCTAACTATAACCTAGTGACACTGATATGGGAATCACAGGACACAGCATTTGGAGACTGGTAGCGTCTAAGGGCATCCAATGGAAGAGCTTCGGTCCCTGTTGGAGTGGAGCATAAGGTCACCATAAACTCCATAACACAAGGTTTCCAGCTGGCCTCCTGGAGGAGACTGTCACGTCTGTTGCACCTTGCTCTCTGTGTTGTTAATAGCATGGGTTAATAGTGGTACAGGCTGTGATTAGGTCTTGCACCACCACACCCTGAAAAAGTTCAGAACACCCCCTTGTCCCTGAAAGAGAGAGATGCATAGGATAGGGTCTAGTATAGTTATCATGTGAAATAGCATGCAGACAAATAGCCTGGCCCTTCAGGTAGCCACCAGTATGGCCCATGAGCAGAGGGGAATGCACATGACCAAGGGGAGGGTGCAGTGGACAGAGGTGTGGCCATAGGGATTGAGTAGTTTCTACAGCCACTTACTGTGGGGAGGGTTTTCTGGGATCTCCTAGAGTCTGTGCTTTGCAGCCTGTCCCCTTAAGAGGCTTCTCCCCAACAGACATCATAGTTAATGTTTTTTTTCCCCTTTAATCTTGGTGTGAATTTTAGCGTTGTATGAAACAAGGTCCTTGGGTCAGGCATAATGCTGACAACCTCTCTGCAAGCTTCATGCCCACCTGTAGCTCTGACAGTGCACCTCTGCCCAGCTGTAACAGTCCTCATCCCTCACACAGCCATTGATTGCTAGTTTACCATGATCGTTGTACAATGCAATCCTGACCTACAGCACCTGCAGTCCACTCCAATCATTCCAAGTAACAGAAAAAGTGCTGGTTTGTGTCAGACTATTGAGTGATTTTTTTTCAGTCCACCTATGAAACCATTCTCGACCTTGCATGCAAGTGTATTAAATAGAATCTGTATTTACACAAAGGCTACCAGACCCACACTGCTCAGCTGATTGCCTTAGCATCTAGGCTAGAAATGGGCAGTAAGCAACTTTCCTGTGTCATGAGAATTTTTCCAGATTTTTGTCCTGATTGATTAGTACTGCTAATTGATTTGAAAAAGTATCAGATCAAACAGTACATTTCATTTTGATGTCAGCCTTTATTTCACACTTTTAAATAAGCATATATATATATATATATATATATAAGCATATATATATGCTTATTTAAAAGTGTAAAATCTATTTATTTATTTAAACTGAAACCTGAAACTTTTTGTTTGGAAAATATTTGTTTCAGCCACTTCTAACAACTGCAAATTTAAGAAAAAGAATGTGAAATGGGCCTTGCCCTAAAAATAGCTTAATAGATTCATAGATGTTAGGGTCAGATGGGACCTCAGTAGGTCATAGAGTCTGACCCTCTGCCCTAGGCAGGAAAGAGCACTGAGGTCAGATGACCCCAGCTAGATGCTTGTCTAGTCTCCTCTTGAAGACCCCCAAGGTAGGAGAGCACCACCTCCCTGGGAAGCCCATTTCAGATTCTGGCAACCCTTATAGTGAAGAAGTTCTTTCTAGTTCAACCTAAATCTGCTCTCCATCAGTTTGTGGCCATTGTTCCTAGTTACTCCAGGGGGTGCCCTAGTAAATAGAGCATCTCCTATTCCCTGATGCCCTCCCCTGATGAATTTATAGGCAGCCACAAGATCACCTCTAGCCTTCTCTTGTGAAAGCTGAAGAAATCTAGGTCCCTCAGTCTCTCCTTGTCGGGCCTTGCCTCCAGGCCTCCGACCATACGAGTGACCTCTTCTGAATGCTGTCAAGATTCTCTGCATCCCTCTTGAAGTGCGGCACCCAAAACTGGACACAGTACTCCAACTGTGGCCTGACCAGTGCCGCATAGAGGGGAAGCATCACCTCCCTGAACGTGTTCATCATGCATCTGCTAATGCATGATAAAGTGCGGTTAGCCTTGTTGATCACTTCATCACACTGACAACTCATGTTCATCTTGGAGTCTACTATGACTTCAAGATCCTTTCTGCTGCCGTGCTGCTGAGAAGGTCGTCTCGCAGCCTGTAAGTGTGTTGGTGTTTCTTTTGGCCCAGGTGCAGCACTTTGCAGTTGTCTTTGTTGAACTGCATCCTACTTCATTCTACCCATTTTCCAACCTGTCCAGATCCTCCTGGATGCATTCCCTACCCTCTGGTGTGTTAAATTTGCCCCATAATTTGGTATCATCTACGAACTTGGACAGGGTGCTTTCCACACCCTCATCCAAGTCACTGATGAAGACACTGAATAGCACTGGACCAAGGACTGAGCCTTGCGGGACTCCACTGCCCACATCTTTCCAGGTCGATATCAACCCATCCACCACCACTCTCTGGGTGCGACCCCTAAGCCAATTTGCCACCCACCTGACCATGTAATCATCTACATCACAGCCTGTTAGTTTATTTTATGAGAACAAAAATGAGATACTGTATCAAAGGACTTCTTAAAGTCTAGGTAGACAACATGTACCTCAACTCCTGCGTCTAAGCATTTTGTGACCTGCTCATAAAAAGAAACAGGGTTAGTCAGGCAGGATCTACCTGTAATGAATCTGTGCTGATTTCCTTTTAGCATTATTTCCCCTGCTGGGCTCCGCCAAATGTGATCCTTAATGATTTTTTTCCAGAGTTTTCCCAAGGATAGAGGTGAAATTAACTGGCCTATAGTTTCCCAGTTCCTCCCTCCCTCCCTTCTTGAAAATAGGGACCACATTGGCCCTTTTCCAGTCCTCTGGGACCTGACCAGGGCACCATGAGTGTTCGAACACTTGAGATGTGCCAATGGCTCTGCTATGACACTGGCCAATTCCTTTAGCAGCTTTGGATGAATTTCATCCGGGCCTGCTGATTTGAACACATCCAGCCCCTCCAAGTGCCCCTTCACTAAGTCTGCACTAACAGTTGGTGGGCTGGTGTCCCTCCTGTGTCTATCTGTGATCCAGTTGGGAGATTTGTCTTGGTCTGTGTCTAAGAATACAGATGCAAAGAACTCTCCAGCCTTAGCTGGAGTGGGATTGTATACCTCCTGCGTTAGGTAGAGGTCCTGTAGGCAGGTTAAGAACCTACGTGAGTGGTTAGATTTGGCTGATTGTACCTCCCAGCAGATGTCAGGGTAGTTTAGGTCTCTTGAAGTTCCATTTTTGGGATGGAGCATTTGGCTGCCCTGCCCTTTTGCATAATATCCTGAGCTGAAAGTACAAAAGCATGGTGTGCAATGAGTTAAAAACAGGAGGAAAGACTTGCATTTTGCACTGCTGCACTCCCAGGGCTGTGGTGAATCTGGATGGGTCTGACTGGTTCTGGTCACCATCCCCATGCCACTTATCAGCAGAAATGTTAAGGGGCCAATCTCTTATCCGAGCTGCCATCTCACTTGATCAATTTCATGAGTTAATGAATATTGGGAGAGGGCTTAATTACATCCGACTGGATGGAAATCAGTTGGCACTGGCGTCCCTATCAATTAGCTTGCTCTTGGGGGGCTGCAACGGGGATTGTTAATTAAATGTGATTGCACCAGCTGTGTCCAGGGTTTCCCAAGTTACTGAAATGAGGCTGCATTGGGGAAATGTGAAATGGATTTGTGCTGAAAGCCAGGATGTTTTAGACCTTATCTGCACTAAATTGTTTTGTCTGTGGAACTCGGGTTCTGCTGACAGAACCGTGACGTGTCCCCGTTCTAAGTCCTGGGAGCGTGAGATTTTACCATCTTTCCTTTGGCCCTGCACCGTTCCACACAGCTCACATATAAATGGTGGATTGTATACGTCCGACTCCTCAATGATGCACGGCAGGAATTATGGAAAAATGCTCTGCCCTGTATTTTTGCAGAAGGGCATGACTGAATGGGTAATATAGCCCCTTTTGATATTTAAAAAGTATGTAGAGTAATCCACAGAGATCCATTCCAACAGGGACAGATTTTCCTAAGGAGCTGAGTTTATTTACTTATTAACCCTGAGCACTTTGCAAAGTATGACCTCAGGAACCCTGCTTTCATTAGGAATTACAGTATCAGAACTTGGGGGGGGGGCAGTTCTCTCATTAGGCTAGTGATAGGATTTTCCTCTAAAGAGAGTGTGGGGGGACATGTGATTTGTGAACACAAATAAAAATGACCATGGGCAATTAAACAAGAGAAAAATCTGATGGTATAATTCTTATTAGTAAAACAACTTATTTAATTACACTGACTGCAGGCAAAGATGACTCTTTTATAATAGGATGACTATAAGGCACCCTAGGCAGCAGGTGTTGCTTTTTCATCAGAAAGTCATAATCCACCCATGGGCTGTTTGGACGTTTCATATATGTAGTTGTACAAGTTAACTATAAGAGTGCCCTGTGGTTCAGTGGTAGAATCCTTGTCTACCATACTGGAGACCTGGGTTTGATACTCAGACATTTACACAACTACAGCCATGGAGGCACCAAACATCTGGACTCAGTCTGGTCTTTGGATTCTGTCTCAGTGGTCTGAAGGAAGGATGGACGGTCTGGTCTGGGCAGGCTCCACTCCTCCAGAAGTTCCTGCCCAGGCATATGCATCAAAGGTCTGGGTAGCCCTTAGCCATACATCATGATCCAGGAGTTAACTGTAAGTACGGTCTCATGCTTTGAGGCCTGTCCTGGTTACCTCTGGGGGATGTAGTTAATCTGAAGTCAAGTAGAAGGGAGGGTAGATTTGCATCTTACAGACTAACCAAAATAGATATATACATCACAAGCTTTCATGAACTGAAGCTGTGGTGCAAATCTACCCTATCTTCTACCATCGGAGGCTGGGAGTGAAATTCCTCCTTTTCTACAGCAAAGGAAAAATGACTAAATGCTTTATAGTGGCATTTACACCTTTCTCTTGAAGCAGAAAGCATTGGTCACTGTTGGAGGCTGTGCGCTAGCCCAGGGTCTTATCAGGTAAAGCAGTCTCTGGGCCTCAGGAGTGGCCAAGGAAGGGGGTAAAAGTGTCTTAAGAGGCACATTATTACACAAGACAGAGAGCACCCAGCAGTACAATGGGGTCTTCATTTGTGGCAGCAAGTCATTACTGTAAAACAAAATTAGGTTAATGAATTGTTTCCCCTTTCTTTTCTCCCTCTCAGGGACAAACAGATCTACTCTTGGCCATGTGGACCTTTCAACTCCAGTTATCTTCTCTCAGGCCTACGGGACAGTGACCATTTCAGCTATTTTCAGTGTAAGTGTCTATCCGTGCTGTTCAACGTGCAGTTTATTCTAATTCCATTGTGTGGAAAGTTAGATTGTGTGGTTAGAAGAGCCTCTGTGAGCCACAGTGAGAAAGAGAATGTGTTTTATCCATACAGATCAGAAACAGAGGCCTGACTTGCCCAGAAGCTGCAAGAGCAGCCAGTGTTAACCAAAGAGCAAGAGAAACACACATGTTGGTAGGTGAATTGAGGCAAACATGCTCCAGTTCCACAGGAAAAGTTGTATAGCACATCAGTTAAGTTGTACCACAGTTGACATAGAGCGATGGATAACTGTACAAGGGTATCACAATTATTCACCATTGTAGGGAAGACCTACTGAATGTGTACACTGAAAAAATAAAAAAAAACTTTGTGCAAAGTGTTGTAGGTGGTAAATTGAAGAAGCTTGTGGCTCACCAGCCATGGTCTGAGAATCACTGTTGTACATGGGGCCCATATTTAGTACAATGTAGTGATTAGAGGTGATCACCACATGACCTGAGGCACAAGGACATATGAGACATGCCATTTACTGGGTCAGACCATCAGTCCATCTTGCCCAGTATGCTGTGTCACGCAGTGGCAGAGGGGATGCTGAAAGAGGGAACGAACAGGGTATGACCAAGATTTTCCCACTTGCCACCTCCAGCATTCGTTTCTCTCCCACTTGCCACCTCCAGCATTTAAAGTCTAGGAAGTTTGGATTCAGAGGCTATAGCCCTAACTCTCATGTTCAGTAGCTACTGATGCCCCTTTCCTTCAAGAATTTGTCCTATCCCTTTTTGGTTAAACACCATGACATCTGGTGGCACTGAGTTCCATAATTTAATAACGTGTTGTGTGAAAAAAAAATCTTTTGTTAGTTCTAAACTTACTACCTATTAGTTTCATCTTATGACCCCTAGTTCTGGTATTGTCAGAGGTAATAAATAAAATTCCTTTTTACTTTCTCTTTACTATTTCATATCTCGTAAGGTCCCCCCTCAAGCATTTCTTCTAAACTAAATAGGCCTGGCCTCTTAGTCTCTCCTCATATGGAAGCCCCTCAATACCGCCAGTCATCCTTATTGCCCTTCTTTGTGCCTTCTCTAATTTTTCTACATCCTTTTTGAGGTGTGGGGACAAAACTGGGAACAGTATTCAAGGTGTGGATGCACCATGTATTTATAATGGCATTGTTTTGTTGGCAATTCTCTTCTTAATAATCCCTAACATTTTGTTTTCCTTTTTGATGGCTGCTGAGCATTGAGCTGGTTTTTTTAGAAATGAAAAACCAGCACTGGACTAAATCCTTGCCACAGCATGTGGCCTAGCTACTAGACAGGGCATTCACAAAGGGGAGGGGAGGGGGATTCACATGAATCAGAAGGAGGAAACATCCTTTCCACAGAGCCATGAAGCAGCACACGCAGAGCTTTTTTGTCATGCACCTTCATGATTTCAGTAGATCCTGCATCTACTATAGTGTCTTACCACTGCACATATTTCACAAGGCCTTTCCCATAAAGCTGTGCAAAGCTTCTGGTGTCAATTCAATTCGGAGGAGATTCGGCCCGATTCGGTGACCGAATCTCTGAATCTGAATCAAATCAAGGGACCAATTTAAAGGTCTGAATTGATTCAAAGCTCTCCAAATCTTTGGCAAAGAGTCAGAGAGCTTTGATGATTCGGGCAGTCCCCGGTGGCTGCAGCAGGGAGCTGCAGCTGACTCTGAACTGGTAAGTAGGGGGCGGGGGGGGGACCATGGGGGGCTGGGAGAGCAAGGGGGGGGTGTCGGGGAGGTTCATGGTAGAGCCTCCCATGTAGCATGAGGCAGCAGGGATCATCCCCTGGCAGCACCCGCTGAGTTGGGCCCTTTTTTTTTCAAAGTGTTGGGAGCTGGGGCAGCCATTGCCGGGCTGGGAGAGGGACAAGGGATGGGCCAGGCTGATTTGGAGATTCAGCCGAATCAAATCAGGACAGTGATTCAAATCACCGAATTGAATCACTGTCCCCCAAATCGACTGAAACTGAATCCGAAGCGAATACTAGCCGCTTTGCGCAGGCCTACTTTCCCAGCCTTGTCCCTGCCCTCTTCGCATCCCTGCATGCACTGAGGTAAAGGGAGCTCCTGAGTAAGTATCTGTGCAGTGTATGTTGCCACCACAGCCACTGGAAAGTATATTGCTGGGCAGCAGAACTGCAGGAAAGTGCCATGGGTTTTTTCCTTGCAAAAATTCTGGAGGACAAAAATGTTTCATGATTTGCACATGGGCCCCTGGTCTCTGGTGCTTTGTGGCATGGTGTCCTTGCTAACCAATGCAGCAATGGCATCAGGTTAATAAAGGACCACCTCTAGAGGCCTCCAACTTCAAAAAGTGTTGTCAGTGAGTAACAATAGAGTATGAGCTAATCTGCTTCTCCCATTTCTTGCAGGTCCAGCGCACCCGTCCTTGAACGTAAGTACTTCTTTGTTAACCTTTTTCCAGCTCCATTGCTAACTTTCTTTGTGGCAGTTTTAGTGGTGGGTGGCAACTACCTGCCACACATGTGGAAGGCTACCCCAGGAGAGAGCCCCAACAGAACTGCTGTTGCTTTGAAGTCAGTTATGCTACACACTATGAGGTAAACCTCAAGCCAAAAAAAGAGTTGTTCTTTGGAGACTAGGAGTACAAAAGCTCTGAGGCTAAGCCAGTCTGTCCCTTTAGACTTTACCCACTGGAGATCTGGGTTCAGATCTGGTGTCACATTCCCAGAGTTCATACTTGAAGCTCAGTTTGGAGGAAGCTCAGTTTGCCCTTGCTTCTGATCAGGGCTTCTTCATGCAGCCCCACTTCAGATGTAGCCCCTGTTTCGGAGAGTCCTGCCTTTGGCATAGGCTGAAGCCATACAGCTCACAATCCACGAGGGACCTGATTCTTGAGGATTAGGCTTTTATTTTCAGCTGGAAACTTGCTGTCTCACAGCCTGGGTCAGTAAATTCTATGTGGTTTGGGTACTCCATGTTAAGCAGGAGACCTTTGGGTCTGATGTGCTGAAGGAAGACTTAATCTTGTAGGCTGGCTTAGGAAGGGTGAGGGATAGTTTAAGCTAGTTAGCTCATCCAAAAGAGCAGCAAACCAAATTGCTTCTCCACAGGAGGGAAGCTGACCAGGGAGTAAGACAGAAGAACTTGAAATCACATAGTTAATGGTGCTGCAGTTTTGGGGCTGGGCAAGTGATCCTTGGAAAGCTGCTTGGAAACTTGGATTAAATGTGCTCAGTCACATGGATTTTGAGATCAGACTGGTAATGGGTCCTGGGGTAGGTGCAGGACAGAAGGATCCCATGTTTCTTTGAAGTACCGGACTGGGGAAGCGATGTGAGATGGCTTGATATTAAGGAGGGCTTGGGTCAGGGATGCTCTTGTTCTTCTGCTTAGTACAAGGAAGAAATTCAAGGTTAGAAGGCTGCTTCCTGAGCACATAAGCAGGGATATGTGGTGGTGAGTATGTGTCTGAGAGTCTGTCTCTCTGCAGGTGTTTTGCAGGGTATGATGTTGCTTTGAATTACAGGAGTTAGTAGTACAAAAATGCAGATATAAGTAACCAAATGGCAGGTAGAACAGGGACTACCCACTGCCACTTCTCCCCTTTCTGCCTGGTGGCTGGAAACTGCTTTTGTGATTGAGCCTGAAAGTAGGCTCTAGTCCCCATGGCTGACCTCAGAGACAAGGAGGGTTGGCATGCAATATAAGACATGTCTGCAGTGCCAGCACTGTTGTCTAGGCATATGAGCTAGCTTTGAACTGGGTAGATAGATCCTGTATTGCTAGCAGCGTAGCTGTGGTAGCATAGAGCTCAGTGCAGGCTGCAAACCTTAGCATTTACCCCTCTTCTTGGCCAGGTTTTGCAGCTCATGCTAATGCTGCTGTGTCTTGACTTCTACCTATAGCTGAACTAGCTACTTCAAATTGGTGACTGGCAATGCAGACATACCCATGGCCCACTCTGGACATATCCAGTACTCGTGCTTGATCTGGCACTGTGGAGCTGGCTCTGGAAGACAGTGATCCTTCACATGACACTCATTTCAGATGCACTATTACCAGCCAGGACTCTGCTCAATTTGCATGATGCTTGGAAGTTTTGGGTTCCAGGGGTTCCCACCTCTGTTTCATATCAGAAAAATCCCAGAACTCTGTGAACATGTTGAAACTATCACACAACATATCCTGAAACAAAATGAGTGTATTCACCTTCAGTGACTGAGAGCTGAGCCATAGATCCCAAACCTAAGCAACTCTCTTAGCAAGTTTAGTTTGGGCTTTGCATTTGGAATAACATCTGAAATCAGCTTAGTTGCTTATGGCACAGCAGTAACTGAGACCAAAGTGAGATACGGAGTCTGCTGTCAACAGTTTTTTTTTTAGTCCTGAAGATTTGCATGTCCTTTTCCACAGTGCCTCAGTCTGTGCTTTCCTTCTGTAGGTGTGCTCTTCGACTGACTTCATTCTCTTTCTACCACTTCCACTTAATGCACCCTACTCCCATTTAAAGTCAACAGCAGCTGCTCATATGTAGCAGCAGCAGCAACATCTGATTCTTTGGCTCTAATGCTGATTGTTGTTAGGTCCCTTGAGTTTAGTTCACTCCTCTCCTTGTCCTGCCTTTCAGAGTTTGATGGAGAATCGGTCGGATGACAGCAGGAACTGTTGTTATCACCGGCGGAATTCTAGCGACGGTGATCCTACTCTGTATTATTGCTGTGCTCTGTTATTGTAGACTACAGGTAAGTGGTTACATATGAGGTTCTTTACCTGTACAGTTTAGTACAGTACAAGTGAATTTAGGACCACTGTCAGGAATTGATGTAAACCCTACTGCTATGGGACATAGGGGTGGTGTCTGTCATATCTCTGTTTGGGTTATTAAAACTTGTGGTTCCCCTTGCACTACCTTGCACTGCTCAGACACTTCAGAGTGGCTGAACTACTTGCTGGTTGTGCCTGGCTTGCAAAGAACGTGTGTGGCAGAAGGGATCTTCCACAGCTGTAAAGCTTCCAAGCTGGCTTCTAGGACAGCCCTGTCTTCCCAATGCAGAAGGCATGCTGACAGGCGGTCAGGGGAAGAGGTGAGTTGAGATGAGGACTCAGCTATGATACCTCAACTTTGCCACAGAGACTTTAAACTAGTAGTAAAAGCTAAGGCAGTCCTTTTGACTGCTCTATTTCACAATGACTCTTGCTGGTGCAGATAAGGCAACTGTAACCTGTTCTCTGATAACCCCATGCCAGTCCTTTAAGTTATTTTTCTTTCCCCGTCCCTGTTCTAGGTTCATTCTATTCTTCACTCCACCCTGGATCACTTTCAATTTGTACTTTCTTTTCACCTTCTCCCTCTCCTTCTTTCTTGTACTCTCTGCCTTCCCCCCACCCATCTCTCTTAAGCAGAATCTAGTCCCACCAGAGCCACAGGTACAGAACCTCTAAGTGGTTGAGAGACAGAAAATTAGAGAAGATAATCCTTACTAGTTAACTTAGCATTTTCATCCTCCCTTATCTACTTGGAATCTGGGTACAAAGGGCCCACCCTACCCCAGCCTTTGCCATTGTTCCCATTTCTCTTTCTTCTCTTCATGCTGTTTTTTCCCCAATTATTCCCCACACATACACACAAAAAGATATTTGCTTCAACTTGATGCTTTATCGGGAGTTGTTGGGGGGGGGGAAATCTAAAATGGAGGACCATTTAGTTATCGGATATGCCCGTCCTACTTCCTGTGGTTACAGCCCTTAAAATTTTATTTGAATTGAGTGTCACACTTAAAGTTGAGAATTCCACGGCTTTGATGCATCTGAACAATGCAGCATGTCCTCGCCGAACACTTGTTGAGTAAACAGTGTGTTTTCCGATAGTTTATGAGTAAATTGGTTCATTACTTTGAACTGAAAATTAATTTAAAATGTTAAGAAACGTAGTACCTATTGACAGTTGTGTCCTCAACGGTCTTAACAACACAATGCTGCCTTCAGGGAAAACATTCCTTTGAAATGTCCATGGAGCTTCCACTGTTTTTGGTGAAAGTGAAGGTGCAGACCTTTGTAAGAACTTCCTGTAGCTTCCGCACCACTGAGAACAATCAGTGATGGGCCCTTTTCTCAAAACGGCCTCCAAGCTGTTTGCACGGTGTGACCTCAAATGACATAGAGCAATGGGAGATTGCACCGCTCTGGAAGGAGTGCAGTTGTGTGCATGGAATTCCTTGTAGTCAAGCACTCTTCGTCAGCCTTGGCTGCAAGGGAAACTTTCACTTGTGAAGAAACATGGAGGTGGAAAATGAGCAGGTGAATCCAAAAAGTGTCTTCAAATGGAGCCCTATGTCCCAGGTGGTGAGGATGAGCAAATCCCTGTGGTGCCATGTACACAAACGTATCCGGATGGAACAGTATCCCCTTGCTAACCAAAGTCTTTCCTTTATGCATAGTATTATTGCTGCAAGAAAGATGAACCTGAAGAGGAGGAGGAGGAGGAGGAGGAGGAGGAGCCTGATCTTCCCACTGGCTCGCACTTTGTCACCTGCAATGCCTGCAACTCTCGCATCATGGATGGACAGGGCAGCCCGGTGCCTCCACCCCCTGAGCTTAACCAGCAGGGTGCCCATAACTACTGCCCTACCTGTTCCCCCTATGGCTCCCCTTTTTACATACGGACTGCTGACATGGTGCGAAATGGTGGTGAGAGGATCACCTACACACCCACGTGCTACAAGGAAATGGGGCATCCCATCAAAATGGCGACCCTCCAGAGTTACCCGGTGACCCGCCATGGAATTTTTCGGGAGACCTTTCCAAACCCTAGGGCTGTTAGTACAGAGGTATAATCACTGTTGTTACTATTGCAGGGTGCTCCAATAAGATGCCCACGGGGATGATCGGGGTGGGGGGTGTTCCATTAATTTCTGTGAGGTTTCCTGCAAAAAGAGAGGAGGCCTTTAGCAAATGTGAACAATCAAGTTCAAGACCTAGCATGGTCCTGATGTTGAACTGCCCAGGTCATTGTAAGCTATTGTGGGAGGAATGGGAGAGAAACACTGAACAAAGATATTGAACGTGGTAATTTCTAAACCCATAACAAGTGTAATTATTCTGCTCTGTCTCCTGAAGGGACTTGTCTAACGAGGGCTATGTACACTACAAACTAATTTAATTATCAAAGACTCTCGTGACTCCCAGGCTTCCCTGAGCCCATAATGAGGTATTTGGTGTCTTCACAAAGCAAACCCTACCTGTCACTTTTCAAGGCAATACCACTGGCTTGTATGGATGAACCGAGCACACTGAGAGACGCATGGCATTCACTGGGAGCTATTGTTTTCATCAGTAACTGTGGCATTAGAAAGGAAGGTGAAAGAGGATAAAGATCCCATCAATATGCCGGGAGTTTTAATGCTCTTGCTTGGTGAAAGCACGTGGAAAAACAAATAAACGGAGAATTTGATATTTCCCCCCTTGTATCATATTAGTTGCAAATGAATGCTAGCATCTGTATTAGAATATGAAATAGGACACCCTTCCCTAGTTATTCCAGTCTTTGCACCTACAGAAGAACAGGGAAAAGGGAAGGCGGAGTTAGATAATTGTTGTGGGGAGAAAAAGGGTACTACTAAAATGACTTGCAAAAGCTAACAATACAGAAGTTTCCTTCTGCTCTGCTCACAAAACAATCCTTTAGTTTTCACAAACTTTCTTAGGAGCGGTTTAACTTCGGGGCACAAAAACTGCAAAGTTTTTACTTAAATCTTAAACAACTAAAGTTTGGATCACTGGCAGTATTTAAAGCCTTAGAGATCCATATCTGCTGGTAAACTGCAAAAGATTTGCGTGATTTAGTTCTGCTTAAAACAGCAAGAGATGGGACCAGTTACATCTTGTGCTCTTAACCCTGTTCTCACAACCTCCAGGGCTTGAGCTGATAACAGATTTACAGGAGGTCATGACCTTTCCATCTCTGGCTAGAAGGAAGGCCCAAACCTGTCTTCCTTGCTAATATGTCAAGTCACAGTATGGAAAAGGCTGACAAGTGAGATAAACCATCCATGTTGCTTTCTATGACATGGATGTGGAGATTATTTTTTACTTTACACCAAAGTGAAAATGACTAAAAGTATATTGTTGTCATGCACTGCTGTTCCCACAGCAGCCAGCTGTGCTCTCTGCAGGTAGCCAATAGGCCTGGACCGCAAGCGATCCTTGCAAATATCCTTAGTAACAATAACAAGAGTGTGTTTATTATATGGTTTTATTTGGGAAGAGCATGCGATCTCTATTACAGTTTATCAGTCAATCTACAGGTAGTAAAAAGTGCTGGCTTGACAGCCCTTAACTTCCCTATTCATTCACAGATAAGTATGATGTAGTCCTGCTTCGACCTGGAACGTTCACTTGATCTCATGAGAGGATTATTCAGATTTGGGCTTATTTATTCCTTGGGATCTCTGATAAAACACAAGTTAACAACTCAGGGCTAAATAGGATTGTGTTTCTTGTGACATGGAGGCTGCCTTCCCTGAACCAACATGATCCATTTTGCGTTGCCTGTAGATCAGCCATTACTCCCAGAATCATCTAAACTAGAACCTAAGACTTATCACTGAAAGAAATCATGCTGTCCCTTGACCCTGGGTTGTCCAGTCCTCACTGAGCCCCTATGTAGGGTATTTATTTTCCAGAAGCCCTGTAACCCTCCTCTCAATTACCTTGGTGGGAAGGCAAGTAATGTTGCTGGAATGATTACAGTACGAAAGCCCTCTGACCCCTAGTGTTCAATAGCCCACTGTTTCTATTGCCTTCTTGTCCCAACCAGCACACTGCCCTGGTACTGTAGTATCTAGTATGACATTTGTTGAGCAAACTCAACAAGTCCTATCCTTTCATAGCACTTTGGCTTCCATCTGAACTTAGCCTCTGCCAGACCTGAAGTGGTCAAACTGCATCCCCTGGGCTTGTTATAGCCAACAGGGCTCTACAGTATAGCCCCCAAATACCTTCCTCCTAATTTGAATGGCCAGCCCAGGGGGATTAAGGATATGTCTATACCACAGCAGCAGTGCATCCCAGTGAGGATGCAGCAGGGTATACCCTACCTTCCTGAATCTGCAGGTATGCTCCAGACACAGAAGCCTACTCTGGAATCATCCCCATTGCCTATTCTTGAGCCATCTGTCCCTGACAAGCCTGAGAGCAGACACTGGAAACAAGAACAGCCATTCTAGTGAACTTCTGGTTGTGGAGTTTATTGGTGGTCTCAGGTGAGTGGGGTGCTCAACCTCTTCCTCCCTGGTGTATTGGCCATCATTGCAATGCTCTCTCTTCTGAAAGACAACTATACAGCTCACGACTGCCCAGTATACGCTGGACTATAGTTTCAATGGCACACCTTTGAAAGGAGGATAGCTGTAGTCTATTTTGTCGTACATACATTACGTGTGAACCCAGCTTTTCTTAGAAAGAGGATGTGACCCTGAACTGATGCTGTGGTCCCAGATTGGTTATTTTGCTCAAGATGAAGATCCCCGTCACATTTTTCACTGTACTGGAACATGTACACAAGTGCAAAAGTGCAAGATATACAAGTCAAATGGGTGTCCAAAATGTGACTTTGGGCTGTTAGGGGTTGGGGTGGGGAGTAGAGAGGGAAAGTCTGAGTTTTCTACTTAGGATTTCTCCTCCTATTGTTCTACATCTTTGTTGCTCAGCTGTGGATCCAGATTGAATGTCAGTAATAAATGAGGTCTTTGAAATACAAAATGGGCATGCTCGTGCTCTCTTTTTTGGTGATGGGCAGCTTTATACAAAGCAAGTTTTACACAATCCTGCACAGGATGTGGCCTTGGATGTGTTCCTCACTCCCATCCATGCCATCCCTTTGCTCTCTGGCTCAAAAACAAGTGCCCAGGAAACATACGTATTAGTTTAGCTCTTTATTGTAACATAGAATGATTTTGCTTGGAGTGACCTGGTGGATAGAGGAATGCCGAGTGCAGATGGTGTTGCTGCCATCTATGCTACTGCTGCTGGTTGGGACAGCTGCCCACCCATGTTCTGCTAGAACTTTTTGCTTGTATCCCTGAGGTGCTGGACATGGACTCAGCTGGGAGAAATGATATGAAATCACTGGAGTGGTGGGGAAAAGGAAGTGCTCCTCATTGATGACTGATAGCAGGGATGAACTTCCCCCATTACTATGATTCTGGTTGCTTTGTGGGACAGGATGATCTCTCTTTAAAGGGTCGGGTAAGTCGTATTAGTCAAGAAGGGACTGTGGTTGCTACCTGTGTCCTAGAAATCCTTCCGAGTGGGCTGTTTTTCAAGGATCAGCTCAGTGACTAAGCCAATGGGTTCTTTCACAGAGAAAAGGCTTTTTGTGGAGTCTTTGTCTAGGGGGAATATTTCCCCTTGGTCTCAAAAGGGAAGTGTGGTCAGGCAGCAGTCAGGGCAAGCGACTCCTGCATGACCGGCAGCAGGCCTTCCTGTAGTACCAGTGTGAGCACAGCTTCACCTTCAGCACCAGCATGCAGTTGGCTGTTGCTTTGTCTTCACAGTCTTCTTCTGGGGAGTGAAAACATCCATGGAAGAGGTTAAAGCAACAGCATTCTCCACTAGGACTAAGCTGTCCTCAGCTTCAAGGGTACCACCCTCTGAGGCTATCCCCATCTTACCTGGGGCCTCTGTGGGGCATGGCTGGAGCTGGCAAGCTTGTCTGGCTTCAGGTTTGGAACCCAGTTCACAGCCCTGGCCCAGGGCTTCTCCCTGATAACACTTTACCTCGCGGAGCCGCATGCCAGCACCACAGGTCTTACTGCACTGTCAGGACCAAGAAGGGATACAGCTGTGAGCACACTAAATTTCTATCAGCTCAATATGTTCTTCTGGGCCCTGAGCTAGACATTCATGGAGGGAGCTCCCACAAGACTCAGTCTTTAGTCCCCAGACACCCTCACATCCCATCAATAATGCAGGATTTTAATGGAGCTCAAGTAAAGACTAGTGTTCTCCCTCTGCCTTTCCCTGCCCCTATTGCTGTATTCCTAAGGGATTAGGACATAAGTAGAAATCCTTCCTTTTCCAGTGTAATGGCTAGCAGCTCAGGAATGTCACCAAGGGCAGCCAGAGATCTGAAAAAGCTGAATGAATGGGTTAGCATTGTTACTAACTTACTTGTGTGTAAGGTAACTAACTTACCACTACTACTAACTTACTACTCTGTAGAGTGCCTGCAGAGATTGCCCACCCCCTAGGACAGGCAGACTAAGAGGACTTCAGAAAACTAAGGACCCAACCAGCTAAGAAACAGGTCAGGACTTAGAGTCAGTGACAAAGAAGTGTGCAAGGAAACTGGAGAGATTGATAATGGGGCGTGGAAGCTTTCACTTTGGCTGGAACTCCAGTCTTAGTCAGGCAGTGACAAACTAGTAACCGCTGATGACTCTTTGGTGACTTAGTATTTTTGGAAACTTTTACCTGGGAGGGAGCACCCTTCCAAGTATACTGGGAGGGAGCACACTTCCAATGCTTATATTGAGTGTTCTCAGAAACGGAGCTCTCTTCCCGTGCCTGGGGAAGGGTCCCTCCAACTCCAGGCCAGGGTGGTGCTGTATAGGACCTTATCCTGTTGCCGTCCATTCTATGGACAGAGTACTTCAGTCCCCAGGGCTGTCACTCAGGTCCCTGTTTCTAACCCAAAGCTCACACACAAGCTTATGCTGTCTCCTGCATGGCTCCTTGTGCTGTCCACGGAGATGGTCACCAAATTTTGGGGCTATCCCCACCTCAGCAGGCTTATGTTACCTTCTCCATCAGACTTAATTGTGCCACAGGCACCAATAGGAAGGTAAAAATCCTCCCTGCCCCCTCTCCCCAGGTTCCCTCAATACCTCATACTTCTAAGCCTTTTCTGCTACAGCACTCTCCACCATCTTTTTCCCTCTCCCCAGCTCCCCCCACACCCTCCTTTCCTCAGGCCTTGTATTTGCTTTCTCCATTCTCCTTACAGAGCCTTCAGTATCTATCACCATGGGTACTGAATGGTATCTATCACCATGGGTAGTCCCCCATGGCCAACCTTTCTGAGCAGGGAGGGCTGTTCCCCACAGCCAATCTCACTGATGGGGGGAGTGGTCCCCCCATGGCTGATCACTGCAACCACTTCTGGAAGTGGCTGCAGCTGCTTCTGGGAGCGCTGCTCCCTGGCTGGTGCTCATGGGGGTACCTGCCCCCCCCAACTTGTCACTTAAGCAGCAAGTGTGGCCAGTCAGAGGGTGTACCAGTGCTCTCAGGGCGTGCATGTGCACCCCCTACACATTGCCACTACCTATCACCTTTCCCTCAAACCTTACCTGAGACCAAGATGTGGTGAACCATGTAGAGCAAGGTCTCTTGAAACAGGCTGCCTGCACCTCAGGTTTCTGGGAGGTATCACAGCGCATTTCAGGATATTCCCTATACACACCATTCTCCAGGCCTGCGCAGAGTACACTCCGAGTCTTCATCCCACGGCCACAGCTGGCATCACACTGGAAGAAAGAAGCAGCCAAGGATGAACTGGTCAGTAATGAACAACATAATCTGGGCATAGGATTTGTGCTTCTTCCTCACCAACAGCAAAACCAATGCATAGATGCCCAGCTTGTGGGTGCATAGTAAGGCGCCATGGGTAAGGGCCTGCAAATGACTTTGGGTTTCTTGGATATGGGGCACAGGCATGCACATTGTTAGTACTCTTTAGCAAATATTGGGCCTCTGCATTCTGAGCAGGGTGTGAGCATGACTGCTGCAAGAGACCCCTAAGTCCCACATCACAGTGATAACGAAGGTGAGGAATTGGGAGCTCTGTGGTTGTTTTACACACCCATTAGCATGGCTTCTTTCAGTGTATTTGTGTGTCAAAGAGGTACGCAGAGTGACAGACAGGTACGTAGAGTGTATTGATGCATTAACCTCAGTCAGTACCTGGGGAGAACAATACATTTCACACTTCCCAAATGAAAGTGAAGCAACACAGCACGGGATTGGTTGTTACAAGCTCGAGGCAGACCTCTGCACAGAGACCAAATGACATCTAACTGTATGATCAGTGTCTCAGCTTCAGAGAGAGCTCCTATAAATCCAGTCATACAGTTAATTCTGTAGTGCACTCAGAGCCATAGCCAGTGAACTGAGTGATAGCTGAGCTTTCACTGGCCACAAGGAAGGGCTCTCATTCCTATTCTATGTGGATCAGCTCACTGGGTTCTGACCTATGGCAGGCCATCTAGAGCAAGGAAAGCAACATGAGAAAGAAGGAGCCCAACTGGCCTCTCAACACTCAGATGGAACTGACGGTGAGCTGCAGTGCTCTGTGTAAACCATTCAGCATGCAAGGCTTAAAGGGATTAATGAAGCAGGGAATTAGTATTTCAGGTGTCATCTATTACCAGGGAGAAGGGGCAGGTTTGATCAGGGGCTGTTCAACCAAAGAGAGAACATTTAGTCAAGGATGGGAGGAACCCAGGTAACCAAACCTTGAACTCTCCCCCAACCTCAGTGGCCCCGCTGACTGCTTTGTGTCCATGATCTGCCTTAACACTACTTGAGGCCTGGCTGCTTCTGCCAAACATCATGATCCCTCCTGATTTAGCTCTAAATCCACATTAGCACCATGCATCACACAGCCGCTCCAAGCCCCCAGTGCCCTGCCTGGCACTTCCTGGATGCGCTACAATTCTGAATGCCTCATAACGCATTGAGCTAATGCATGACTGATGACAAAGCTGGCAGGCAGTGCAGAGCAGCACCTGGTCTAAGGCTGCCCATGGGACCAGCAGGCTTAGTCTGCAGCACAAACTGCCATTTTGAAAAACTGGCAGGAAGCACAAACCTTGTCCCTGGAACTGCTACGCCGTTTTGGAACTGGCAGTGCCTATAGCACAGACAGCACTTGAAACTGGTTGGCAGAGGGTAGCTGGTAGCCACAATGTGCTGGAAAGGATGGCATGGCTGGAAACTACCTGTAGTGGAAGCTACCCTTTCTCTAGTCCTAGACCTGTACAGTTCCATGCAGACATAACCATGTTCCCACCACCTCTCCTGTGTTGCAGCCTCACCTCTGTGAAAAACATCCCATGTCCCAGATCTCAAAATCTGGTTACACTAGACACCAAGCTATTGAGGCAGAAGGAAGACAGGGACATGTCTCGTGAGCTTCTGGCCATGGGAGATGGTCACAATGGAGTGTTCTTCCATTGGCTCTTATTGAAAATCAGTCACCCAGGGAGAAATTCAATATGACCTTGATAGCCTGGATGTGAAATTTCTCTGTCTGGGCCCAAGGTTCTGGCTCAGGCCCATCCCTAGTGTTCCCCACTGCAACCGTGCTGTAGATTCTATACGTGAACTGTGGAGTTTTGGGTTTAACAGCCCAACCAAAAAAAAAGATACAATTCAGTTCAGGCAAAAATGAAAAAACTGGGGTATTTTCAGTTAAAAAAATAAAACAACATCCCCTCCTCAACCCAAAATGCTTTATCATCCAGAAACATTTTGTTAGACACAAAACAAAATGTTCTGTTTAAGTTCTTAGGTACTTACTGCTTTAAGAAAAAACAATTCTCTTTCTTTTAATGTGGGTCATTTAAAAAAAAAAATGAGAACTGCCACTTCAAAGTGAAAAGCTGAAAGACTGCATTTTTTTAAAATGCTGAAACCTTTTGTTTTGTTTCAAAAATCTTTCCAAAGTTTTGATGGTATTGAAGTGATGCTGAAGTCATGATAATCCAGGATATATGCAAGAGGCAAGGATTTTTGTGGGTGACATCTGATGTTTTCAGACTCCCCCCTCTCCCTCCACAATTTTATCCCTGCCAAAACTACTCATTGAACCAACTCTGATTTTGTTTTGATCCCTTCAAAGTTCCATTATTTTTGGTGAGTATACTATTAACTGAAAAAGTCTTGCCTAATTTTGATTTGCATTTGGGATTCTTACTTGGAGAGACACTGTGATTAGCAAGAATCAGGGCAGCAGAGAGCACTTCCTTAGGACAATGCTGCCCTCTGATGGCAGCTGAGAGTGCATTCAAACCAGCTCAGTCGCACAGCTGTGGGACCATGGGCTTTGTGACTCCTGTCTGTTTTGTGACCTTCCTGCACATCCTGTTGATGGCAAGAGGCCACAGAGCTATCCCCATACAAGGTAACATGACCACCACATCAGCACAGGAGCTGCAACAGGGCCATGCAACATCATTCTGAGCACCCAATGCACTTATGCTCCAATGGGATGTACTGGCCCACCCCTCAAGTCACTCTTTCTGACCAGTGGTAGTCCATGAAGAGCGGATCCAGAGATCTGTCTTGACTTCATGCTGAAGGAAGCAAAAGGAAAAGAACTGTAAGCAGGTGGGTCGCTGTGGTGTAGAGAGGATTCAGGAGAAACAGTTCCTGCGTGCAAGGAGGTGAGGAATTTTCTCTTGACACCAGCCATGGGACAGGCTATGGGTAGGATCTTCCTGTCTCACAGTAGGTAGGGAGATCCACCACCGCTGAGGTGTGAGAACTGCTGCATTATGTCCTCAGCTTCTGCAGGCTGCAGCCTGCCCTCTACAGCATGAATCCCCCACCCCCTGCCTGACCAGGTACAATGCTGCCTCTGTTACCCAGACTACAGAAAGCAACATTTCCTTGGATTCTTCTCATCTCCAGTGCCTGTACTTCGATTCCTCCCATTGACTACAAGGTCTCTCCATTTCTTGAGGATCACATATGTCTTGTTACCTTCCCAAAGTCCCTTAATACTAATACACAAGACCTCTGGGCTTATGGGAGTCATACTGGAAAGTTGTCAGACACAGGAAGCTGGGCTAAAGGAGAAGACTGGGCCCTTTCCCTCTGTCTGAGGAAGGGCAAGACAGAGGACAGGTGGAAAGAGACAACTCCAGACTTACCTGGTCCCATTCTTGCTCCACCCAGTGAGCAGGGCAATTCTTGTCTCCACATGGGTGGACAGTCAGAGGTTTAGCTACAGAGTCACACTGTGAGTCTGAGATCACTTTCCCCTCCAGGTTGCGGCACACAACGAAACGGCTCATTCGCCCCTCACCGCACAGTCCTGAGCACTTGAAGAAATAAAGGGTATGTAAACTACAGGTTTGTAAACATACAGGTCACTAAACAGCACCAGAGCAGGTGGAGGTAGCCTGGGCTAGTGGCTGAAGCATGGGCATGGGCATCACGAGAGTGAGTTCTGTTCCTGCCTCGGACACTGACACACTTTGGTCAAATCACGTCAGCTGCCAATGCAGCAACTGCTAGCATCAAGGTTGCACAACAGTTTCCATTCTTATTTTTTCCAGTCATTTAAAACCTCCCAAAACTTCTGACTTTGGGGCTGACATTCTCCAGGTTTAGACGCAGCGCATGTTTTTTAAAAAGTCTGAGCCAAAACAATTCAGCCATTTTTTCTGGGTACAAACTGGAGGTTAGAAATGTCCCCTGTAATGCATCAGTGGGGAATCCAGTCTCCCATCTCTTCAGCCTTGAGCTGCCACAGTTTTTCCCTCACCTTCCAAACCCTGCACAGAGAAGGGAGAGCACGCTGCTTGGACTCACCGGTCCCCAGTCTGAGGTGGTCCAGTGCCTGTCACAAGGTGGGCCCGTGCACTCCTTCTCACTGGTAGGTTTCTTGGATTCATCACAGAGGGGTGCCTCCACCGAGCATCGTACCTCCCTCTTCATCATCCCCTGACTGCCACACCGAGCAGAACACTACAAAAGGGGAGGCAGCCCAAGTCAGTATGGGGACAGGAAGTAGGAAAAGCAAGGAAACGGGGGTTTTTTATATTTTTTTTCCTTTTTTCTCCTCAGAATGAAGCTAGTTTTGGTGGCGATGGGGAAGGTGGCCTTATGACTAATGTACCAGAAGGGGAAGATAAATGCTGCTGCTTATGTTCTCTGTGGCCTGGGGTAAGTCCTTCAAAACATGGCTTTACCAGTTTTGGGTTTCTGCCATGTGTCACTCAGGCCCCAGTGTCACTCAGGCTCACACACAGCCCCTTCTAACTTAATGGGACCTGAGGCTGTTTGACCCTTCAAAAATCAGGTCCAAGGTGTGTCTGTAATCACCTAAAATCAATGGTCCCTTTCCTGTCTCTTTATCTGTAAAGTGGGGGCTAAACTTGTCTCTGTCATATAGGTATTGTGTGCACTGAGAGTCTAGCCAGGAAGAGAGTGTACAAATACCAGTTGCTATAAATGATGGCAGTGGATGTTAGTCCTCTGGGCTGTGTCAGAACAAGTAAAGGATAGACAAATACTGGACAAGCTTCCTCAGGCACCCCCTCAAAGATGTCTCAGCCAGGTTGGTGATCTCTAAGCATCATAGCAAGGAAAGTGTCAGTTGGCTGCAGGCAGATGTCCTTTGGTACTGGACCAGTGTCTGGTTTAACCCAGGGGTAGGCCCTTGCTCTCCATACCTCAGACCACTCAGAGAGCTCCCATTGGGGCCCACAGGCCTTGTTCTTGCATGCTTTCTTTTCCATTGGCCTGGTCAGGCCAGCTGACTCGCACAGCTCATCGTACACAGAGCTGTCAAAGCCTGGAGCCAGCATCTTCCAGCAGCGCACAATCCGATACTGATAGCCTTCCCCGCAGGTCCTGGAGCACTCACTCCACCGGCTGGTCTCCCACCTTCATGAGTGATTACAAGGAGGGAAGAAACAAAGCAAAACACAATTCAGAATGTGGCATGCTGAGCGGCAGACAGGGCAAGGACTGGACTAGCTGGTACAAGCCACTGATGGGCTTCTCATTACTAGCCCTGCCTGCTGCCATGTGTACATGGGAACTGCAGTCATGCTGCCAACAACAAGGAGATTTTATTGGACCATTATTGTTGTTTATTGAAATAATTGTTTCATTAAGAAACTGGGGGACTGTGGTGTCGACGCCCACACAGTCAACTGGGTCGCCAACTGGCTGGAGGGCCGCACCCAGAGGGTTGTAGTGGATGGGTCTTTCTCAACCTGGAAGGACGTGGGCAGTGGGGCTCTGCAGGGCTCGGTCCTCGGGCCCACACTGTTCAACAGCTTCATCAGCGATTTGGATGAGGAGGTAAAAAGCACCCTGTTCAAATTTGCTGATGACACTAAGATGTGGGGGGATGTTGGCACACTAGAAGGAAGCATCAGGCTTCAATCAGACCTAGACAGGCTACAAGGGTGGGCGGATGAGAATAGGATGGGTTTCAACACAGACAAGTGCAAGGTGATGCACCGGTTGGGGAACTCCCCTCTTGTGTGGGGATGCAGTCAGGAAGGCCAACCATACCTTGCCATGCATCCACAGATGCATTTCAAGCAGGTCAAAAGAGGTGATCCTCCCCCTCTATGCGGCACTGGTCAGGCCGCAGTTGGAGTACTGCATCCAGTTCTGGGCGCCACACTTCAAGAGGGATGTAGACAGCATGGAGAGGGTCCAGAGGAGGGCCACTCACATGATCAGGGGACAGCAGGGCAGGCCCTATGAGGAAAGGCTACGGGACCTGAACCTGTTCAGCCTCCAAAAGCGAAGGCTGAGGGGGGATCTTGTGGCCTGTTATAAATTAGTCAGTGGGGACCAGCAGGCATTGGGGGAGTCACTGTTCCCCCGAGCACCGCCAGGAGTGACCAGGAATAACAGTCACAAGCTGGCAGAGGGTAGGTTTAGGTTAGACATCAGGAGGCGCTACTTCACTGTCAGGGCGGCTAGGACCTGGAACCAACTTCCAAGAGAAGTGGTGCTGGCTCTTACCCTGGGGGTTTTTAAGAGGAGGTTGGATGAACATCTTGCTGGGGTCGTTTGACCCCAGTACTCTTCCCTGCCGTGGCAGGGGGTCGGACTAGATGATCTGCTCAGGTCCCTTCCGACCCTAAAAACTATGAAACTATGAAACTGTTCCTCCTCAGTATCTCAGATGCCACACAGAATTTGGCTATGCTTAAAAGCAAAGCTGCATTGGGACTCTCCCTAGAGCAAGGGTATTAATGCTTGTATCCTAGCCAAGCCCCTACTGCCATCCTGCAGTGACCTAAAATTTGCTAAGTGACTCTGGATACACCATTTTCTTTCACTTTCTGCCCCACCTGCTGTAGAGAAATGCTGAGTCTGGTTTGAAGGCTGTGACCTTCCTCCACGGAGGTGTATGCATGCGGGGGTGCTGATTCTCCCAATGTCTTGCATTGTAAGCAGAAGGGCGGGTGTCAGGTAAGGAGCATGAGGAGTCCTGGCTATGCATACACCCCCAATCACCTGAGTGCTTGGCAGGAGAAACCACAGGTCACGAATGAAAAGGGGGCTGAGTAACTTATTCCCCCCTCATCAGAATAACAGAAGCACTGGGGTGAGTCATGGCTCCTCCTCTTCTGATGCTCCCATGGTGGTGCCTAGCATAAGGCAGGTGCTAAATGAAGTCTCTTGCCCATGGTCTGTAAATTCTGTTTAGTGCGTCTGGCACTCTCAGTGGAAGGTGATACAGAAATGTCACTGGATATTTTTTCACTGCCTTTAAATGAATAGTACTGTTTTTTTCCAGTTTGTTGTAAAGCCATGAAACCCACCCCAGCAAATGGCAAACCAGTGTTCTCAGCATCTCTTTATTCAAAGGAGGTAGTTTCTCTACAGGAGAACCTTCTTGGGTATATCAGAGTCACCTCCCATGCTATAATAGCAATATCATCTTCAAAAGGCAATAGACAAGTTCAGTTTTTCATTCTATCTCTTTCTAATACCCTGCACTGTGTATGCAAAACAATCCACAGTGTAAGATATATCTAAGTGGGATGAGTGACACAACACAGAAATCCACCTGCCCCGCTTCCCCTCAGCTCCTTTTCCCCACATGCTTCCTCTCTTTCATTGCCAAAATATTACTTTCTCACACTCTTACTCATTGATTTCTTGTGCACTATTCTGCCAATGAACTCTTGCACAAGTCACCATCTTCCTTGGCTTTCTGGATGCGTTTCTCAGAGATGGGTTGAGGCTTGAGTGTTTCAGTTTACCTGGGCTGGCAGTCTCTCCCTGTACAGAACTCATGAGTAGGTTCTGGGCGGGTCAATGCATCACAGTTTGTGTCATCTACTTCCACTCCATCGTAGCGTACACACATGGCATAGGAGGTGCTGATGCCTGCTGGACACCGAGAAGATCTCTTAACAAAGGTCCACAAGCATATGCTATCCAATAAAATGCTGCTGTCTCCACTGGTTACACCAGTTATTTATGAAATGATAAAATCAAAGAAAATGAGGGTTCAAAGGGATCTCAGGAGGTCATCTAGTCCAAACCCCTGCTCAAAGCAGGACCATCCCCAACTAGATCATCCCAGCCAAGGCTTTGTCTAGCCAGGTCTTAAAACCCTCCAAAGATGGAGATTCTACAGCCTTTCTGGGTAACCTGTTCCAGTGCTTTACTACCGTCCTACTGAGAATTTTTTTCTTAATATCTAACCTAAGTTTCCCTTGCTGCAACTTTAGACCATTGCTCCTTGTCCTGTCATTTGCCACCTCTTGGTAGTTGAAGGCTGCTTTTAAATCCCCCCTCAGTCTTCTCTTCTTCAGACTAAATAAGCCCAGTTCCCTCAGCCTCTCCTCATAAGTCATGCACCCCAGCCCCCTAACCATTTCTGTTAGGTTAGAAATGGGAATCAGAAATGTGACCTACTATATCAGAGACTCTACAGTCCATTAGAAAAGTACAAATATCCACTGATCAGTATCTGTAAAAGAGCTCTGAAACTTAGTCCACCTGGAAAAACTGGTAGGCCACCAGCTGAGAGCAGAGCTGATGACTTCAGAGCACAATATACAGGAGCCAATGATGTAAATTCAGCAGAGGCTACTGAGGGGTTTGCTGCTACTTCACCTCTCCCCAGGTCAGCAACTCCTAGATTGATTTCAGCAGAGGAGAAAACAAGCTGAACCTTGTCTGATGCTCCCATCCTCTGAAGCACTTAAGTTTATGCTGACCCCAGTCTACACAAGATTCAGCTATAAAAAGAAGTCCTCCTCAAATAACATCTCTTAAGCATATTGGCCCTGTTCTTCTCTCCCAAAACACCCTCCTAGTCACCTCAGGTGCATAAAACCAAAGGGCAAAAAAATCTCAAAGCCCAGCTTGGAGCCTTGTGTATTTAAACCTATGGAGTCTCACCACTTCCAGTTGTGACCCTATTGTCAGTTGGACTCAGGTTCTTCTCATTGACTCAGCACAATTTTTAAAAGCACAAAAGCTTGCACCCAATTCCAGGAGCATCCCCGCTACCCATTAGGAGCACATGCCTTCCTCTGTCCTATGTGCACCGTACGATGGGGGTAGGTACAGCAGGAGCTGTGCCTGTGGGTAAGAGTTAAGTCTTGTACATGGTATATCCAGATCCAAACCTATCTTGAGTTTATTCTTTATTTGCATTTTTCACAGAATTTAATGCTGCCAAGAAGCGTCTAGATGATGGACTCTGCAAACCATCTTTCAGATAGCAGCGGAGCCAGCTTTCTTTACCACACTCCCCTATCCAAAGGCTTTGAACCAGACCTGAATGAGAGAATGGGATGGTTCATTCTCCAATACCAGCAATAGTCAACAAGGTTGTGGGTCAATGCCTAACAGTCTGGTAGCTTTTGTGGTATGACTCCTTTCAGCCCGAGAACAGGGTGAATCAGGCTTTTAAGGATATCAGTTGCCAACTATGAGAAAGGCACTGAAATACTTTTAAAAATCCATCCCCAAATGAGTTAGCAGAGGTTATTAAAGAGCCTTCAAATAAAAACAGCTTCTGGCTGCTGCAGGCATACCTGGGAACCTTTTAGTGAAAGGCCATGACACCCTGAGACCAAACCTACCAGAAGTGCATGTGGAGCTGCAGGGGGCATAGGCAGAGACCTTCCACCTGTACATGTCAGCTAGGCTGATGTCATCTTGGCCCACAGGACTCACCTCAAAGTCATTGCTGCAGAGAAAGGAGCAGGAGTGAGCTTTCTTTGGGACAAAAGGAAGGAAAGGCCATCTGCCGAAAGCTGGACGGGAGGGAGCTTAGTTTCCTCCCACCATCCCAGGGTGCTTGAAGGAACAGAAATGTGTGGCTGTTTGGCTCGTTGCTCTATCTCCCATGCCCCAGAAGGAGATGCAGTGTTTCTTTGGTTGGCAGTGTATTTTGAAGGGGGCTCCAATCAGACTCATGGGTTCTGAATGGCCAACCACATAGCTCTTACATTTACATAAATCCATTCTGTCTTAATAGGTGTTAAGCAATTAATTTAAAGGAACTGCTGCTTATCCACTTCCACATTTTATATGTGTGTGTTTGCATATGCATGCATTTGGACATCAAGAGGAAGCTGGACAGATATTTGGCTGGGGTGATATGATCTTGGCACCCGTTCCTGTCTGGGGCAGGAGGTTGGACCTGATGATCTGTTTAGGTCCCTTCTGACCCCAACAACTATGATGCTATGATCTGTGCCTACAGAGATGGAGTCAGGATGTAGTGTCTTGAGTTCCTCCTCTGCATGTATGAGTAGGGCCTCTGTAGTGGAAGAAAGATCATCAAAAGACCATTTAAAAAGATCTCTTAGGAGGTGACCAAATCCTTCTGGAATGGTGGATGGACTGTAGGATATAATTTGATAGCTTAGGCTAGCTGCTGGCTTTGGCCTATTTTCCCTACTGGTTAATACCATTGGTGAGGCATCCACTAGGATCATGCCATAATCATCAAGGTGCTAGGGAGGAGAAACACAGGCAGAAAACACTGAGGCTGTTAGAACATTAGGCTGATCATCCCTCCTCAGATAAAGTTTGCCCTACCTTGTGAAGAGTACCTCACCTTTCAGGAGCTTGGAGAGGCTCAGCCTGGTGCATGTTCCCAACAGTTGAGTTGGAACCCAAGAGCGAGTTCTGCAGGGGTCCTGTTCTGCTGTAGTTAGCTACCTCCTCCTGACTCCCTACATAAGTCTCTAACTTCACACTCTCCAGTGAGTTCTTCTGGGCAGGTCCCTTGTGCCGCCTCTCTGGCCACCCATCCTCCAGCTCACTCCAAAGCCCTGCTGTCACGTTCTTCTGCCCCAGCTTGGCAGTTAGGTGCTGCAGTTCCCTGCAAAAGGCAGCGTTTTGTGGGTCCCGGTGACATAACCTCCTGAAGAGATGGAGCCTGGATGCCCTGATCCCACTGCTCTCTGGGAGCTCTGGCCGCACCACACTGAAGGGTATGGTTGTACTGATGGAAATCTGATTTAATCTGAGGGCTAAAGTAAAATGCCATTGCATTAGTGACTCAACTGAGGTTAGAATACCATCTTTCCTTCTTGATCCACCATCCTCCCCCACCCTCCCCACTAAGAAAGCTCCTACTGATTTCAGTGGAAGCAGTCAGGGCAATACTGAAAATACCTCTTAAAAGTCTTACTTTCAAAGAATACTACAGGTATCCAGACCCAAGGTAGCCAAGAAAAAGAAACAAACCCAAGTCTGTTTTCCACCCGCTGCCACCTCCTCCTCCTCTCCCACTCTGTTGGCAAGGCAGATTTGTCTTATCTGGAAGCCAAACTTATCCTCCTCCTTTTTCCCCTGTTCCCAGCCCCAATCCCCAGGCTGAGCAGTGAAGTTACTCTGGAAGAAGGCTTGGCTGCTGAAGCTCATGTCTTCGGGTTCTTCTTGTGGCTGGAGTTGGTCTCTGGCATCATCCGATGAGAGAGAAATCCAAGTGGCATTGAAGTCCTGGGCAGCCCTGGAATCTGCTGGCATCAGAACTTGATCTTTCTGACTGGACTCTGGCGGATGAAGATAAGGAGGTGCCTCTATGGTGGGGGAAGCTGTTTGGAAAGCTGGTGATGGTTTCCGTGGCACAGTATAGTCATAAGTGATATGAGGCATTTTCCCATTAAAGTTATAGTACTGGAAGCAAGAGAGGAGGAAATAGAAACCCTTTTATCTCACTAGCATGTACCACAAAGAAATATTTTAACCACATCCTACACCTGGCACACCCTACAGTTGTGGAGGGGTTGAATTAGACGAGCCTGGAAGTCCCTCCCAACCCTATGATTCTATGAGTAAAAGAATAATGTTTTGGTGAGAAACACAGAAGAAACTGTGCCACCACAACAGCTAAAGGGTAGCTCCCAGTTTGGGCAGTGCCAAGCTAACTCTAAAGACATCAGTGTAAGGAATGATGCAGCAGTCACATGAATGCTCCAAATTCCCTCATCTGATTGGATATTTGTAGGCTTTGGAGTCATAAAGAACACAAGCAAGGAAGCACCCCGATCTTTAGATCCTTACATACCATGGCATTCAGAGACTGGTTGGTGGGCCCATGGGCAATGATGTACTCCAGGCCATCAGAGTGCAGGCTGGGTGGCCGGCGGTACTTAAACACAGTGCCAGCAACCCTGAAGTTCTGGGGATTGTCAATGGCTGAGTTCCCATTGAAGAAGAAGTGCCCATATTCATCTGCCAGTGCTGCAAAGACAGAAAAAGGGGACCAGACAGAAGTAGGAAGATAGGAAGCTTAACTCCAAGCAGACTCCTAGGAGAAGTCAACAACAGCTCATGAGTTTATATTCACAGCATTACAGCACTGATCCTGGGGAGCAGAGAAGGGAGTGAATTAACTTCTTTAAAAAAGAAAATGATAGCAGGGTCATTTCCCTATAATTGGCTATACAAGGGTTTTCCACATCAGATCAAAACAGCAGTAACCAAAGCCTGAGGCTACAGAGAAAGCCAAGACAAGAATACACAAAGCAACATTGCTGGTGGCGGAGCTCCTGAAGGGATGGGAGCCACATGAAACTGCCTCTTTACCTCTACCCATTCTTTGCCTCCTACAGCCATGCAACATTTATGCCTGTGGCTTCCTGAAGGCTCCCACTGAGCTTTTTGCATGTCCCTTCCACTGCTTTCTGCTCCTGCACAACTTCCCCACCATCACCGTGATATACCATACATGCAGTCAGGGCCCTTGCCCCAAATTCAAGCTGCAGGACCAGGCTCTCAATGGCATTCTTTTCTGCTGCTTACCCAGAATGTTTTCAGTTTTCCTTCGCTCAATGATAAGGATGTCCATGGCACCAGCAGGGATGTTTGTAATAAATACATAACCTGTGGGATGAGAACAGAACAAAGGGCTTGGAAAACTAGAGACTCACACATGTCCAACCCCACTGGGAAACTGAGAGGATCAGCTGACTGGGCTTGTGCTACAGCAAGGGTGGGCAACAGTTGTTTGCAGTGTATGTGTGCACGTGCAGGAGGACAATGATGCTCTCAAGTAGATTGTATACAAGAGGGAAAGGCTCTCTCAGCTCCAGGGCCAGTGTTTTGGGAGTTCAGGAGCTAGTCTCAGCTCCCCCTTTGTGTACATTTGTGTTCACAGCTCTAAAAAAAATCTCTCCTCTGATGCTCCAAGCCCTGGTAGAAGAGCTGCTGAACTTCACGGCCCAAAGAGGTTGTGGAATCTCCTTGGAGGTTTTTAAGACTAGGCTAAACAAAGCCTTGGGTGGGATGATATAATTGGGAATGGTCCTATTTTCATAGATTTCATAGACATTAGGGCTGGAAGGGACCTCGGAAGATCATTGAGTCCAGCCCCCCACCCAAAGGGCAGGAAATCAACTGGGGTCATAGGATCCCAGCAAGATAAGCAACCAATTTGCTCTTGAAGGTGTTCAGTGTAGAAGCTTGAACCACCTCCGATGGCAGGCTGTTCCAGACCTTGGGGGCTTGGACAGTAAAGAAATTCTTACTAATGTCCAGCCTGAAATGATCTCACAGTAGTTTATGACCATTTGACCTCGTCATCCCTTGGGGCGCTCTGGTGAGCAAACGTTCCCCCAGATCCTGGTGGTAACCCCGATAAACTTATAGGTGGCCATCAGATCACCCCTGAGCCTGCGCTTTTCCAGGCTAAAGAGTCCTCTTGGCTCTCAGCCTGTCGTCATAAGGTCTGTTTTCCTGACCTCTGATCATGCATGTGGCTCTCCTCTGGACTCTCTCAAGCTTCTCCACATCCTTTTTGAATTGTGGAGCCCAAAACTGGATGCAGTACTCCAGCTGCGGCCTCACCAAGGCCGAGTACTAGGGGAGAATGATGTCCCAGGATTTCCTTGAGAAGCATCTATGGATGCAAGCCAGTGTTTTGGTCGCTTGCATCGCATTGCAGGCTCATGTTCACCTTTTGGTCAGTGATGACCCCCAAGTCTCTTTCTTCCATAGTGCTAACCAGCGTAGCACTACCGAGCCTATAAGGATGGTTTTTCTTCCCAAGGTGGAGAACCTTGCATTTTTCGGTGTTAAACACCATCAGGTTCTTGTCCGCCCATTTGCTGAGCCTGTCCAGGTCAACCTGGATCACCCGCCTTTCACCTGGCGTGGATGCTTTGCCCCAAAGTTTGGTGTCATCGGTGAACTTGGGCAGTCCGCTCCTGACGCCAATGTCCACATCTTTAATAAAGATGTTGAACAATATGGATCCAAGGACAGAGCCTTGAGGGACCCCACTGGTCACAGCATACCATGATGAGTGACTGCCATCAATTACAACCCTCTGGGTCCAACCACGAAGCCAATTTCCCAGCCAGCGGATCGTGGTGGACCCAAGGCCACAGTGGACTAGTTTCGCCAAGAGGTGATCGTGGGATACCAAATCAAAGGCTTTTTTGAAGTCAAGATATGCGACATCAATCTCATCTCCCTTGCCCAGGTGATAGGTCACCTGGTCATAGAAGGAAATGAGATTGCTCAAGCAAGACCCACCCACAACAAACCCGTGCTGGCTATCCCTTAGGATGTTGGCGTTGGCTAGTCCATTAAAGATGGCCTCTTTAATAAACTTTTCTAAGATCTTCCCTGGGATAGAAGTCAGGCTGATGAGCCTATAGTTAGCTGGATCCACTTTGCTCCCTTTCTTGAAGATTGACACCACATTGGCCTTCTTCCAGTCTTTGGGCACTACACCAGAGCACCAGGAGTTTTCAAAAATCTGTGCCAGGGGCTGGGCTATGATGCTTGCCAGCTCCTTGAGTACCCTGGGGTGCAGATTGTCAGGGCCGGCTGACTTGAAGGTGTCCAGCCTCTCAAGGTGTTCCTTCATGAGGTCAGCATTTATGGGGGGCAGGGGATCTCCCTCACCCAGACCTCCCTGTCCCGTAGCGGGCATGGGCGTCCCATGGGACTGATGAAAGACTGATGCGAAGTACCCATTTAATAGGTTGGCTTTTTCCTGGGCATCAGTTGTCAGTTGCCCCATCTGGTTCAGCAGGGGTCCAGTGTTGCCCTTGCTTTTCCTCTGGCTCCTCACATATCTGAAAAAGGACTTTTTATTGTCCTTGATGCTCGAAGCTAGTTGCAGTTCAGTTGCAGCCTCGGCTTTCCTGGTTTGCTCCCTGCAGAACTGGACCAGTGCAGAATAATCCTCCTGGGAGATGAATCCCATCCTCCATCTTTTGTAGGCTTTTCTTTTTAGCCTTAGGAGGCCTGCTAGGTCCCTGGAGAGCCAGGGGGGCTGCTGTGCCCTCTTGCTGTCTTTCCTTCGAGATGGAATAGACTTAGCTTGTGAACTGAGGATCGCCACCTTGAGGAGCAACCACTCTTCTTGAACTCCCATCTCCCTGGTCATGGTCCCTTACGGCCTGACTGACAAGCCTCCTGAGCTTGTCAAAGTTGGCTTTTCTGAAGTCAAGGACTTCTGTGTTGCTGACTGACTTGCCAGCCTTATGGCGGATGGTGAAGGTGACCAGCTCATGGTCGCTGTCACCCAGCTTCCCATCAATCACTAGGTCGCCAATTAGGTCATCCCCTGTAGCCAGTACCAGGTCCAGCAGTGCTTTGCCTCTTGTTGGCCAATAGACTTCTTGAGTCAGGTAGAGGTCATCCATGCATGAGAGGAAGCTTTGCGACTGTTTGGATTTTGCTGAGTGATCCTCCCACAAGATGTCCGGGTAATTGAAGTCACCCATGACAACCATGGTCCTAGAGCATGCAGCCTCAGCCAGCTCCCAGGCAAACTCCTGGTCAAGCTCAGGACTTTGGGTGGGAGGTCTGTAGTAGACTCCCACCATTGTGTCCCCCGTGCCATGTTCCCCATGAATTTTAACCCAGAGGGTCTCTAGCTGTCCACCCTGGTCACCAATATCAGCTTACAGGGACATGTAGCTTTTCTTAACATAGAGAGCTACACCCCCGCCCCTTTTATCTACACGATCCCTCCCATACAGGGTATAGCCATCTATACTTGTGGTCCAGTCATGGATGGAGTCCCACCAGGTCTCTGTTATCCCTAAGACATCATAATTATTTGCATTGAGCAGGAGGATGAGCTCCTCCTGCTTGTTCCCCAAGCTCCTGGCATTTGTGTACAGGCAGGCAAGTGTCCCCTTGTGGGCTCTTGCCTTGCCCACAAATTGTACCAGGGCTGGGGCAAGGGTGGGCTCCCTTAAGTGCCTTGGCCTGCTGGCTTTGCAAGGGTTGCCCAGCAGGCCAGCAGTGGCAGTAGTTCCCCCATCCCTCAGTGGGCTTAGTTTAAAGCCTGGTGGAGCAGGTCAGCCAGTCTGGCTGAGAAGAGCCTCCTCCCCAGGGGAGAGAGACAGAGGCCATCTCTTCCCAGCAGCTCGCTGCCTCTCTCGCCAAAGAGCGGGCTGTGGTCATGGAAGCCAAAGCCTTCCCAATGGCACCAGCGCCGCAGTGTTTGGTTCACTACGTGGATCCTCCTCTCCCTCCTCAGCCCATAGCCCGAGACTGGGAGGATCGACGAGAACACACCTGTGCTCCCAGATCCTTAAGTCCCGCTCCCAAATCTCTGTAGCACCTCATGACCCGGCTGGGAGTGCTCTGAGCCGTGTCATTGGTGCCCACATGAATAAGGAGCATGGGATAGTGGTCTGTGGGCTGGAGGAGCTTTGGGATCTTCTCTGCAATGTCTCAGATGCGGGCCCCCGGGAAGCAGCAGGCTTCCCGGGCTAAGGGGTCGGAGCAGCAGATTGGCCCCTCGGTCCCCCGCAGGATGGAGTCTCCCACAACAAACACCTTATGTTTTGTCTTGGGGAGAGCAGGGACGGTAGTTGCAGGTGAGCCTGTGTTGCCTGTGGGAGCTGGCAACTCATCAGGCTCTGCTGGAGCTACAAGAGGTGCGAACCTGTTGCTAAGCTCCGGCGGGGCAGGGGCCTTGGTGCAGCGGGCTTTAGGGCCCTTGACCACCTTGGTCTATCCTGACTGGACAGAATGGGAGGTCCCAGAGTCCTCCTTTGTCTGGAGGGAGACGGTTGTCTACCCTCTGGCTCCCGGGGGAGAAGGGCCTGACAGTAGGAGTCAAACTCCTGCTCGCAGTCCCTGATGGCACGTAGTCTCTGGACTGTGACCTGGAGCTCCTCCAGCTGGCGCGCCAGAGACCCCAGAAGGGAGCAGACCCCACACGAGGAGGTGGCCATGCTCCCAGGCCCCAGTGCCTGAAAAAGGGACAGGCAGCCCCCACAGCCAAGAGCCAGGGGCTCCGTCTGGGTGGAGCCAGGGACCATGGGCTTCATCTGGGTGGCCGTCTCTGAGGTGCCCAAGGGGGGGGCCACAGAGCCTGAGGGGACCCTCGGGGTGTGGCACATGCCCATCTGTGTCATGCCTCTGCTAGGCTGGCTACGGCTGGGACTGACTACCCTGGTGGGTTCGCAGGCAGGGTCTCGGGCCCTCCCACGCACCCTGCTGCGCGAACTCTGCGCTAACTCATGCGCCGGCAGACAGCGCACTTGTTTGCACAGCCTGTTCGCATGGCTCCAGTCGCATGGCTCCCTGGGGGGCTGGGCCAAGTAGGGGCCTGGGTGGGGGCTTGACCCAGCCCGGCTCCATGCAGCCACCTACTCCCACTCAGAGAGAGAGGGGTTAACCCCTTCCCACCACAAGTCCCACTTGCCTCTGGCTGTGCTGGGGGTTGGCAGGGGGCTCTGAGGCTGCTGGGGGGTGTCTGGGGGGCTTCGGGGGAGCAGGGGCATGGCGGGCTTTTGAACAGAGTGTTAGATTAGATGACCTCCTGAGGTCCCTTTCAACCCTCATTTTCTATGATTCTATATATACTGTGCTGACCTTGGGTGTAAGAGCAAGCACTGCCACTCTTTAAGGACAAGTGTGTAAAAAGATGAGAGGCCAAGTACTGACTAGTCTTGGCTCTAAACAAGCAACCTAAGGGTTTTGTTTCCCTTCACCAAACCCCTGAACCCCAAAGGAGAAGAGGGAGGAAGCAAGAAAGTACGTAGACCATGCTAAAAAGGCCTAGAAGGCTTCTGCCTGCTTGCACTTTACATTGGAAATGCGGATTCTGTCTATCACAGAATACTTCATGGTGACTGGAAAACTAACGGAATAATGATACCACAAGAGACTGTATACATTTCAGTGCAAAGTCTCCCACCAGTATGGGATGTTGTATAATGATGGAATTACCATAAAGTTGAGTAAGTGCCCCAAAATGTTCTGTCATTGCATTCCTCTGGCTACTGATGCTTCACCACGTTTCCCTACCATTCAGTCTGGGTGAGGAGGTACGTATAAGAGGCATAGCAAGAGTCTGAAGGACTCAACTTAGTTTGAGAAAAAAACACTGCAGTATATAGAACTGGAGAGAGCATCAGAATGACAGCTGTGGATGGAAACAGCAAGAGATACTTAGAAATTAATTGACCCTCTTCCTATGAGATGAAAACCCAAGTACAAAATTAACTCAGAGAACAAAATAAAGAGAATGCATTGAATTTCTAACATAATCTGGCAGGGGCAGGTTGCCAAAATCGATAGAAACAAATAGGTCCCCAGCTGCTTCACATTGTAACGAGGTGGAGGGAAACCTCACTAACCTAACAGAGAGCAGATCGAAACACTTTCAGCTAGTGAATAATCCGAGTAGGCAAAATGTAATCATTTTAGGTTAAATTAGAAAAGAAAAGCAGGACATTATTCAGCTCCCACAGCTGTGCAGCTCATATTCTGACTGAAGCCACATCACTACGTACTGAGTAGCAGGTGGTAGCAAGAAGCAACTCATAATGTCTCTTGACAGTGTTAATAGGGTGTACCTAACTGTGAGATCCCCTTTCGGAAGCTGCCTGAGACCCGGTAGCAAGTGCTGCCGTCTCCTCCACACACCCTGCATCTGTCCATCGTCTGAGCTGAGTAGAGACTCCCGTCGCACCCAACTGGCTGCAAGGAATGAAAAAGGAAAGACATGGCTCAGTTTTGAAGGGAGAGGTATTCCCTACAGACCCCCCTGCTAGACAGCAGTGAGACAAGTCTCCAGCTTGGAAAGAAGCCTTCAGTCAAGAAAGCTTGCATGTCTAGGGAACCAGAAGGTGTATCCCTGGGGATTGGGGATGAGGGGCAGTTTCAGTTCACCCTGTAGCTACCTTTAACCTGAGGTACCTGACTGCAATTACGGATTAGAATGTTCTTCCTCCAGGAAGTACCACATCTAGGAGGGGCCTTGTTGAAAAAGGCCAGTGCCTCTAAGAGGCAGCATGTCCAGAAATTACAACACTGAACCATCAAACCATGGTCCTTTCAAGCCTTATGATCTTAAAAATTCAGCGTGTATTAACTAATTTTATATATGTACCAAATAAATACAGGTACAATTGCAGTGCAAGGAAAGCCATAATAACAAGGTAAACATTCTTTCACTGCTGGTTAATCCTATGTTAAGAGAGCACAGGGTGTGTTCTGTTACTCCTAGGGGCATGGGCAGCAGCAGAGCTGCCTAGAATTGGTATTTTCCCTAATCAGGCCTAATTACCTGGTTGGGAACAGGGCCCAGCTGTTCACTATAAGAGCAGGGCCCTGAATAGCAAAGCCACAGTCTGCTGCTAGCAGCTGGAAGCACACCACCTGGCTGAGCTGCTGCTTCATGGAACATCGTTGCACGTAAGGGCAGGAGTTATGGGGATGGCTGGAGGCTCCTGGTCCTGGGGCATGACCTAAAATTACACCCTGCTGGGGTTGGATGGTGTGGATAGGACTGTTCGTGGCAGGGCAGCTACCAGGAAATGCCACACCTGGGCCCTCCCCAGTGAAGGGTGAGTATGGGGTGCCAGAAAGCCTCAGTCCCCGCTGCCTTGTGGGTTACCCTGTGGAGGGGAAAGGCTAGGGGAGAACACCCTAAAAGACAAAGCAAGGGGCCTAGACTCACCATGAGTTCTGAGGTGGGGTCCTGGCCAGGTGAAGGAGCCAGAGATGGTGCCCAGACTGACAGCGAGATTTGAGGCTGCACTAAGGGAGCCGGGAGTGAGACTCCAGGGGGGTGGGGCCCTGAGCCTTCGGGAAGCTATGTGTGGAGCTCTTGGGGTGAAGGGATAAGGAGACTGTGAGCCCAGCGTAAGGCAGGGGACAAGGTCCAGTGTAGGGAAGGGGATGGAGCTTGGAGACCTGAGTAGAGTTGGACTTGGAGCCCAGAGTGGGGCTTGGAGCCCTGAATGGGGATGGGGGTTGGAGCCCAGAATTGCTGGGGGCCTGGAGCCCTGAATGGATAAGGGCTGGGAGCCCTGAGGGATGAACAGAAGGAGAGCCCAGTGTGAAGGCACTGGGACTATGAACTCCAGTGGAGAGTGAGAATCTTGCATGAGACTCTGGGGCTTGAGTCCCAGTGGGGGACACTGGAAGAACATGGATGCCATCTGCATGGCATGGGACATAGTATAGGGTAGCTTGGAGCCATGTATATGGGCCCGTGGCTTCAGGGCAGGTAAATGGGCAGCCTCCCACCTTACTGACATCCTTCAATCATTATCATCAAGGCGTGGCAGGTGACATAGGTGGGCGGTCTACCCAGAGACAAGTGGGTGGACCTACGTTTAGACAGGCCCCAGGATGCCCACCTGTTATACCCTACAAGAACAAATCATGGGTGCTGATTGTTTTCCTCCTCCTCAAAGGGAGAATACAGCTACCCTGGACAAGCACATGGGGGAATGTAACAGCTTCCCTTCCCCAGAAAGGCATTATAACAAGAGTTACAAATACACTTTACTAGTCAACCATTTTGCTTTACTGCCAGTAATCATAGAGCTTTGACTGAAATTATATAAAACTATGCCCACACCCTCCACATACCCAGCCCTCCCTTCAGCCGCCTCACCTCACATTTTCCACTGATGCAGACCCCTTGGTAGGTTCTGTCCTTACAAGATGTGCCGTCCTGAGCATGGGCCATCAACTGCCTCTCTCCATTCCTGGTGGTGCACTGCAGATCACATGGTTTGTTGGAAATACTGGTGTAATCATCTAAAGAGGGAAAAGTGAACAAGCAATGGGCAGAGCAGCAGGGGCAAAGCATGGAAGGCTCAGTTGCTGGCAGAGACAGAGTTCCTGTCTAGATTTGTAGTTTTATAATACCCTGCTCAGAAGCAATGGAGTGCCATTGCCACTTTAATATCCTCTGGTGGCAGAAGTGAAATGATTTGATGGTCTCTCTCTCCAGCTAGAAAGTGTACTCATGTCCAACTTAAAAAGAACCATCCCCTACAACTGGCACTATAACAGGCAATATCACTCAAGAAGCTAAGATTGTTGATGACAAGGTTTTAGCAGAATTTGCAGACTCATTGGAATCTGACAAGGGCTGTGTTGTAAATGCTTCTGCTATGGCCATTATGGTAGTTGGAACAGTTCATGCCAAGAAACTAGACCAGTTCTAAATGACAGCTGTCATACAATAACAGAATATCTAAAGCCAACACCAAAGGATAGTCTATACTTACTGGCTGGCATTGCACTACCTGATATCAGAAGGAAGGTAGTGAGCCAAAAAGAAAGATCATAGCAGATGGAAGACCCCAGGCATTTGCTCTGTGGTCACGCAGAAGTAACTAAATGGCTTAAAATGTGAAAGAATTTTGTGACCAATGTTGTGCTGTTGGACGTGACTGATAGGGTATGACTGAGTTTATGGAAGAAAAGATTAGATACAATCAGGTGCTCTTAAATGGACCTGGAACCCCAGGAGGACCTTCCCAAAGAGGTGGATCTAGACTGGCCAACGTGGCAATACCTGAATCACCTACACATGCAAACTAAAAGATCAAAAACAAACATGATCAAATGGGGCTACTTTGATGATACAAACATATATGAGTGCAGTGAAGTGCAGACTATGGAAGATCTGCTTGTTTGCTGACTTCTTGGTGATACCTATATGAAGGAGAACCTTGCAGCAGCAATGGAAAGAGCTATTGCTTGTGCTCGATTCTGGAAATACATCTAGTTTATAACAAGGACACGAGAAGAAGAAGAACTCAAGAAGCTGGCTGAATGGGCATGGACAGAAAACTTCCCTCTTTCCTCAATTAAGGTGGCCACGTGTTAGTCAGACAATACAGGGAAGTTCATCCTGTTGCCAGTTCTGTTCTTTGGATACATGAAGACTCCAGTCTCCAGAGCTCCTAACTCACCAGCTTTTGCAGCTTTAAACTTGAGCATTTTAGGTCAAGCCTCTTGGTCAAGGTGTTTGAAAGTGACAGGTGATTTTGGAAGCTCTGGAGGAAGCATGTTAGAAGGACCTAATTTTTAGAAAGTCTTTACCACCCAGCCACTGAAAACCAGGCTCCCATAAGGTGTCTCAGATGGGCACTGAAAAATGAAGTTACCAAGATGATCAGTCACTTGGAAAATCTTACTCCCAAGTCTAGTTTTAAGCAGTATTTTAGGTACAAGAATACTTACAACCAGGAGCAGAGCAGGAAAAGAGAAGAAGGCCTGTCAGATAAGAGTGACTCTTCAAGAGGAGCTGGAAGAAATGCCTGCACAGTGGGGAACAAGCAGCTCTGAAGCAGGAGATTTCACACACAGAGTATGAAGGCTCCTTAATCAGTAGGCAACTCTCCAGTCTCCGGGCTGTGTTACCTCTCGCACTTACAAGGTACCCCCAGACAGCCCTATTCTTCTTCCTCTTTCATATCCTTTGTTCAGAACTGTTTCAGTGATGGACAAACCTGGATAAAGAGGCATCCAGTCATAATAGCGCTTCCCAAAGGCCTTGGCATTGAAACTGGAACACTGCTGTTGTTTGAAGCTGGCTGTGTTGGCTGGGCAGGGCTGTGGAAAAAATAAACCCAGTGTTATCTTCCTAGAGCAAAACAAGACTGCTATGAAGAAATGAAGTTTCTGAACTGCAACAGTAAGGGAGCTGAATGCCTCCCATATCTGAGAAGAGGGTGAATGACCTCTTAGGTCAAGGCTAGGACCCCCTGGCAGGGCAATGCAAGAAAGCTCCAGATGAGTTTAGTCTAGACAGCAGGCCTTCCTCAGCTCATAGCACTGGAGAGATACTTAGAATGGCACAAAAGAGACCATTGTGTCTGGTGGACAGAGCAGAGGCTGTGAGTCAGGATTACTGGGTTCCACACTTGCTCTGCCCTGGTATCGCCGAGCAAGTCCGCTTTTTTCCACATAACATGGAAATTGCATCTGAAAGCACTTTAATATGCACAGAGGAAGCCTGCTACAGATGTCTTCCTCCTAGGTTACTATTCTTATTATGGAGTAACATTAATAAAATATTCAGTGGTGTTTGCCTAGATTAGCCCCATTGAGTCCAGGCTGCTGCTTTTCTCAAAGCTAGCCTTGTTCTTGTCAGTAAAATTAACATATTACATCACACCAGCGACAGCCAGAATTCCGAGGTAACCTTGTATATCCATACTACTGTCTGCATCAATCAGAACCTTGATCCACTTGCTCTAGATCTCATCCAGAATAGTGAGGCTTGCATGGGCACTGCAGCCTCAGGATCACTCCTTGAAGCCATGTTATTTCCCTGGCAGTAAATGGGCAACACTGAGAGTTGTTACCTGTTGCTGGCACAGCTGATAATGCTTTGATTGGCCCACGCACACAGTGCTGTTTGTTCCTTGAGATATCTGGAGTCTGAAATGTAGAGAAGAGGAAGGAACAATAGCCTGCAGGACAATAAGGTGCTATAATACAGAGGGGATAAGATAGTTGTGGCCCAGGGCTTAACATACACAAGCAGAGAGGTAGAGATTTTTATAAGGGTATGGAGGCTAGCAAAAGGCTTTTCTATCTAGCTTGTCAGACAGCACCTAGTAATGTGAAAAAAAAATATTTCCAATGGCCTCAAATTTGCGGTGAGATGTTCTCACTTAGGAATGGGAGTCAGGATGAAGGACTTGATAGAATGAAAGTACGCAAGAGCATTATTACCACTCTCCAGGAAGGACCAATTCCTCTCATCCTGCCCAGCTGGAAAGATGGGTAAGATCATGTGAAAAATATAAATCCATCTACGTACAACTTACCTGTGTTAGACTACAAACTATTCTGAATGTGAGGCTTGTCTCCCTTCTCTGTCATCTTTTAACCTTTGGGGTGAAATTTTAAGGAGTGGCAATGTAGAGCACACAACAGAAGTTTGTTAAATCTTGATTGTCCTCTCTGTCAAGGAAACAGCTTTGGGCAAAGAATTTGGTACTATGCCGAAGAACCAGTGTGCCCATGTGTATGGTTACTAAACAATACATCAAAGCAGTGGTTGCCAACCTGTGGCATGGGTGTCACAAATGGCATGGGCATCCTCTGTGCCTGGCACATGGCAGACTGGGGAGGGGACAGGCATCACAGTGGCAGATAGAGCAGGAAACAGAAAGTGAAGTAGTAAATGGGCAGCAGGCACAAGGATGGAAGCAGAAAGCAAAGCAGCAGCCCAGGCAGGGAACAGAAAGCAGAGCAGCACGTTGGGCTGAGGAAGGGGATTGGAGTGGTACTTAGCAAAGTTGCAAGACTAATTTGTGGCATGCCTGCCAAAAAGATTGGCCCCTGCTGCTGTCTAGGATTTGGGTCACCTGATGAGACTGACCAGAAGGGTCACCTGCCAAAAATAAAAGGGCAGGTCTCTCACCAGCCATTTTAGAGAGAGGAAGAAGCTGCACTGGAAGCTGCAATAGCGAAAGCAGACTCCGTGTTTCAGAAGAGAACCCACATGCACAAGGAATGAGGAAGAGGGAGGATCTTGGACTCCATAAAAGATCTCAGCTCAAAGAATCTCTGAGAGTCGTGAGACAACTTGAGGCAAAAAACCGTATGCAGCTGTTGCATTGTTTTGTGTAGCTTTCCATAGTGTGCTGAAAGGCTTTGCAAAACCTGACACTATGCATCTCAATTACTGGGTGTCCCTTGAGAGGTAAAAAGTAAACCAGAGGCCCGTGAAGCTGGACCTTTGAGAAGAAATGAGCTTAGAAGTGTCTGGATGGGGCCAATGCCAGTTCTGAGGTCTTGGGCACCTGAACCACAAGGATCCATTATTGTCAAGGGATAAGAGAGAGAGTTTGTGCCCAGGAAGTGAGGTGGAGACATCAGTGAAAACTACAAGTGCCTATTCAGGCCCAGTAATGTTTAAAAGCACGTGTTCAGCATATGGAACCCAAGCACAACAATACGAGGAGTATCTGGCAAAGGCTGTTTTACCAGGCCTGTGATGAGCCACTAGAAGATCAAAATCAAAGGCACCATACCGGAAGTCAGGAAACCTGGGTTTTGTTCCCAGCTCTGCCACCACCTGCTATGTGACCTGGGACAAACTGCTTCTGCTTGCTTCCCTTCCCACCTTTTATCTGCTTTATTCTGTCTGTAAGGTCCCTGAGCCAGGGCCCCTCTTGTACTAGGAAAAACTATAGCACCTTGCACTTTAGAGGCCTCATTTCAAGGTTTCTAGATGCTGCGGTAATACAGATTAGTATTACTAACAGTAATAAGAACTGACACAGCATCTTTTCCACTGGAAATTGCTGTTTCCTCAAAATCAATCCGTTTCATAGAAATGTGTCAATTTTGACAAAATACCATTTGGAAAAAATAGGAAGACAGCCTTTCAGAAAAGTGGAGTTCTTGACAGTAACAAAGGAGATAGCTAGGAAGCTGTAGAAGTCAGTTTGGCATTGTGGAATAAAATCATGGGTTCAGTGAGAAGATCCTAAGCAGTAAAAAAAAGTTAATAATGTTGGAAACTGAATTTGTATTACAAAGCTTCAAAGTTCCTCTCCTTAAGATGGAGCAGGGCCCATGGGGCATTTTAACACGTGCTCTGGGGGGTGGGAGGTACACTTTAATTAGAGCAGCTCCAAATGCCTGCAGCATCTTGTGTATCAGCATCTCTGTGCTTCAAAATGGGGGAGGGGGCAATGCTTTAATTAAAGCTCATCAAATGAGCTCTAGTTAAACTGTCCCCACTACCATTTTGAAGCATAGGGATGCTGATACACAAGATGCAGAGGCTGCTGGAGCACACTAATTAGCACAGTAGCTCAATTAATCGAGTCTGCTCTGATGCGCTGCAATTGCAGCACATTGGAACAGCCTCCCCGCATGTCTACAGGCACCCAGCGTTATTTAAGACTGGTTGCAGACTCAGGCAAATCCTGTTGCATCATATGCTCTGAGAAGATTTTCTTTGCAGCCACAGAAGTTTTCTTTTTTAATGCTTGGCTTCTGCAACAATGAGCTGGCATGAGTGGTAAATACTGAAACAAGTTCCCTGACCAAAGAACTACAAAGGGCCTGATCCCCAGCTCATTGTAGTCAGTGGAAAGACTCTTACCAGGCTTTGGATCAGGCCAAAGAGCCCTGACTACGAGGGCACAGGGGATGCCCCAGGGGCACACAGGCCCGCTTTTGCATTTCCTTTCCCCATCTTTCTCCCATGATCGCAGTGTCTGAGCTCACAGGGTAGAGCGGATGTACAGACACTGGCATGCCTTGTTAGCAGTGAGGTTGTTTGAGAATCATAGCTATCTCCAGATGGAAGGCACCTCGGCACATCCGGACCCTAATTATGCAGCCAGCCAGCCCACATAAAAGAAGGGGTTTTTTTTTTCCTTTGAAGGACGGAAAGGGGAGGGGGGGCTTGCCTGGGTTTCCTCAGCTCAGAAGTGCATTCATGCGGAAGGGGAAGGAGCAGAGCAGTGGGGCAGGCACAGTGAGCTCACTGCACTCTCAGATGCCAGCTCTCATTAGCATCCAGGGAGTCTGGAGTAGCAGGTTAAAGAGGTTCCTCTCCAGGGGTCTCATTCATCTCTTTAATGGAGGTTTGGGGCTTCCGCTCCAGTCTCCTGCTCAGCCTTCAGCGGCAAATTTGACATAAGCTAGCAGCATAGGCAGGCCAAGGAAACAGCAGCAGGAGTTTGTGCAGCTGAAGCCAGTATCTCCACCCCCACCCCTTTCAACCTTTGCCACTGGGAAGCTGCACAGGTCATTTGTCTGCTGTAGCTTGAGGGAATTAATGAAGATGTCATAACAGACCATGGAGACAAGGTACAACAAAGAACAGGCACGAGAGAGAACAGGAGAGAAAACTCTATGAAAAGGAAGCAGATGTCCCAGATATGTACTGGAACAGATTTGGCCTGGACTAAGTAGATGTCACTCCCACAGAAGTCTCTGGGCACTTGTACATGTGACGATGTCATAATGTACACATGATGAAAATTTCCCTTTGTGTGGCTTAATGGCGTCACACATTACCTGTACTCAAGTCTTGTGGGTTTTAAAAGAGTTTGCATCATTGCAAACTAAAGTACACCCTGATGTAGTTTAGTTTGCAATGTTGCAATGTGGAAAGAATCAGGCCCCATGCCACTTCTGCCTTCAGCAGGCTTCTGTGGCTGGAAGGACACTTGAGTTGCCCAGGAATGGGCTGGCTTGCCCTGGTGCAGCGCAGGAAGGCGGCAGGAGGGCAGCTGAGTTTGCTGGCAACAGAAGGTGGCAGGGACGGTACATGGGGCACTGCAAACTCAGATGGGCTGCTAGCTGGCCAGGTGCTGCCCCAGCTCAGAGGTGTTCAATCCAGTGCTTCCCCGAGCCCACCCAGGCTTCCAGTGCCCTGTACACCATCCCCGCCATCTTCTCCAGACACCAGCATGCCCAGCCGCCCTCCTACCCTCTCTCCACACTGCCTCAGGGGCAAGCTGAGTGTGCTGGCAGCCAGAGAAGGCAGAGGGGATGGGCATGGTGCATTGGAAACCTGGATGGGCTCAGGGTAGCACTGGATTGGACACCTCCAAGCCGGGGCAACACCCAGCCAGCTAGCAGCCCGCCTGGTCTTCAAACACCCCGTGCACCATCCCTGCTACCTTCTCTGGCTGCCAGCAAACCCAGCTGCCCCCCTGCACTGCCCCAGGGCCAAGCCAGCCCATTCCTAGGTGTCCTCAGGCATCCTGCCAGCCACAAGAGCCTGCTGAAGGCAGAAGCGGTGAGGGGCCTGATCCTTTTTTTTTCCAGCAGAGCCTGCTGGCCTCTCATGAGGGGTGGGGGTGCGGTGTGAGCAAGCTGACCAATTAATGGCACAGATTAATGGCCTCCCAGCCATAGGAGAGACAGGCAAGCTCCACCAAAAAAAAAAAAAAAAAGGGTCGGGCCCCTTGCCACTTCTGCCTTCAGCAGGCGCCTGTGGACAACCACATATATGCAGGGACAGAAATTGAAATGGTGAAGTTTTAATTAAAAACTCATTGTTTCAATTTAGGCAGCAAAGAATGCAAACTGAAGGACTAAACCCACATCATGTGTACAAGAGCCTAACTCGGCAGTGTCATAAGCAATCAAGTAGATTACTCATTGGGAACAGATCAGTGTAAGTCGCCGCAGTGAAACAGTGCAGCTGGCATGATTTGGCATTCCAGGGTTTGCCAAGTGAAGGGCAATATAAGATAAAGTCAGTTCCATCATGCCTAACTCTCACAAAGAAAGATCCAGCTCAGACATAAATGCTGGATTGTTTTTATTGGCAGATTATTTTTCTTGCAAGCCACCCTGAGCCATTTTTGGGAAGGAAGGCATATAAATCAAATAAACTGCTGAATTGCAATAGCTTATGCTCAGGCTGAAGTTGCTCCCCAGAGAATTATCAAACCAGTATAAATTATGCACGTTTTACAGGCCCACCGGGTGCCAAGTCAGGGCATGCCCTTTCCACACTAACTTATCTTCTGATTATTTTTCACTTTGTGCAGGATACACACTTCTCCTCACATCACATAGATGCAAAGAAGGGGAAGGAAGAGGGGACTGTAGCATATGAATAACTGCACAGCCCAGTATGCTTGGTTATTCCTGGATTTGTCCATTTGCCTACTATAAATGGAGGTCTTTTTCTGTGCCCAATGTACTGAGGATATGAGTGTATTATAGCTCCCAGCTATGTGACTTTTTGCTCAAACTATAAAGGCTTATATTTTTAACTCTAGAAGTCCTCAGTTAAGTTCCCAATCAAGCAAAGTGGTAATCATCACACTAATACTAGTTGCTGCTCAGGTGCAGAGCAAGACCTGCTTGTACCAACCATTGCTGTTCTGAGAACACTGGACTTCCTTGGGAGCCTGAAGCGAATGATCTTTCTTTCACCCTTCAAACATCTGTTGAGTGGCTTTGAGTCTGGTTGCTAGTGAGCTCATTAGGACAAAGAAATATGCTAGTGTTTGGCTACAGCTGTTTCAGATCCACAAATATTGGATTGTTACTGTCACTTTGAATATTTGGTGGTTTAAGGGAAAGACAGAAATATCAGTCACCACTTCAGAACTTGAAATAGAAAAAATTCAGATGTTCAACAGCAAAGGCAAAACTCACTGGTTTGGCTGTTGGTAAATGAAGCCTCCCTCTCATCACACACTACCTATATCTTAGCCCCTAAACAACCGATCCGCAAAGGTTTCATTTGTGTCAGTAGCATTGGTATTTGCTGGTGCTGTTAAACTGCTTACCTTTGCTGCAAGCAGTGCCTTTCCCGTGACATCACTCCTCCCCCACAGGTGCGGGAGCATGTGGACCAGGAGCTCCATTCCCCCCACCACTTGGTGATCTCTTCATCCCATGTGCCAGCTCCTTCTGCTGCCTCACTACTGTCCTGACAAAAACAGAGAATGGTTAGCTTGAGAACCTCAGACCTGTACCCATACAGGACACGTAGGGGAAGCATGGGGGGGCATGTGCCCCCCCGCTAAGATTTGCTGCCGACAACACTGCCACTGGCATCTGAGGGCAGTTGTTGCTCACCAGCCCCCTGCCCCTTGCCGCCAACACTGCCGCAGTCGCCCACTCGCTGCCGCCACATCCCTGCTGCCAATACCGCCACCTTCAGGCAGTCACTATGCCCCCCCAGCCTCAGGAGGTATTACTCATTCATGCCTGTACCTTCCCTGCTAGGAGAGGGGACAAGTCAGTGCTAGGCAGATCCTCCAGGACTACAAGAGTAAAGATTTTAAGTCTTCTGATTTGAAGGGGATGGCCCTACCACTGCACACTCAGAACTGTATGGCTCTTGTCACCTAGACCCTAGTGTCTTCCTGCTCCCAAGGTACAGGTAGTTCCCCAGGCAGTTTATATTAGCCACGTGTTCCTAGTCTGTCCTGGCCTGAGCCCCAGCACAGAGGATCTGTGAATCAACTCTCAAAGCCTATTCCCTGAATCCAAGCTTTACAATTAGGTGTAAACCCTGAGTCCTGGTGTTTTAAGAATCCCTCATTTTGCATGTAGCCATTCCTGACTGGACAGGCTGCTTCCTAGCTTTGTGCTGTTGGACTATCAAATAGACTTCACCAAGGCTTTCATCTGATCTGGGAGCAGTCACTATAACCAAAAGGGAGCTACTTGACCTCCTGCAACTTCAGCCATCAGTGAAGAGCTGTCAAGAGCTAGCCTACAGAAGCAACAGGAGTGGCTGGACTCCGTGATGACACCTTGTCTTTCAACTTAATATGGGAGACCTATACAAAAACACAGGAGAATGTTTATTATGAAAGGGCAGCAACCCACAGGTCAGGGCAAATATTGGACTTATTTGACGATGCAGCAAGTAACAGAGTCCCCTTAACAGGCTGAGAGGGTGGTCATGGTTTTGTAGATATTAAGACAAGGTGAGACCATTTAAATCAGCGGTCACCAACCAGTGGATCTCGATCCACCAGCAGATCTTGGAGCCTCTTGGAGTTGATCCAAGGCTGAGCTGGGGGGGGTTGAGTGCCCATGTGCATGCACATGCATGCCCCCAGCCCAGCCCAGCAGGTCAATCCATAGGGCAGGGAAAGGGCAGAGGCTAGATTGAGGCCCCCACAGTGAGGGACAGTGCCACAGAGGCAGGAGCAGGGGTAAATTGAGTGGAGCCCCAGCCAGGTGGGACTTGCCTGCTGGGGAGGTGCACCCTCAAATAATTTTTTCTCTCTCTGCCTCAATCTGCACCCTCCCTTCTCTCCCCAGACTTACCTGCTGGGTGGAGAGGGGAGATGGAAGTGGTAGCAGCACATGGTAGATCTTGGGTTGCTTTTAAATGCCAAAGGTGATTTCCTACTTAAAAAGGTTGGAGACCACTGATTTAGAACATCTAGTCTGACCTCCTGCTATGGAAGCTTAGTTAGAACATGGAGAGGATACCCCCACCAGACCACTCAGAGAGTATGGAAGGAGGAACCTCATGTTTTACCTTGAATTCTTCCTCCAAACAATACCCCCTGTGGAGATGAATCAAACCAATTCTACACATGCACATAGCTATATTGGCTATATGGGGCTCTGAATAGATGCACAGACTCCTTTTTGTAGATCTCATTTTGGGATTAATCCTTCACTGGTGCCACCATCCATACTACCATCACTATGAATTCTGTTATGTTTACCTGCCACAACTAATACTAACTGGATAGCAGATGTCTTTCAGTTATGAATTCCAGAGTTCTCCTGATCTTGCCAATAATCCCACCTATTGAGTAATAACAATGGATCTCTGCAATTTAACTGTGGGGGCTCATTAAGTGTTCATTAACCTTTTATCCATTTACTCTGTGCAGAGGTGTAGAGTATGTGGGCGCTGAGGGCCCTGGCCCCCCTCAGGAAGAGGGCTGTCACTTGAAATGTGTTAAACTCTCCATGTGCAACTCATCTTAGGCCCCCGCCCTGGGCAAAAATACAAGTCAGCACCTATGACTCTGTGGATTAATTTGCTGACTTCCTGGAGCCTCCTAATTCATCCAAGTGCACTGTTAGCATCTGACAGAATTTTTTTCCCAGCATGCCTTTCTGACACTGTTCCTTTAAATCTAGCAGAGCCCAGCAGAGGCCAGCAGTTGCAGCCCTACCATAGCCATTTTCTGGTAGGCTGTTGATGTCTGTATTTCCTTCTCATTCAGTATGTAAGTAGTTTTTGTGCGTTACTTTATCTGGTCATTGAAGACATGTATCATGTAGTCATATAGTGCATGACTGTATAAAGGATCACAGAATATTTAACAAACTAATATACACAGTCTATGAACCATACACAGTGAAATCCCCTTGTCTTGTAGTGAAATACATTAATATGTAGTGTTAAATGTAGCAACTACTTTAGCAACAGTTTTTAAAAGTAGTATATGGCAGAAGTATGTCAAGTCAGCAAGAAAATGCCTCTATTCAACTGAAACTGAAGGGAAGCAGTTAAGATTTTGTAATTAGTAAATTCAAATTAATTTATATCTGGGTAACATGTTTTACTAAGCAGAAAGCACAGGCCATTAATATCAAGGTTACCCCTCCCCACCAGCAGCAGAACTTTTTCAGTTTTCAGCAAATGCCTAGTACATTTTTTAACTATTTTGGAAACTAGTGAATGGGCAACAAAAATATCAAAACTTATTCATCACGGAATGTATTTTTCATCTACTTTTGTCATGTGTAATTTAGCTTTTTTATGTTATTTCACAATATAATGAACATGCAGTATTGTGAGTTGGAAAAGTGAATTCTCAGTTGTGAGAGTTGCCTACAATATCTGTTAATAAAACTATCACAGGAAGGCAAAGCTAACCAGGTTCCTTGCGAAGATGACTAAGTGTAATTGAACAGGGTTCTACTGTGTATGTACATTTTGTGTAGCTACAGAGGAAAGAGAAAAGGATTCTAAGGGTATCTTTAGTCAGCCTATATTCCGGTATAAAGTCTAACTGACCCAGCCCTCAATCTTTGATGACTGATAACAGCACCATGAGGCATGCCCTGGAATAACATTTGGCCAAGAGTTGCAACTACCAGGAATGAGAATGATATAATTAATTTACATAGTGATACTACCTGGAAAGAACCACTAGATGGTAGTTCAGAGGTGCTAGGAAGCCTTACGAGACCCTGTGAGGAGTCCCTGCTTCAGAGAGCTTCCAGTCTAAAGGATGAATGGGGAACCCAGAACAAAGAGAGGTGAAAAGACTCCTTGTGTGAACTCAGGTATTAATAAGAACTCAGGTTTTCTGAGTCCAACTCCAAGGCCTATTGTGGGACTATGCTGCTTCTTAAATGCATGACACCTGTAAGTGCATTAGGGGATGTCAAGCAGATAGGAAACAGCTGTCTCCTTCCTGGCCCCTGCCAATGAACCAAATATATTCTAAGGCACTCTCCTCAACAGAGACATGAACATGTAAGCGCTCACTGTAAGGTACTGTCTGTTACTTCAAGGCATTGGAGTCAACAAGGCTACTGTTTCTGAAAGCTATATTGCAGAACGGAGGGGATAATTTTGTAGTGACAGTTTTGCAGTCTGAAGTGGAGAATTAGCTTGTTCATCCTTGTGACTCTTCTTGTTCAGTTAAAATAGAATGTTTCCATCCCCCTGCTATAATAACCAGCACATTAGGTAGTGCCAGAGGTCAGAATGAAGCCTTATATGAGGGATTGTGGTCAAAAAGAAAGAAATCAGATTTAAGGAGAGGCAGCAGGGTATTCTGTGGTCAGGTGTTTAAGACCCTGGAATGGGAATCAGGAGACATAGCTGCTCTTCCTGTCTCTCATGAATTCTGTGTGTGACTTCAGGGAAATCACTTTACCTCGATATGTCTCTCTTTTGCCTATTTAAATTGCAAGCTCTCTTGGGCAGCGACTGTTGTCATCTTACGTGGACATGTTGAGGTTTACTGCATCTTTGGGTCTTTAGCATTACTATAACGCAAATCATTTCCAACAGTAACATTCCATTGACATGTTTTAATATGGGCCATTCTTGACTCACAAGAGCAGCCCTGGACCTACTGTCATTTCCTCTCCTGAGCTGTAAAGATTTGGTATCTGATAGATGGTTTTCTTACGTCTCAGGTCATGGAAAATCTAAAGTGATTTGAATTTGCCATTGGGCATTTCCCAGGGAAATAAGGACAATGCTAACATGTTTCTTGTTGGCAAAAGCAAATGTACTTGTTGTAAGTACCTGTACTGTAAGGGAAAGAACTGTGTGCATGTGAGCAACTGGACCTGTTTACAGATGACCCTCATATCATTTTCCTCTATCACTATGGCTTGGATTCCCTGGTGAGGTAATGCAATAACAAGGTTGCAGGTACTGAAAGACTGGGCAGCTGTTTCCAGTTTTGGCTAAATTTGTTGGTTTGAGAGAAATAAATCTTTATTAAATGACTCTGACATTCTAATGACACTTCTTGCCTTTAGTTATGATGCTAGCATTAGATATTTTCTAAACTTCCAAACAGCATGGGCTAAATCACATATTATATCAGCTTATAGGCTTAGCTTCTAAGGCTCCTTTGGCAGAATCCAAGGTCTGCCTATCAGCTGAGTGAATTCTTCATTTTGGGAGAAGTCTCAGATATATGCCCACGTCTAGAAGATCTAGGAAGAAGAAGAATGTCACGTTAAGCAGAGCTTTGGCACAGTCTAGAAAGGGGAACAAAGGTAGATTGGAGCTACATTGGAACTTTCCTCTTTCTCAGGAGACTGCTAAAGCAGCTGCAAATCATGGGCTCTGGCAGTGACTTCCAATCATGGGCTCCGGCCGTGGCTTCAAATCGTGGGCTCCTCCAGCAGCTCTTAGGGAGCCATTCCATAAGGCAGTACTAAAGAAGTTCAGCAAAAGAGCATGCTGGGAAAATGTTGGACATGGGGCAGTAACATATGCCAACACTGGAAAGGCTTTCTGCATGTTCTGTTGGCGATGGTTCTGGTTAAAGGAAATGAGAAGGTCAAATGCAAATTCTTAAGGTGAAGAGAGATTTATTAGCGTAAACAAACATAAGAACAGAAATTAAGACAGCTGACAGATGGGCTATGCTCAGACTCACAAAGGAACTTTCTACAAATGTTTCCTGTGGGTCTTTCTAAGCTTCCAGGATGGTGCATGTAGCTTTCCCTCCTCACTTTCCTCCAGCATCAGCATAACTTAAACTTGCTAACCAAAGCTTTCTGATTTCCCAAAACCCATATGTAGCCATCCCAAAGAAGTACTCTGGGCCTAGTATGATGGCCCTTTTTTTCCATAATGCACCAAGTTTGGAGCAGGAGCTTTCAGAGCTGGAAGTATGAGCTGTTACAGCATGAACTAAAGAGATCAAGATCGATAACAGCTCCTAGCCTCTGAATTTGCAAAATAGAGGGAAAACAGATGTATGACATCAGTATAGCTTTTAATTTCATCCTTAATTGTCATACACTTATCTTATGGTTCATACATCAAAGATTTCAGAGAAAGTCTGGATAAGACAAGAGACGTCCCTTTTTATATCCTCTTATTTAGAGAAGTGTGGATGAGTGAATCTCCCCTGTTAAAATAATCACAGATTTATGATGCCTATATAAGACATGGATCCACTTTTGAAAGCTTGGGTTAACCACTGTAGGGAGTCCCACTCAATTCAGCCAAAGGCTTTTCAGGATATATATACAGGTGGCTATTTCAAACTCCAGATTAAATTAAGAACCTCCATAGTTCTCCTCTTTTTACCTTCCTATGTTTGTTCTCTGAGAAAAAAACCAACCTAATTTCTACTTGAGTTTCTCAGTGTAACAATCCATTCTGCTCAGTGAAACGTTTAATTAGACCTACATGTAGTAATGATAGAGCCTCCTAGAATCCACATGATTTAGCCTTACCCTTTTAAAAACTAACAACATTGTCTCTTCTCCACATATCTGAAGAGGTTGTATCTTGTTTGGATCTCATTATTTTATACTCTGTTAAAATGGAGTGACAGATTGTACCATGACATAAAATGCTGCCAATGACTCAGGTAGCTCCGTACTTTTGATGTTTTATAAACTGGTATTCATCTAAAGTTATCTGTCATCAGGCATTGCTTTATCATCTTTGGATATTTTAGGTAGAGTTAATATATACAGTATGTATTATACGGACACAGACTGGTAGAACAAGATAATGAAAAGAAATTTCCTAGGATGTGAAGAGTAGCTGAGGGAATGAGTGAGGCAGTGGGGAAGATTACCAGGGATCCGGGTTTTTCCTTTCGCCACAGTAAAATACAGTAAAATGCGGATTTTCTCATTTTAAGGAGAAAAACCCAGATTTTCTCCTTTAAAGGAGAAAAACATGGGAAACTGTGGGTTTTCCCTCGCAGGCTCATAGAGTTCCAGCCAGCACGGGGCTGATGGAAATGGGAGAAGGGCGGTCAGGCAGGGGGTGCTAGGTGCATGTGCAGAAGCACACTCGCACATGGCCACCAGGCAGCCTGGTGTGCAGCTCCCCCATGTAAGCATGGGATGGGGGGAATTGAGGCCCCCATAGTGAGGAAGGGAGGGAGTTGAGCAGGGCTGGGTCTGCTGCCAGCCTGGGCAGTGCATGGGTCTTGGGGCCCAGGGCTGGAATGTGTGGCCATAGGGCCCAGGTGGGGAGCAGGACGGAACTGCAGGCAGCTCATCTGGGGGGATGGGAGGCCTGGCTCTCCACCGCTGTGCACACTTCCAGGGGGTATTGGGGCACATGCCCCGCAGATTTGTATGTAGGGCAGGGGCAGGCTGTCTGTGGATGCGGGCTTCCCGCTGCAGGCTCGGGCTCCCCATCCTGCTGCCTTCCCCCTGGGGCCTCCGCGGCCCATGACACAGGACCCAGTGCAGCAGGGTGGGGCAGAGAAGCTCGATGCCACCACTGCCAGGAGCCCTGCACTGGCATGGCGAGGTGCCCCCTGCCCGTCCAGCAGCAGCAGGAGTGGCAGTGCAGAGGTCATCTCACCAAGGTGGCATGGGTCTTATGGCAGCACTGCCCAGCCCTACTCTACCCTGCTGTGCTGAGTCTTGTTCGCTGAGCCATGGAGGCCCCAGGGAGCCCTAAGCCCACAGCCTGCACCCACCCGGTGCACAAATCTGGAGGGCACATGCCCCATGCCCCACCCTGGGAATGTGTGCAGCAGTGAGAAGCTGACCTCCCTGGCCTGAGTCCGCAGTGGGCAGCCCACATCCGTCCCCTCCCCTCCCCCATGGGCTCTGCTTCAGCCATGCCATCCGTGGGGGAGGGGGAGCTGGGCTTCATGCTCCCCTCTGCCAAGTAGCTGCTGCTTCCTGCAGCTCGGGCTCAGGCACTGCTGCAGAGGGGGACCAGGGGGCTGTGGACCTGGGTCCCTGGCCCTGTAGCCCTGGCTGCTGGACCTCCTCGCTGCTTCCTGGCATGGCTGGATGGGGCGGGGAGCTGTGAGTGAGGGGGACCAGGAAGGCCAGGAGGAAGGGGGAGCTCTGATTTTCCATAATAAAAAATCCAAAATCAAATTCCAAAATGTATAGGTATTTAGAATGTATTTTATTACTAGCCAATTGCCCATCAAGAATGTGGGGGGGAGAAGCATGCGAGGACAGAGCCCCATGTCCCACCCCCCCTGTCTGGGCCCTCTCCCCCTTTTCCTCTGGCCATGGTGATAGATACCCACTCGACTCAGCCAAAGGCAGCTGCAGCCAGTCCAAAGGTGGCAGAGGACCAGGCCCAAGGATGGGGAGAAGCCAGCCTGCCGCAGTGGTGCAGGGGGTTATTGAGTATATGCAGATCCCACTGGCTTCAAATGGAGGGGTAGATGTTCAGCAGTTCTGAAAAATCAGGTCTTATCAGGTATCCCTTCTGCAACCAAGTTATTGGGAGTTTGGGGTCCATAAGGTATTACAGGGTCAACCCCTACGTTTTGTACCTAGCAGCAAATAGATACTGTTTGGTAAGTTTTAATGCTACCATGCTGGTTACTTGAAAACTTGACTTGTACCCTGTTTTCTCATACTGGGCAATCCCTAAATCAGGGATCTTCTTACAGAGCAAGGGACTAGTCAATGCGACAGAGTATGAAAGAATGGAGCCCTGAAGAAGCACCATCAGTTTTACTAACCTGTATTGTAATATTGCGGGGGTGGGCAAAATGCAGCCCGCCAGGCCATTCTATCCAGCCCGTGGGGCCCCTAAAAAGTTTAGAAAATATTTATCTGCCCCTGGCTGCCTGTCATGTAGCCCTTCAATGGCTTGCCAAAACTCAGTAAACGGCCCTCCACCCAAAATAATTGCCCACCCCTGTAATAGTGCCATAGATCCCACTGAGGCAGGTACCGTAATAGTATAGTTCTTTACTGCAGGAATGGTCTTTCTGTGTGAATACAGAATTGTTCATTAACTCAGCCATGGGGGATATTTCTATTTCAGAACGAAGTGCCTGCTTTCTGCTTAATTTAACTCAGTTTGTTTGGCCCAACTTTTTTTCTGTAACAGTGGTTGTCAACCTTTTAGACCCACGGCACCCCTTAGAAAATCAACTTTTGTCTTTCACTCATTTTTGAATATAGTAAAATAATAGACCAAGTCTGTTGCAAAGAACTTGAAAAGACCCTAGCAGGTCAGAATGTTTTTAAGACTATGGATTCCTAGGTGAATTCTCTGTGTTAATCTTATGACTCATGTGGAGGTATTTGCACACCTAAATGTATAGTCTTTGGGTAAATCTGGTATCTTTTATTAGACCGACTCAAATAGTTGGGAAAAGTCTTCTTTGAAAGCTTTTGGATATAAATACCCTTAAAAGGATCTCACTGAGCCACAGGTTGCTGAGACATCTTGGTCAAGAACATATTCTATAGTTCTTCTCTTCTCTGCTACGGAAGGCGGGGGATGTTGGTGGGGAAATGTTAAACTTAGGGTAATGAATAAATGAACTATCCCAAAATAAAAGCATAATGAAGACTGACCTCTCTTGCTTTACCTGGTAATACAGTATTGCCAACTCTCATGATTTTTGGCATTGTTCTTAAAGTCCACACTTCGGGAATGTGAAAGACTTAGCTCTTTCTTTTATATATATACATAAATATAAATGTATGTAAAAAACCATGCCAAAATCATGAGAGTTGGCAACACTGGTAATATAACAAAAGTGTCTCATCTCCACTTTGTTGTTACCTTGGGAAAGTCCTCAGACATTCACTACCTACCCTGAGACTAAAAAGAAATACACCTTCTGTAGCAAAGAAAAGGAGAAGCACATATGAAAGTGGCCATGGGTTTCCCATGTCATCTGTATTGCAGGAACTGTGGGGTTCCCTCAGAGAAGCTAAGTGTAGAGCCACAACATGCTCACTGACCCATGAAAGCTGAGACACATGCAGGGGAGTGATTGAAGTTAGGATTTTGCCTCCTTCCGTTGTTAGAAGAGCATGCCCTGTAAGAATCACCTCCTTTGAGTGAATGCCTTGTAATAAAGAGGGTTTCGGGGGCGGGGGGGAGGGGGAGGCTTTGCAGCCTCTAGAAGACCAATGTTATTAAAGAGGACACGGCTCTAAATCAGAGCCTCTCTGCTGGGTCAGAAGGTGCGTCTCCGCCTTTCCCACAAAGGACGAAACGAAGGGCTGGAGGGTTCAGCTCACACACCTGCAGCTCCTGGTGAGAGGGGGCTGGCTAAGCCGAGAGTCTACTTCACACATCCCCTGGGGCGACTGGCAGAAGAATGACTCTATTCTCATCTCCATTCCCAAACCAGGCAGCGCTGGTTACTCGGGCTACAAAGGGAACGGCCTCCCTGCTGCTAATTAAAGGATGACAGCAATATTCTTTACCCGCCCAATGCTGAGAAATGGGTAGGGGGGAGCGATTATTTCCTTAGGCCAGGGGTTTTCAACTTGTGGTCTGTGGACGCCTGGGGGTCTGCAGACTATGTCTGAAGGGTCTGTGAAAGATGACTATGATCAATCAAAAGTATGTGAATACCCACACTTACAGTTCAAAGGGTCCGCACCTCCTTTCGAAATTTCTAAAGGGGTTCACAAATGAAAAAAGGCTGCAAACCACTGTCCTAAGCTAAACCGGGACCATTTGTCTGCACTCCTCCAGGGAAGAGCCCTGCGGGCGGGTGCTCCTCCTGCACTGCCAAAGGTTGCAGTTCTCCATCCATCATCCCTTTGTTAGCGCAGGAACCATGAAGGAGGCATGAGTGGGGAACCTAAGGGGCCCCTCTGCAGGGCTGACCGCAGCCTAATTCTCCTGAGAACAACCTTGAATGTGGCAAGGCCAGGGATGGGGGGGAAAGAAAATTCAAAACCCATGGCACAGACTCCACTCCATGCCTGGGGTCTTTGCAAGGCTGTGGGGCCAAAATCAAAGCAGCCAGAGCAGTGGCAGCAGCCCAAGCAGCATTGCCAGGTGTATGATAATCATCATATTTGTACAATAATTTCAACCCTTGTATGATGTATGATAGATAATACTAAAAATGTTCAAAATGTACTACACTTTTTAAGGCAGCTAATTGATGCAGCATATGCAAAACCCAAGTCACTCTTAGGCGGGGCTGGGAGTGGGGGATGTCTACACATTAATTAATGCACCTTAGATAGCATACATTTCGCTTAGTACTTCCTTAATAAAATACTAACTAAATGCGCAGTACCTAAAGTTACTGCATAGTAGTGCCGGCACATGGCTATTTAGCAATCCTTACTGCGCATTAGCCTAATAACAGGCTTTTAGCATGGCTTTTGCCATGACACAGTACTGCACAGTGTTATTAGGCTAATGTGCAGTAAGAGTCTTGCACAGACGTGCCCATGGAGTCTTAACCGACTTTGGGATTCACTGTCAGCACTTTCTTATGACTGTTTGCCTCGAAAGAAAGAAATGCTTCAGCTTTGACCCACTTCTCACTCACTCACTGGATACTATACTGAGCCAGATAAAGTAACTGCATAACAATCACATCACCAAATCTCTGTGATAATACTAAGAGCTGTATTCTAAATGCTCTATACAGTCTTAAGGTAAGAAAATAACAGTATAAGGCAATATGTTACTTAAAAAAGACTTTTATCTGCATGCTTATTTGCATGCTCTTTTTCCAACATGTTTCAGAAAATATGATCATTTGAGCTTCCAATATGATAATTTCTGACCTGGCAACACTGAGAGGGAGGCAAATTGGGACAGGGAGCCAGGGCAGTGCGGGCAGGGACATGTTTAGGCTGCGTCAAGGCGCGGCCACCTGACTTGCATGAGCGCGGCAGAGGGCTGCCAGCCTGACTCCCCTGAGGCGGCTTCTGGGGGCTGCCTGCAGCATCCTTTTGGCACAGCACACAATAGATCCTATATTGCAGACCCAGATCCCATCCACTGAACTGAACTGGCTCTAGGAATGAATATTTAAAAGATAGGATTGACTCGGTACATATACAAGAGTACTCAGCCTCCTGGTGCTTTACCTCGGGGGTGTTTAAGAGGAGGTTAGATGAACATCTTGTTGGGGTCGTTTGACCCCAGTACTCTTTCCTCCCATGGCAGGGGGTCGGACTGGATGATCTGCTCAGGTCCCTTCCGACCCTAGAAACTATGAAACTATGAAACTATAATAAGTACTAGGAAAATGCAAGGCATCAATAAACAGGCAGTTTGCAAGTCCGAACTCCATGTCTCTTTCTTGATCGCCTTCTTCCCCTTCAGCCTAGCCGGTACAAGTGTAACCCACTGGTGCAGGGGGCTGCAGCCTTCCAGGGACAAAAGGCTGGACGGTCCCTCAGACCGCCGCGGCGAAGTCAAACTCGTGCCTGCAGCCAGCCGGACAGTGATGCGACCCGCATCGTGTCCCAGCACCACCCGTGCTGCCTCACCCTGACACCCATCCACGACGGGGGCTTGTCTTTAGCATCAGTGCAGGCTGAGGCTTGACCTGGCACCTCGGGCGCTGCAGCAAAACACCCCCCGCGCCCCGGGGAAGAGCAGCCCGCGGGACCCGCTGTCGGGGTGCGTGTGTCCCCCGGCCCCTCAGCGGGCGCCCAGCGCTGCCCGCGGGGAAGGAGCAGGCGCGGCGGGGGCAGGGCTGGGCGGCCGGGGCGCGGGGCAGCACCTGCCCCCTCCGGCCCTTACCTCAGCGCGGGGCGCGGCGGCCACGAGGAGCAGCAGCAGCGGCAGCAGCGGCAGCGGCAGGGCCGGGCGCCGGCCGAGCGGGGCGGCCATCCCGCGCATCGGCTCCACCAGCAGCAGCAGCAGCCGCCCGCGCGCCAACCTGCATGGCTGAGCCGTGCGCGGCCGCCCAACCTGCGCCGCGGCTGCGGCCGCCCTGATTGACGCGCCGGCCCGCGCCACCCAGGCACCGAGCCCGGCCGGCGGCGCCGCCGCCTCCTCCTGCCGCCGCCGCCCGCCCGGCGCAGACAAAGGACCGCCCCGCCCCGCCCCGCCCCGGCCCCGCTTGCAGCCGGGGAAACTGAGGCACGGGGCAGGGCCGGGACGAGCGTCCGGGCAGGGGGCGCCAGGAGCATCAGCCTGTGGTGATGGGGGGAGTCGGGAAAGGGGGTCCTCGCTGTCAGCCTCAGGAGCGGTGGGTGTAGGTTGGAGCCGTGCTGGGCTGAGCACAGGGCAGACCAGGGTCTTTGGGTACCTCCCGTCTCTTGTATTAGACCGACTCGGGTAGTTGGGAAAATCCTTCTATTTGGAAGCTTTCGGGTATAAATACCCTTCGCCTAGCCCAGCAGTTACGAGAGGATTTCTTAGGCCACTGTCTTCTCCTGCCCCACTATGGCGGGGCAGGGCCTGCACCCTAGTGGGGTGCAGGCCCTGGGGCAAATCAGCCTGTGCAGGCCCATTTAACACTGCGCAGGGCCGTGGGACTATTGGCAACAGTGCATGCAGGTGCACGTGCACCCTCTGAGCTTGGCAGTGCACCCCTGCAAAAAGCACTCCCAATGCTGCTGGCAGCACCTGCGGGTGGTCGGTACTCACCCCCCTGCCACCAATACCGCTGCAGCCGCCTACAGGGGCTCCCTGCTTGGCATCACCACGCCGCCCCCACCGCCTGTGGACTGTCATCGTGCTCCCCCAGCCTACGGGGCACGTGGCATACATGCGTGTGACCCCCACGAAGGAAGGGCACAGCAGTGCCATAGCTTTGAAATCTGGCACCTGGGGCCAAGCAGATCCTGTGCACCTGACAAGCAGCTCTTCAGTGGACACAAAGCCAGCAGCAGGTGGCAGGGATGGGGGTGGCAAGCCACCGGACACTTCTTCCGTGGCATGGGGCTGAGCCACCAGCTCCAGGCAGGCCCTGCAGGAGGAGCCGCAGCCATTCCACCCAGCTCCCCAAAGCATGGGGCCCAGGGCGGTTGCCCCGATTTGCGCCCCTCACAGGACAGCTCTGGAGCTGGGTTAGGATGAGACCAGTTTTGGGGCATCCCTCAGCTGGTCAAGAATGCCTTGCCTTGGAAAGCTTGTCTGGCTCTGCCCCAGTCACTTACTAGAGCAATAAAAGACAGCAGCACCCTGCGAAATCTTGCCCTATGGTCTAGCTGGGGCATGGTTCACATCTAGAGACTCTCACTGGCAGAACTGTTTGGATTAGGGCTTTTTAGGCAAAAGAGTTCAGAAGGCAGGTGGGAGGCATCTTGTAGCCTGGGGTGGCCAACCCAGGGCATGGACCAACCCACAGGTGGCACAGGCAGCACAGTGGCCAGCGGGGCAGAGGAGATGAAACAAAGCAACAGACCAGGCAGGGAGCACAGCACAGCATATTGGGCTGGGGAAGGGGATCAGAGTGGTGCCTGCAGAGAGTGTAGGTCTAATTTGTGGCATGCCTGTTAAAAAGAGTTGGCCCCCACTAACTAGCTCTTTCTGCTCAAGGTTGAATCAGTAAAACTCGCACACTGCCATAAAGGTGTCTTACTTGGTAGACTTTATTCCTTTTTCCATACAAAAAGAACTATGCCTGTAAAAGTCTGTCCATTCAAGGAGGAATCTCTCTGCTATAATCATGCCCATATGGCCAAAACCAGATTAATGTTTATTGTGGAACCCTGAGCAAGTGTCCTTAACATGCATGTGGAAAAAAATAACAATTTTGGTGTTACTCAACTTTTCCCCCTCACTCCAAACACCCACTGTTCTACCAAGCTGTTTATTCCAGGTAAACCTAAAGGAGATTGCCTTTGTTTGTCTCAGACGTAAAACCCAAGTGTTTTAACTGATGAAATGAAAAATGTCTTTGACTTGATGAAGAATGTCTTGCGTGTCTAACTCTATCCCAGATACACAGTTGGTCCAGTAAAAGATATCACGCTAAAAAATCCTTGCCTCTTGCATAGTTCCTGGACCATCACAGGTACACCATCACTCTAACGGTACCATGAAAAATAAGACATTTTAAATGTCCTAAGAGAAGCTCCTGGGATAACACCATAGCAGTCCTAATAAAGCTCCCTTGGTGATCTGAAAAGTTTTCTTCCTTTAAGGAACAAAACATGTCTTGGAGCATGGGTGGGCAGCTGTTTGGGGGCCATTTTCATAACTATATGATACAATCACTGGACCTGTCAAAATCCAGGACCTTGACTTTTTTTAGAGTGGAGAAACAAATCATGAGGCATATTGATTCACATGTCTTTTAAAATGTCCTGGGTAGGCTTTTGGATTCATTCATTCATTCAAGTAATATGTCAATTTTAGTGTTGCCAGATCTGAAAAATAAAAATTTCCATGGGAATCTTAATATTATTGTATATCATGAAAAAGTAATCATACATGGCCAAAATTTAAGGATATGCAAATGTAAATAAATGTTTTCTACATCTTCAATACATGATTATATTGCAACAGAACACATAGCAAATATTTTGATCATTTCACTCACCATCACTTTGTAGAACTTTATCTCAGTTGATTCCTTCCTCTATTGCTAGGCCCATGCCTTGAAGAAGCACGGTCACAAATGAAGCCATAAGCATGAGGAACAATGCTGAAGTAATTGAAGGTTGTTTAAAAATCAGATGAATTTAAACATTTACACATTTTCTTTCAAATGCAAGTTTCTGCAAATATTGGAGCTTGGAAATTTACTGTATGGTTGTTAGTTACCTAAACCTAACAACACTGTTTCTATTCCCTGTTTGAGTGACTCAACCTAACTCAGCATGTGATGTGAACTTAGAGATCAAATGTGCAGTTTTGCAGTTTGATTTCAAGCCTGAATGGGTAACTATTCAGTTTCAGGTAATCATGGTAATTAACAGGCCTGATCTTTCAAACGTTTTTGGAAGGTAGTCCAAAATATTTCCACAACACAATCGAGCTAAAATAGATAATCACTATTTTTCCCCATGACTTGCTAATCTGGACTTCTTACTTTTAGCTAAACCAGGGGTAGGCAACCCCCAGCACAGGGTGCCACTGCGGCACTCAAAGACTTTTGCTTGGCACACATGGCGGGGAAAGGGCCTGGGCTACATGGCCACAACAAGGATCAGGCCCTTTGTGACTCTCCCACCATCCACCCTGGCATGCCAACATCTTACAAATTGAAGCTGTGGGTGTCTTTGGCACTCTGCCCAAAAACATTGCCAACCCCTGATTCTAAACAAGCACTGTGTTCCCTAATGCCACACTGGAAAGTGGTGCTTTGATCAAGAATACCTAAATTAGAAAGACAAATCCTTTTAACGGTGCCCTGTTATGTCATACTGGGATGGGAGGATCGATATACAGATGTACAAGATGTAACCTGCAGAAGTACAAGTCAGTCTTGACATCCAAGTCAGATATTGTAAGATTTTCCAGGTATCTAGGTTGTAGCTGCATTGGTCTAGAGGCAAAAGGAATCAGAACTCGTGGTAGAGGTGATATCTTTTATTAGACCAATTAGATTTTTGTGAAAAAGGTCTTTAACTGCAAGTTTTCAGACATAAGCACCCTTCTTTAGGCATAGTAGAAAAGATTGTCAAAGTTCTCCTGTCTAGAAATGAAACTTCATGTTTCAGGAGCATTTCATCTTCTATTGTCTCACAGTGTTATTGACGAGAGGAGCATGATGTTAATTGAGAATGCCCATGTTATAAAGGACCATATTTCCTAACCCTAGACTGGGGTGTTGCTATATGGTGTTTACCCTCATTATAAGGGACAACACCTCATACTATTTGTATATGTAGTGTGAGGTACCTCCTCAATGCAGGATCATCTCTGACTAAACCATCCCAGCCAAGTGTCTGTCTAATTTGCTGTTGAAAATTTCCAGGAATGGAGATTCCACAATAGCTCTAAGTAGTCTGTTCCAATGCTTCATCACCCTCATATTCAGAAAGTTCTTATGATAAGGTAGTGGAGAAATGAGGTCACAGCCAGAATATGAAAAATGGCAACATTATACTTCCCTAAAAGTTGGGTGGTTGACAGGTGAAGTATATTTAGATTATGAATGAGAGAAACTTTAGCAGTACAATTGATACCACTCAGTGACCGCATCTACATGAGATGCTGACTGCAGTAGCCTGTGACTACCGTGCAGTAGCATCATGTGGGAGGAAGCATGTTGTGATGCTATGGTGCAGTAGTCACATGCTACTGCACAGTCAACATCATGAAAAAGCTACCCCATTTGTTTATACGAGTACTAAATGACTGCACAGTAGTGACTGTGCAGTAGATGGCTTGTGTAGATGCAGCCAGTAAGTCTGTTCTTATTGGGACAACATAACTGCATGGCTTTACAGATTCCCCATTCCTTCCTAACCTGAAGTGCATGCCGTAACATTGATAAAATCTCACATGGAAAATCACGCATCCCAATCAACATCCTCTTTGACAGGTATTACATGAAACTAGATCTTGTGTCCCTGACCTTGTACACTAGAAATGTTGTAATTAGAGAATTATTTGCTTTCCCAGAGGGATGGAACTGCACTGAACTTGAATGTTGGTAGTTTGAATCCTAACACTAGAACGACAGAACATAGTCTTCGTAACTGATGGCTAGGCCAGTGGAAGCCAAACATTTTAGTAGCCATGCCACAAATTAACCTCGCAGCTTCCCTGGGCGCATCCACACATGCAGGCACATGCGCTTGCAGCAACGCAAATAGGAGTGGCACAAATTTGAGCCAGGGATTTTTGCCTCAGCGCATGTGCCCAGACATGTACTTTTGTGTGAGGCAAGTTGTACCACTTGGGGCAAAATAACCCTGCCCAGTTCCTCCTGGATCTGCAGCCAGGGGGGAGCTAGAGCCTGGGGTCAGCACCTGTAGTGGCCTCAGCAATATAAAAACCTGCCCTGGCAAGCAGCTCTGGGCTACTTGCCTTCCGGAGTTTCTAAGGCCTGGCCACTTGGTATCTGGGGACACTACCCCTTGTGCCAGATGGACTGCTGAAGCAGCCCTAATTTGGAGTGGCCCCTGCCCACTGTACCCACTGCAGCAGTCTGGCAGTGGGGGCTGCTGCCTAGTTATGACCTGTTGCCACCTGTGACAGCATCCACCCCCTTGGACCTGCAGCCCCATGGCTGCATGCCTGCCAGACCTGGATGGGGTGCCCTCGCCCTGTCATCTGGGCAGCTATTGCCCAGAAGATGTGCTCCTCGTGGTGGCCCACTTTGAACTGTCAAAGCATGTCCTCTTGGCCCCAAATGGCCAAGAGGTCAACCACTTCATCTGCCCTTTGCTTTCCATAGATACAACTCTGAAGTTTGGCAAAGTAGGATGCTGCCTCATCTCATTACTTGCTCAGTATTCCTGTTGATGAAAGTTGAGAGCCACTGGACTAGGTTGTGTAGTTCTGCAAAATTGGTTTGCAAATGCTATAAAGGGACGGTTGTTGACTAAGCAGGTGGTGACATGGCAAAGCCTGAAATAATACTTTTTGATTAAGAAGGTTGGGAGCTCTCTTCACTCCTGAGGATTTTCCTGAGGGGATCCTCAGACTGGGCTGTACGAAACAATTTTGTTACTTGGGTGGGAGCCAGTTTGGTTTCCTCATTTTTTTTATTCTGAAAATGTCAAATTTCTCTCTCCATATTCTGGGAAGGGCCATCTTACTGCTTACCATGTCTAATACAATGGGTAGCCACTGCACTAGGGCAGTAACAGTAATAAGTAACAGTGGACACATCTACACATGCATTAATGTGCCATAGTTATGGTGCTTTAAATTCAGTACCTATAAGAACAGGTACTAACATAATGTGGTGTAATCGGCACTATTACGCAGTAGTGCTGGCACATATCTTTTAGGTGACACTAATGTGTAGTAGACTAATTCTATTGCACATTAGCACATTAGCATGGCTTTTGCTGTGACATGCTAAGGCACTAGTATGCTAATGTAGATGCACCCAGTGAGGTCAAACCCAGTTTCAGAGTCACTTTTTACTCAGAACATGCCAAGTTTCAAGGAAAAAAACTGTTAAAAATGAGGACTTTGACAGAATGAGGGCAATTTGAGTTCATACTGAAAGGCCAGGCACCCTACTGCAAATTCACAGTATTTCTCCCTTTGTTAGAAATGTTTTATGGGTTTGCTTTAGGGCATGACAGTGCTAAATGCATGTGGGACACAGGATTGCAGGTTTTATATACATTTCAGAATAGAAACTAATGTTGTAGTTTATTTAGGTCTTTTTGTTTTGGTTTTGATCGGTTGGTTGGTTTGTTGGGGTTTTTTGGTTTTTGTTTGTTTTTGTTTGATTGTTGTTGCTTTTTACAAAAATCTTTTTGCCCTTTCTGCCATTAACTGCCTAGGAGATAACCGCCCCCCACCCCAAACAGAATCAGTACTCTGGATCTTTCCCCTTTCCTCTTTCAGATCAATTAATGCAGTAACAGAACTCATTGCTTGGTCACATTATTTCAGGCTGTTCAAGATTCTGCTGTCTCTTCTCGCCTCTATTCAGAAGCAGCATTACTCTTTAAATACACTGTAAGCTAGTTCAGCCCAACAATTATTTCCAGCTAAAAAACCCCACTCAGCAGACAGTGACCATATTTTATAAGCATGTTTAAAATGATGGTTTCTACAGTGAACCCAGTCATATTTCTGCTAAGGTAAACTCCAGAAGTAGCTAAATCTCCCTAATGAGTAATTGTCATCAGCATAATATACTCAGTATATTCGGTAGTATAATGTAAAGAAAATACAGTCCTTAACCACATCATGAAGTTGCATATTTCTCTCTTAGGGACTCTTTTGGGAATTCTGCTACCAAGTTGGAGAATGTTTGTGGTAACAGAGCCACTACTATGCTCCTTTTAGTTTTCATATTCTTGTCCCCAATCTGTCCTGTCCCCATTTGCAGGTTGCTGTGACATGAGACATGGACTGAAAGCTAAGGCAGTGCAAAATGGAACCAGGTGTCCCTGAGCAGGCAGAGGGGCTTGGTGTGAAGGCTGGGTCTGTGTGCCAGATGTGACATAATTAGTGTGGGAAGCTGATCTGAGCCTCAGCATTTCTCCCCCACTGAGGGTCTTGGCCTTAGGACAGACAGAGTAAAGAAAAACCACTGAGGGATGTCAGCTGGGATCCTATGTTGAGGGAGGAGGTACTGAGAACCACTGATCAAAGCAGCGTGCTGGATGAGTGGGAAGACAAGGGACACTAGGTTCATATTCTACCCTGAGAAAAACAGAGAGGACTGGTTATTTCATTAATTAATATCTACAATGGCAGAGAGAGGGAGAGTGCTTTAAATCAGAAATACACTGAGAGCACAATGAAGCACAGACAAAAATGCAGCCCAAGCTTAGCACTCATCTATTTTATTAATTAGTCCAAGGAAGGAAAATGTGAATTAATCATGGATACATTCAGTTTTGTTCAGGAAATTCTTTCTTTTCCTACTACTTTAGGGCAAGGCATGGTGCCCATATAAAGCAAATTCTCTGTCTTAAAGCAAGGCAAAATCAGCAAAGCTATGACACTGTATTACATTCTAAGTGTATCTAAATCTATCTCAACCATACAGTTGGTTCAATAAAAAATATCACCCACAACAATCCTTGCATCAAAACTGAGTGAAGTATAAAGGATAAAGAAGGAAAAGGGAATTTTCATTTGGGCAAAAATAAGTGGTAAGAAAATGGCCCCCCAAAATATGTTCATGCACCTGACTCTTTCAAAGAAGCATCTCTAAGAGAAAGAACGAAAAATCAGCCTTGGTGGAATGATTGGAGGAAGTAAAAACAAACAGGCTGTGAATGGTGTTTTGTAAAGGGAAGAGATTTGGAAAGGTTTATGCTTGTGTGCTTCAGGGAACATGCAGACTGGTAAGAATCAGACATAGAAAGTCCAGGTGACATGCAACGTTTTCCCTACATGCACTTTCTGTTTACATGCTCCTTATTCATGACTTGCAATACCCCTTGCCATTCCATCTCTGATGCCCTTAGTTGCTTTTCCAGTACAGTCATGACCTGCAGCTCCTGGGCCTCTCCTGAGATGGGGCAGAACTGAAGTGCTCATGGATGGATAGAAACACTTTAAGTAGTTTGGGTCCCAACTTTAGGTTGGGGGAAGAGAGGGCTTAAAGGGTTTATAAAACCTTGTATAAAATGGGTTCATGAGTTAAAAAAAATGTTTTTTTTAAGATTCCCCTGCTATGTTTGGAGGCCCACTTAAAACTAATGCATAAGAATATGAAAATAAAATTGAACAGTTTATTCAGTAAATAAACCACCAAGTCAAGTCAGAGTCACCAAACCTAGTTCCTGAATTTTGTAATTGTACCTCTTGTGCTATTCTGCCTCTCTCAGCTTCCTTTCGTTGAGTGTTTTTTCTTCTTATCTTATCTCTATATGAAATGTAAACCTGAGATTTTTTTTACAACTACCTAATGGTTTCAGATGCCCAGTTAATAAGATTTGGGTGTTCAAGTTCTTCAACCCTATACTCTTAGGGCTTTTGTCTGTTGATAAAGAGGCTATGTGGATGCTGCTTGATTAATCATGAGATGATAAATGATGCATTAAGGATTCTGAAATCTGTCAGTATTGATAACAATGATTTAAGACAAACAAGAAGCTTTATATTATGTGACTGTCATCTTAACAATATCCCATTAGTTACAGCTTAGCTAGGACTACCATAATCACTACTTTGCTGACACGGGACACATTCAGATCTCTGGCTGCTTGAGGTAAAAGGATTCTGCATTAATCCACAGTCTCTGGAAGGCCACAAGATGTATATATATATACTATTGACTTGTGAAATGGAACACCCAGCTGGCTTTCTCATAAAAACCAAGGAGTTAAGTAAGCCTTCCAAAGAGTCATCAAGGGAATACAACCACAAGGTGCATTACCTGTGTATTTGACAACATTGGGACAATATTTATGGTTGCCATCACAGTAGGTCCAATGGGAGTGGAAGGAAGCATCCTGAGATCTGATGGAATTTCCTTTTCTCCCAACCCACCCGCAAATTCAGGGATAGAAACAGTCTTCAAAAGGCAAAGTCCTGGGATCATAATGAAAAGGGCTGTGGCCTCAGAATACTTCACAAGAGAATTCAAACATGGTCTAGATTATAACATTTCTCTGAGTGCTTCTTTCTATGCTTTCAAAGTATCAGTCTCCAACTAAACACACCACTGAAGAGAAAAATCTGTCTGGAAAATAATACAACTTTCTGTTCCTCCCTGCCTTGCAATTACTGTTACTTTTTGCTTGCTATTTCCTTTTGGACAGGTGTTCCAAAGTCATAATCCATGCTGTGTCATGCGGGACCAAGGCAGCCTCCATTCTACAGCAGTTGGGGTCAAGGGCAGAGGTAGACTGTAATGGCTAAAAACTAGTAGGTAAAGAACAGCCCAGGTAGGGGGGAGAAAGAGGCTGAATCTGGCATGTTGGCACACTGAAACATACCGGCTAGGGACAGACATTACACATAAATCAGTTAGTGACCAGAAATTGGTTTAAACCTGTAGCAGAACAGATGTTCAGTGCACATAAACCAGTTTGAAAACAGCTGAAACTGGTTTGTGATAAACCTGATTGAATGTAGTATCAGACTTAACTGATTTGGCTCAAACCTGTTTATGCAATGCCTGTCCCAGACCCCTTGCTGGTTTAAGTTAAATCAGAGTCCCCCAGCATCCCTGCATGCCCTCTGGGCTTGGCTCTCTGCTCCATAGCAGGGGCTAGCCCCTCCCCTCTGCTCCCTGGCTGGAGCTCAGCACAAACTTGCAGGCACAGCAGGGTCTGTTGGCTTCCTGTGCTCCCCCCGCCCGCTTTAGCAGAGATCCCTTCCTCCTCTCTGCTACAGCAGGGACTGTAGCCAGTATCTGGTATGCTAGCTAATGCTGAGAAGTGCCTGTGTATGTCTCTCTCTCCAGTGTCACTGGGATAGGCAGACAGAACAGTGCAGGCCCCTCCCAGCTAATCAACAGGTCAGCCTGTAAGCTGTTTAAGAAGTTTGAAGTAAGGTGAAGAGAGACTGTTGTTTTGCTAATCAGGTGATAAAGACTGTTATCAGCCCCCCCTCGCCTGTCAGTTTGCTGCAGACAATATGACAAAGCAGGGAGGGAGATTGAAAAGCTCTGTATCATCAACAGATGCATGCACTGTACACCCCCCTTGCCTCAGAGTGTTATCCTGGGGCTGGGGGTGGCAACACTCCTGCCCCTTGAGCAGCCACTGGGAAAAAGCCTGGGACCATGCAGACAGACCTACCTAATGAGAGTCCTGCTGGGGCCTGGCCATGTCCCCCTCAGATCAGCTCCCTGCAGAAGGGAAGGGAGGGCTGCTCTAGCGCCCCCTGGCTTCTAGCCTGAACCGCTCTGTGCTTGTGCCTGAATTTCCTCAGTCCAGAGAGAATGCCTGTCCAGTTTGAAACCAGTTCAGCAAGTCAGGTAAAATAACCTGCAAAGATTGAATCAATTCAGGCTCAGGCTTTTTGAATGTCTGTCCCTAGCCGCCAAATCCACACCAAACTGACACTCTCCTATGCTGTGGGACATAGGTAATAGGTTCAGAGCCTGTCTAGAGGAGCTGAAGGAGAGGCATGTTATCAATAATTTATTGGTAAAATCAACAGAGGAAGGAGGCCTGATTCAAACCCAGATGAAGACAATGGGAGCCTTTCCACCAACTTCTCCAAGTTTTGGATCAAGTTCTTATATTCACACCAGGTATAACTTAATCGAATTTGTTCATCAGAAACTCAGTCCCATCACTAAGGCTGGTTGAAAAATATTACCATTATTTTCAACAAGAAATGTTTGTGGTTTTCTTGTTTTCTGAAAAAAAGTAATGAAAAACTAGACAACTTCTGTTCTCAATAATAAAAATTGGTTTTAAAATGGCCTTAAATGTACATTCTGGTTTTGGTTCAAAAACTAAAAATATTCATCAAAAATAGTTTTCCATGTTGGGGTATTCTTTGAAAACTATAACATTTCAATGCAACTAGAAACTCTATAAACATGTGCATCTAAGTAAAAATTTTGTTTTCACTGAAAAAAAAATCTCAGTGCAAAAAATCTGATCCCCTCTAGAAACCAACTTATTTTCCCCTTTGGGAGAAATCCACTCACCTCTTCTCATCAGCAATGCTGCACCTTGATGAAGGGGCATATTTAATCAATATAGGGCATGTCCACATGTGACACTATGTTGCTGTAGCAACATGCTACAGCAATGTAGCATCCATGAGTGTCTACTTGTGATGTGCCCATAGTTCCCTGGATGTGAATGTATTTCCTTCACAGCTTCTCACATCCCTAGAGAGCAGAAGGGGATAATTTGGCCTGTCTAGTAGTCAACTTGGCCTGTTGAAGCCATACTTTTCATAGGAATATAGTAACTGGAATTGTTAGATACAAATCATGGGGCATCCATGTCAATAGGTGGTTTCTGATGGTGAGCAGCATTCTGTTCCTCAGAGAAAGGTATAAGAATCTCTTCTATAGATATTGGATAATCTATCCTCAGAAAAGTATTTGCCCTCTTCCTGACTCCTGTTACCATCAGGTTTCATACCCCTTAATTCCCTTAGACTTAAGTATTACCACCCTGGATTCTAATATCCATAAAAATCATCTGGTCTTTCTCTGAACTTTACTAAGTTCTCAGCCTCAACAACATCCTATGGCAATGAATGTAATTGTCTAATTATAGCTTGTGTGAAAAAAAGTATTTTCTTTATAGCAACACAGAAGCTCAACCTTTTAATTTCATTTAATGACTCCTTGTGTTTTGTGTTCTGTCAGTTTATCACTTGCAGGATGTGACATAGCCTGACAGTCCTTCTGATTTGTGCCCTACTGGCAGGCTATTACAAAGGCACTGCTATCCGCACAGGTGGACTTTCACAGAAATTCTTTATTTGCAACAGACTATTTGAATTTGGGTTGTACAGGTACTATGTTCAAATTTTATAATCTATTCATACTAGCCTCTTTGGGTGTGTCCCCAAGAGCGTGCATGTGCGTTTCCCTGGGGACAAACAGCAGCAGCACGTAGTTGTGCTGCTACTACTTGTTCCTGGGGAATGCACTTGCATGTGCACTCTGGCACAAGGCAAATTGCTCTGGGTGGTGTAAGGGAAGTTGGGGCTAGCACCTGGGCTGGCCCCAACAGCCTTCCTTGGGGTCCTGAGGGCCTCCCGGGGCTGCAGAGGCAGTGATCTGGGCATGCGGAGCCTGGTCAGCAGCTGGAGTGAGGCTCTGGCTGTCCAGACTCTGGTTTTGGGTGGCACACGCTAAAGCCACATGCACCACTCTGCCTTTTTTTGAGCACCTTTTTTTTAGATACCAGGATTTCCTGGTAGTTAATTTTGGCTCTGTGCTGCAAATATGCAGCACAGCGAACCTTTTGACATGTGTGGCGCAGCACCTTTGGGGGTGCTCGCCACTTGAGGGCTTTCACAGGCTTTGAGGGGAGCCTGCTTTGGAGGAGCAGCAGGGGAAACCTCCCCCAGGAACTATTTTAAGGGGGAAGGTGTGTGGTAGGGCACTGTTGGTGCCTGCCACTTTAAGAGCAGAGACAAGCAGCCAGCAGGTGCTTGAGTGCTGTGGCCATTTTAGACCTCTAGCCACCTATAGAAAGAGAGCAGTTTGCTGCTGGCAGGCTAAGCAGTATGCAGCATCCTGGAGGTAAGGGAAGGAGCTGTAGGGGATGGTTTGGAGGCTCCTGGTCCTGGGCATGACTTAAAACTGCACCCTGCTAGGGGTGGGTGGCCTGGTGGGGCTCCCAGTGGTGCAGGAGCCCCCAGGAAATGCCAGGCCGGTTATCACCCCTGTGAAAGGTGGGTAGGGGTGCCTTAACCCCAGCTCTCACCTTGGGTGGGGTCATATAACATTGGAAGTAGCTGGGGGGCCAGGCATGGCAATGGCCACCTGAGCCCACTAGGGAGGGAAGCCCTGGGGCCCCAGTGAGGGGGGCAGTGTGAGATGTGGGGCCCCAGTATTGTCAGAGTGTACAGAGTTGCCCTGGGAAGGGGCCAGGGCAAGCTTAGACCCAGTTGGGTAACTGGCTGCCACTACCCTAGTGAGGGTTGTGGGAGAGGCCCAAAAGATGGTACGTCTGCCACCCAAGGTATGAGCTAGCTGAAGTCTATGGCCTAAGGGGCCCGCTCCAAGCAGGAGCAAGGCAGTACATGTTTTCAAGGTATGAAAGAAACTGTGTGAGAGGTCCTAGTGAGAGGAGGGTGGTATGAATGTGTGTTTGTGACTGAGGCCTGACAATGAGGCCTAAGCGTGGTCTGGCTGTAAGCCAGGAGCACTGTCATCTGGATGCCATCTGTGAGGCTTGGGCTGCAGTGTAGGGGAGGAATAGAGCTGCAGATAGTGCCCCCTACATCTGGGCAAGAATGGGCAGCCTCCTGCCTTAATTAACAACAGGGTGAGGCCCAAAGGCAGGTGCGGAAACTAGCACTGTGGCTAGTCGGGGACCCCCACTTTGCCACAATGTACCACATGTGTTTTGCAGAGCTTCGAAAGCCCTTGAGGTGCTGCAAATGGCAAGTTCCTGCTCATCTGGACTCGCCCTTTGAGCCTTACTGACCAAATGGCTAGTGATTCTGGGTTTCTTTTGTTTTGGGACCCAACCCTGACATGCCTTGTTAGGGGCCTGACTTTCAGGAAGTCGTATCAACTTATCTTCTAAACAGTGAACCTTCCAGGTATCTCAAGTTGGGCAAAAAATGGCAGCACCCAAAGTCACTTCTGAACTATGAGGTAATATTTGTTACCTCAGTTATTAAGAGAACAAATGAAACAAAGTTAACTTCAGTTGCAAATGAATAACAATACTAACTAGGCATGTTCAAACTTACTTTGCCTAATTTTGGCATCTAGTGTCGAACATTTGCAATTAAAGACCTTTATTCCCTGTGGAATTTGCCTTCCACTTAGGATATATATTCAGATAATTGAATTGCCACTATTTTATTCATTAACTGCACTGCATTTTTATTGCTTTCACAAGGTGCATAAAAATGTAGTTTACCATGGGTCCATTATTTACAGTCTTCAATGAAGTATAGTGGCTGAGTTTGAGATGAAGAACAACTATCTTGAGCTTTTATTACATGGCCTCTTTAGGTCAAAGTACAGGAGTTTAGTAAGAATGAATATTTATAACATAGATAACTGCACAAATTTCAATATAGTATTCCTAAGCATTCCCTTACTGCTGTTTTTTTTGTCTATGGAAACTAATCTGTTGCTATATAGCAAGACTGTCCAAGTGGTGGCTTGAGGGCTGTGTGCAGCTTGTGCGCTCCTGCCCAGCCACCACTGCCAGCCTGGAGCTGAGGATGAGGCCACAGTATGTGGTGCAATGCAACTGGGAAGATGGAGAGGGAGAGGAGCGGTAGGAGCATGGCAGGCAGCCTGGGGGAGCCACTGCTTATGTTGGTGAAGCTCTTATGGCATGTTACCCCTGCTAGTGTAACCTGCAGGGTGTGTGGCCTCTAGCCCCTTAGAAGTTGCACAGCCCTGTTAAACTGTAGAACATTCAAATGATCTAACTTATAATTGCAAACTACTGGATAGTACATCTATATGCAACCGTGAAGGTAATTATGTTGTAAGCCACTGGGTGTGTCTATGCAAGCATTACATCTGGGAGCAGTTTACTTGCCAGCTGGGGGCTTGCTACTAGATGCCCCACCCATGGATCAGGGCAGGGGCCTGAGACCTGCCCTACCCCTGGAGCTCTTTCCAAGCCCTGTGCCTGGATTGCCCAGCTGGGGTGTGGGGCTGGGACAGTTCTTAGCACCCACTCCACAATTGCCGGGCAGGGTCTGGAAGGCTTGTTCCCTGCTCAGCTCAATGATAATGGAACTGGGTGGGGAACAGGCTGGTGCTGCAGCTGCACAGGGTTAAGTGAAAGCCATGGTTTGAAGACTTGGGGAAGAAATGGTTTTGGGGAATGGGGGAGGACTGGTGATCCCTGTGGGGCTAAGTGAAGAACAATGTGTGTCTGCACATGTAGCTGGAGAGGAGGTGGTGTGAGATGGCAGTGGATGAGGTTGGTGGTTTAGGGACTGTTGAGGTTAAAGGGATGGTCATGGTGGTAATGAATGTGTGGGCATGGGACAGTTGGGATATAAGGTGCTGAGTGTGGGATTACTGTACCCAGCCAATAGGCTACTGGCCTAGCCCCAAATTGAACACCCAAAGGCTGGTCAGGGCTGGACTCTGGTGCTTATTAGAGACAGCACTGAAGTCCAGGGTACACAGAGCTGGTGCAGGCTGAAGGGACACTCAACTCAAATGAACCCCAGGAACTGTAGAGGGAATACTCCTGGGGTGTAACTGGATTTAAGCACCCACCTGCGTGCAGACACTTTCCGTCCACAAAGCATGTAGCCCTTCCATCCAACACTCGCACCAAACCTCCTGCTCCCAACCTCATCCCATCTCACTATGTCCCCAATCATTACAATAGATACTGCATCTGTACACATTTTCATTTATAACTCTGAATACATGCCATAGGCAAAATGATGCATGTGGGGTGTACATGGCGGGGGGGGGGGTACTAGAAGGGGCAGCGGCAGGCTGGTAGCGTTGTGTGCAGTTACAAACCGAGGCTGCACCCTTGCATCAGAGTCATTCTTAGGACCAGCCTTGGCATTACAGGAAGTTCTAGAAAGGGAGGATCCTTCAATATCCTCCATCCCAGGCAGAACTGGCTCCAACACAAGGGTTTCCTCAGTCTCAAAAGAAGGGCAGTAATCAGTACATGAGTGCTGACACTTAAAAGGGAAGGTTAAGGACGTGGAGAAAACCCCCTGATTGACTCTTGCACAGGTGTGCAGGACTTATAATGAAGTAGGGCTGAGGCCTGAGGAGCTGTTCCATTTCCAGGGACTCTATCTTTTTGTCCTTACTGAGGCTAAATCATGTCCTCTACAATGAGGGGGAGAAAAAAGTGTGGGAGTTCATACTGGAGCCAGGAAACTCAAGGAGTGTCGGTTTGTCTGAAGTCTGAACCCAGCAGCTGGTCAGGAGGTTGTGTTCCCTGCCTTTCACAACCATGTGGTCACAAGGCAAGTAGGAGACGACAAGGAAGAACAGATGTCTGGACTCCCACATCTACTGCTTGTTGGCAAGGTAAGGCTACTGGGACAAGTGTGAGTGCAGGGAAGGTACTGGAGGTAATTGTGCTGCCTGGGCCACGGGCACCAGGGACCCTAAAGACTTTGGGAACAGCTTAGAGCAACTGCAGACCGCCTACTGCTTCTTTCCCATGGAGATCAGCACAAGGTAGTGCTGACATAATCAGAATTATGTGCTATTTAGTTAGTAGCGTATTTTATGCAACTTTGCCTGGGGATGATGTTGCATAAAACAGGTCTCCCCTAGTCCTGTCCCTTCCCCACCCAACCACACGCCCTGACCAACCACAGAGGCTCCAGTACAGAGAGATCACGTAGAGGGGCTTTCAAAGGGAGAGTCAGAGAGAAATGACAATGCTTAAGCTCAGCCTGTCTCCTCTTCCCCTATCTACTGCTTTCATGATCTTTGCACTTTAGGAGTGCCAGTTTTAAATCCCTATCCTTGCTCCAGCAAAATTCGCAGTGAAAAGAACTTGCCTTGAAGTCACTGGAAGGTGTGCTGGTAGGAAGACTCAGTTAGAACTATGGAAACAACCCTATATTGAACCTGGAGAAAGTATATCTCTAAGTTCATTTCCCCATTGCATTAGAGCTTCCACTCCTTCAGGTGAAGGAACTGTAAAACAGACAGCATTATCCACAAAGGGATAACGTTGGTACAAGGGGATTCTCTGGTTGATATACAGCTGGCATGATGAATCTACATAGTTTCTTTCCCAACTTCTGATATAGGGGATTTTGGTCTGAGCACTTTCATGATGCAGCTATTCTCATAGGTGACTGTGGCAGGCAAGATTCTTTGAGCAGATGTGAGATCTTTTATTAGACCAACTGAGTAGTTGGAAAAAAATTCTTGGCAAGTTTTCAGGCACAGTCACCCTTCTTCAGGTATGGGGAGTCTCTGCTGTTTTGAGGCTCCAAGAAATTAAAGACACTTTTAGCCCTACGTGACTAGAGATAGTACAGTACCCACCCCTTAGCCAAGCAGCTTTCCCAGTCCTTAAGATATCTCCCAGATAGGAAGTGATACAAGGATGGTTTAAGATCATTTATACCTTCCTAATTCCTACTCTGAGCTGAATGGAAATAAGACCTCAACCTGCCATCAACAGCAAAGGACAGTGAAAGAACTATGTTGGTTCATTGCATTCTTCAGTGAATATATCAGTTTGAAACATGGGGATTGCTAATTCTCTCTTCCACTGAACCGAGAAGCTGCAAAGTCTTAGCTCTGTGTATATAGGAAGCCTTACCATAGTTTGCCTTGTGTTTACAATATTGTAAAAGAGGGTTCTGCTCCTGTGTGGTGATTTCCATAATCTAATCCTGTTTATAGGAAACATTGCTTTAGCTGCTCATGGCTTTCAGGAAAAGAGACAAATAAAAAGTTTAACAATCCATTTGTAGCAGCTTTAATACTTTTAATGCAAAGCAAAGAATATGTCTTGAATCTGTACTGTGAAAATAAAATCATGATGGCTCCCCATGAGTGGATCCAGAGTGGGGGCAACAAGATGCAACATTCCTTCAACTGTGCGGGGCCTGCATTTCAGTAATGTAGGTGGTGAACGGAGGGAAACCTCCCCTTTCCTTGCTGTCTAATCTGATGTGCAGTGAGCTTGCAGTTCACCAGCTGATCTCAGCACAGACTCTGGCTAGAGCCACTGCTTTCAAGTGGTTTGCACATTCAGCCACAGGCTGGAGAGGAGGGGGTACAGTGGCTCCACCCCCCACTTGTTGAATTCAGTGGCAGGGGCAAAGAGGAAGTAAACAGCAGCATTCAGCCCCTGGGTACTAGAACTATGTGAGAATTTTTTTCTGTGGCCTAATCCAGTATATATATCTGGTCTGCAGGTTTGACCCCATATACAAGCCTTGCACATGGATCCAATTGTAGCAATTAACACTGCCACCGTTTCCCCCACCACAAAATTTCCAGACTTCTGTTGAAACCTGCAGACAAGGTGAGACAGCTTTGCATACCACAGGTTGAGCACCACTGGCATAGAGTGATGGATCTTTATATTTGTACCTCCAAATATAGAGTGGCTGAAACACTGGGACTTGAACCATAGACATCTGGATCTAAAAGTATGTGCTACTATTGTTTGAACAGAGGAGCCTGAACCTGTATCCACAACAGATTTCTCATCTCTGGACTGGGCACAAAAGGGAGGGGAGTGGGGCTCACCAGGCCATTATAGTCCTTATGAAAAGGTATCACAAATACATTATCAAACCTTCAATGGTTTGATACAGTACCCTGGTATGAAATGAAGTGTGTGTTCCTAGGTTATGTAGAGTCTGACATATTTAAAGCTCAAATATTCATACCAGTTCCTCTCTCAGGAGGTGTGTGCACTACAGTTGGTGGAGGAGTGCTGGCAGTATATCAAGTTAGACTCTATACTTGTAGCAATGAGTGTAGCCTACCTGAGACTCTGGCTACTTAGTTGGTTGCCCTGTGCTGCTGTAGTTCTCCTGCTCTTGGTATCTGAACTAGCTAAATTAATGCTATATCAAGTACACTTACCTCTTCTGTCATTATACCTCAAATTCCAGGGTAAATGCAGCCTCAGTGTTGTGGGGGTTGAGGATCAGGTGCTGAGAGTCTGTGCTTGAGCCCTGAGGGATGAACTGCAATCTCTGCTTTTGAGGGTATGATATGCTGAGAGGGCTGGAGATACGACTGCAGTCTCCCAAGTTCAGAGGATGCTGAGGGTAAAAAAGAAAGAAGAGTCTTAGAACTTAACAAAACTAGATTTCAGTATCAAATTTTTAAATGCCAGTTAGCCAGTAACAATGGATTCTTTGTTGGCTTGGCTCAAAATGGAAATAGGCCCATAAGAAAAACTAGTTAACAGTCTGCCCTTCACAGATGAGGAAAACATATTTTCGAAAAGCACTGTTGTCTTTCAAGCTTTTCCACTGAAACCCCTTTGCTCCCTACCCACCACTTACCCTTTAGGAAAAAAAAAAAAAGTAGAGGCCCAAGTACTTTCTCTGTGCCTAGTGGATGAATATCTTGACAACCCATCTTCTAGGGGAACTAACACACAAAAAACCTAAGAAATGCATGGCAGCATCTTTGTTACAGAGGGTTTAACTCTAGAGAGTAGTAGCAAAAATTTGTAATCCTCTCCCTTCTTTAATCTAGCAACCAAGCTCATGCTGAATTTTTGCTCCTCTGTTAAGGAGGGTTCAGAAGAACCAGGCTCTTATTCCCGTTGAGTTTGCAAAGGGTGTCAACCTAGACCTTTTGGGAAGAGACTTATCTTTGCATGTGCTTTGGATGAAATCTTGTCATGTCACCCACAGTCCAAAATAGCAGCTGGAAAAATCGTTATCGGATAAAATGGCTAACCTGCAGAGGTTGATTGGTTCGGCATGTGTGGTCCAGGAAACCATCCCTCATGCAAAACAAAACTCATATGGTGGCATGAACTATGTCTTCTTAAAAGCATGCCAGGGCATCCCAGGTCATTGTAATGTGCCCGCTCTTGCCACATCCTCTTTTTCCTATTGCCTGATGCTATGAGCAGTTATTGCCTATCAATGTCTACCTTACCATCTGGGAGAATGCTGTTACTGAGGCTTCATTGGGAGGGAGGAAACTAAAAAGAAACAACTAAACTGGCTTGTGCTCTCAAAATATGTAGTCCCTTCCTTATCCCCTTGAGAAAAAATAAATCCAAACCCCATAGCTTTAAAAGGGAAGAATGATTCCCCATTAGCATGGACTCAAGTTCAGGGGGCACTTTCATAATTTCATAGCGTTTAAGGGACCACATTTCTGGTTCCTCCCCCTGCCTTCAAAGTCAGCTCCAGTAGTTGTTAGTGTAGCCATGTGTTGTTTCTAATTGTGTACTCCAATGCTAACAGACCTACAGCTTTTTCTAGCCCAGACTGCTGTCCCCTGAAATCTGATATCCTTGCTGCCACCAGTTCAGCCCTGCTTGGATGCTGAAGTGTAGAGAAGATACCAGAGATTTATTTTTTCTTTAGCCCCACACTACACTCTCTAGATCTGCTCTGAGTAAGGTTAAGTGACCCACTGGTGCAATCCTCAGTGTCCTGTCTACATAAGGGCTCCTATTTCTTGCTATCACTGGTGGAAGTGTCAGCTGTGGAGAGTGAAGCGTAGCTTTCTTTTCTGCTCTTCTCCAGCTTGGGAAAAGTCTGTCCTGTAAGCAGACTCTTGCCCTGCCCTCAGACATGCAAACGCAACTCCAGATGATATCAATAGCTGACATGCCCTTGTTCCCATCAGTTCGACTCAGACTTTTAAACAAGTTCAAAGCAGGCATTCTTTCTCCCTCTCTCATTCCCTCTCTGTACATTTGTGGTTTTATGTTGTTCAGGTCAGATGCTTACTTAGTGACCAGTTTAGATGAATCTTTGTCTCCAGTCCTCAAGAAATGTCCCTCATCCACTTTCTAAGACAGTAATGGAATGGCAGAAAGAGATCATCCAGGGCATATTAAACCTACTTCAACTTTCTTTTGTTGTTTTCCCAAAAGATGGACTTCCAGTGCCTCCAAGAGCCTCTGTTGTCAGTGCCTGGCATTAGAAAGAGTCCCAGAATGCCCAGTCAGGTCCATAACAGAGGCCATGTCTACAAGAGATGCCGACTGAGCTGTAGCCCATAACATCTGCACAGTAGCGTCATGTGGCAGGAACCATGATATGATGCCATTGTGCAGTAGTCATAAGCTCCTTCTTAGTCAGCATCATGTAAAAGCTGTTCCTTGGCATGACTGTGTAGTAAATCTGTGTTGACTTTGGCTACTGTGCAGTCATTTAGCACTTGTTTATATGCAGTCAGCATCTTGTGTAGACATGGCCAGAGTGTAGAAGAGTTTGTGCCTTTCCCAGTGCTGTCTTGGGAGCAATAGTCTTTTGGTTCTAGAGGTAATACCAGATTACTCCTGTGTCCTTACACAACCTGGTCATCAAGTGAAGCACAGGTCCTGCCATAAAAAACTGCAGCTGTGTGGTTTGGCTAGTATATCTTGATTTTTGTAGCAAGGATCTGCTGATTCCTTCACAGTGGCCTTGCACGACTCTGACAGCCAATCAGCTGATTTTCCTAGTTCCCATCTGCATTCTTTGTGTTTGATTTCAGAGCCCTATTTTGAACTGAGACACATTCTAAATGAATTGTTGGTCGCTATCCTGTATTGGTTCACCAATAGAAGGAAATCCCTTCTCTGGTCTTCAGCTACCTAGCCATTGAGTTCCACGTGAAGAGAATATTTCTGGCAGTGATTTTCAAATGTTTCTGGACATGGTTAATTCAATGCTGCCACATAATCAGCAGATGATATGCCTGGTCAATAGCCAGGGATCCAAAGCCTATTGAAGCCCCATTGACATTAATGTGGTTTGTATCAGACTCAGAGGGTGTGTCTACATGAGATGCTTTGCTGCACGGTAAACTAATCTACTGCACAGTAAAGCATCACCATCTACATGTGTGTACCATTTACTATGAAATAAATTAGTCTGTTGTGCAGTTAGCTACTACCCAGTTCACGTATAGGTGCTGATAAGGGAGCAAATTTGTTCCTGGTCAGCCCCAACGCCAGGGGGTCACAGGAACTGGGGAACTCCCCTGGTTCTGGCACTGCTCAGCTCCTGGCTCCTTTTAGAAGCTGGGAGCTGAGCAGTACTGGGTAACTCTCGGCTTCCCCCGGTCCTGGCATTGATCAGCTCCTGGCCCCCCACAGGAGCCTGGAGCTGAGCAGAGTCAGGACTGGGGAGCTCTCTGCTTCCCCATGCCCAGCTGGGACTGGCTGGGAGCTTTTTTTTTTTTTTTTTTTTTTTTTTTTTTTTTTTTTTATTAAAATCATTTTATTAGAAAAAGCTGTCACTATGAAACACATTAATAAAAAAACTTCAAGTAAACAAAACGCACCTGAGGTTTCACAAAGTTAATACAAAATCACTTTTACAAAATTTCCTAACATTCACAGAAGAAATAAAATTACTTGTGAAATCCTGAAAACCCATTTAGAAATCATTTAACTTGTTTCTTATATAATTGCAAGTTCCTTCACCCACTCTTGGAGCCCCTTATCCATTTTATCAGAGGGGAAAAAAACAAAAACAGGCACTATTAAACACATTGTGGAACCAGAATCCCACCTTATTACATAATATTCACATATTCAATGTCGCAAACGACCTGCTGAAGGCCCCCCCGCCACCCTTGCTGGCAAATATGCTGTCCCTTAAACTATCCTATGCCTACGCGGGGCTGAAACAACCCTCTGAAGTCCAGCCCTTCCCAGGGCGTTGTATCCCCTCCTTGCGTTCTCTGCTTTCCTCTTCCTCTATAGAAGTACAACTCGTGCATAGCTAATTGCAGACACTCTACCATTGAAAAGCACGAGCCCTTTAGTGCTAGGAGGGAACGCACTTTCCAAATTGCTACTTTAATACATGTGACAAGCACCCTCACACCCCATGACCCATCCGTCCCCTCTGTCAAACCATAGAGCACGTTTTCACTCGTGATCCCCGTTGCCTTCCCTGTCTCCTTCAAAAAAACCCCTGCCCTCCCCCACACCTTCTGTGCATAAAAACAACCCCACAAAACGTGCGCCACGGACTCAGGTTCATCACAAAGTTCTCTTGGGCACTTGGGGGACCGTGTGAGTCCCCATCGATATAGTACTTGTCGCACTGGCAGTGCGTTTCTCACGGCCCTCCAGGTCAGCTCCTCGTGCTCCCCTTTCCATTCCTTCCCCACCAACCCTCTCCACACCCTGCTGACCTTGTCCGTGCTCAACTCTCCGACATCAGCCATTCTCTGCTTCCCCCTGAGGAACTTGAGGACTTTCCTGGCATCCACCAGTCCTTCCATCCCTAACCCTGCCAAGCCTTCCCTGGCGACAAAGGATCCAAGGCGTGCGTAAGGGAGTGACATCCGCCAAGCCCACGCCCCCCGCCACCCGCTCCCAAACAGTCCCAGCCTCTGTAGGAGCCTTCCCCCCCAGAAAACGCAAAGGTTAGAAACCGGTCCCGCTGCGCCCCTCGCTTCCCTCACGACCATCTTCAGAAAGTGCACATAAACAAAAACCTCTATATTCGGGAGAGCCCATCCCCCCAAGCCCTCTTCCTTATATAACTCTGTCCTGGCCACCTTCTCTGTCTTCCCCCCCCAAAAGAAGAGGCACAAAGCCCGCTGGACCCGCCGGGCCTGTAGCCAGGACGGGGGGTACGCCATCGCCGTGTACAAGATCTTTGGCAACAGGCACTGTTTGATCACTTGCACCTTTCCCCTTGAGGATAAATGCCGGGTGCTCCACAACCCCACCGTCTGGTTGACTCTCGTCTCTAACACTTCCCAAGCCCTCTTCCCTTTTCCATGGGTATCCATCCACACGCCCAGGATTTTCAGTTCCTCCCTTTCCACCCTCAATCCAAATTTCCCCAAATCCCCCCAGTTCCCCACCGCCAGGACTACGCTCTTGTCTGTGTTCACTCTCGCTCCAGATACCTCCCCAAACTCGGTAGCGTGCTTCACCACTCTTTCTAAGGACACCTCGTCCCTCACCACGCATGTCACGTCGTCCATGTACAGGAGGACTTTTAATTCCCCGCCCCTCGGCACTCGAACCCCGCTGATCTCCCTATCGCTTCTAATTCGTTGTGTCAGCGGCTCAATGGCACAAACAAAGAGCCCCGGCGACAGCGGGCACCCTTGCCTCACCCCCGAATCCACTGCAAAGGCTTCTCCCAGGAAGCCCCTCACCAGCACCCTGCTCGTTGCCCTCCCGTAGAGCGCCCGCAGCCACCCCACAAATTCCCCCGGCATCCCCATGCCTGCCAGAACCCCAAACAGAAACTCGTGCCCGATGCTGTCGTACGCCTTTTGCAGGTCCAGACTCGCCACTATCGTGTTCCACTTCCGGTCGGTAATGTACGACAGCGTATCCCGGAGCAGCCAGTGTGCGTGTGTCGTCCGCCGCCCCCCTACCACGCACATTTGTTCCCCGCCCAGCACCTGCGGTAACACCTCCCCCATCCTTGTCGCTAGGATCTTGGAAAATAATTTATAATCCGAATTCAGCAGGGTGATGGGTCTCCAGTTCTTAATGTCTTCCCGTCCCCCTTTCTTATAGATCAAGACCACGACTCCCTGGGCAAAGCCCTCCCCTACCTGACCCCGATCCATAATTTCCTTAAACAGGGCCAACAGGTCCCCCTTCACTAATTCCCAAAACTTCCCATAAAATTCCACCGGGATACCATCGCCTCCCGGGGTCTTCTTTAAAGGCATTGTCCTCAAGACCCCCAGCATCTCGGTTTCGGTCAATTCCTTTATCAGCCCCTGTCTCCCGTCTTCTCCCACTTTGGCTTCCAAAATCCCCACCAGCCCCTCCAGGTCTTCTCGCCTCCCCGCTTTCCTACGAAACAAATCTCCGTAGAACCTAGTCACCTCCCGCAATACCCCATCCACGGCCTCTACCCTCCCTCCCTCGGCCGTGCGGACCGCCCCCATCACCCGCTTCTTCCTTCTCACCCGCAAGGCGAAAAACTTGCCCCATTCCTCTCCCTCCTCCACCCACTCCGCCTTGGCCAGGAACATCCGCTCCTGCATCCTGGTCCGGAACCAATTTTTCACTCCCTCCCTCGCCCTTTCCCATTCTCCCTGTACCGCTGCCCCCTTCTTCCGCTCTTCCCACAACCTTTGAACTTCCCCTTGTAAACGCACTAAATCCTTCTTCCTCTGCCACGCCCGCTTCCTCCCCACCGCAGTGAACCACTCTCGCACGCGTTGCTTGATTTCTGCCCACCAGTCCCACCGTGTTGGAAAAAGGGGCTGTAAGGATTGCCACTGGCGATACGCCCTTTGAAAGGCCATGCATTCCTCTGGGTCGTCCAGTAAGGACACATTTAATTTCCAGACCCCTCTGCCCTGTTTCAGCCCCTGCCCGATGCCCACTTCCACCCACAGCACGCGGTGGTCCAAGAAGCTGACATCTATCAGTCGCTTGCCACGGATTGCCAGTCCCTCCGACACCAGCACAAAATCAATTCTCGATTGGCCCCGCCCACCGGGATCCACTCTAGTAAAGACTCCTGTCCCTGCCCAAATATCCTGGAGCCCCTCATCTTGAATCCACCCTCGCAACCACTTCCCTGTACTATCCATCCCGACTCTCTCCCCAACCCCTACCCGCCCACCCTCTTCAAGTATGCAATTGAAATCCCCCATCACGATCCGCGGCCCTCCACCCCCCACACACATCCCCATTTTGCGGAAGAAACGCACCCTCTCCGTTCTCTCGGCCGGGGCGTAGACGTTGTACAACGTCACCTCCACACCCTCCACCTCAACCACTGCCTTTTGCAGTCGCCCTTCTTCCAGGACCTGCTGCCCTTTGATTTTCAAACCCCGCTCCCTCATCAAGAACCCTACTCCTGCCGCTCGATTTTCGTTTGAGCCCCCCCACCACGACGGTCCCACCTCCCAGCGCTTCTCCAGATAGCCATAATTTCTCCCCCAGGGGATCCCACACTCCTGTAGGCCTAACACCTGTGCGTCCAGACCTTGTAAGGTGCTATACATTGACTCCCATCTCTGCCTCCCATATACACTTCTTACATTTAAGGATGCTATAGTCAACGCCATCATGGCTATTTTTCAGGCAAAGCCTACCTCGTTAAACATCTGATCCGCTACTGGGATCTGAGCTGTCTTCCCCCACTTTCCGCATCCCCGTGGCCCTAGCCAGATGTTCGATAGCAGTCGGGCTGAGGTAGCCACAAACATCCGCCCTCCCAGACTCCTCAACCTCTCGTCACTCCACCAGCAGTTTCCCGCTCTTCCCCTTGTCTCCTTTCTGTGCAGTCCCTTCTGTCCCCCGTACTGTTCCCCCTTCCTCCTCTAGTCTCTTTTTCATAGGTTTAACCCTCCGCTTCTTCTTTCTTTTTACAGGGGAGGGTTCTTTCCCCTTCTCCCCAGACAGGTCCAAGTCCATGGTTGCCGAATCCGATTCGTGTGCCCCTTCTCCCGCTGCCTCGCTCTGCTCCTCCTCCATGTGTTCCTCTCCTCCCGACTCCAAAAGCTGGTCAGCCGCCTCGATCACGTCGTGTCTCTGCTCCGCTTCCGGTGTTTCCTCCACTAGGAAGGTGTCTACATCCGGGTTGGTGGACTCCGCCTCCTCTGGCTTTTCTTGATCCCTCTCCTCTGCTGCGTAGGCCTCTCGGGCTTTGTTCGCGTAGGACCGGGGGCACTGGCGCTGCAGGTGCCCCTCACCTCCACAAACGGTACATTTCAGTTCCTCTTTACAGGCTTGTGCCCGGTGCCCCCTGCCACCACACCGGTAGCAGACTGTCAGGCTACAGAAGGCAGCCAGGTGCCCCGCCAAGCCACACCTGCTACACAGTTTCGGCTGGCGTGATAAGTCACGTATCCGCGGTAGGGCCCTATGGACACGACAGAGGGCAAGTGTCTCACCCCGCCGGGGTGTCTGGGGTCTTCATCCAGGAGGACTCTGGCTCTCCATGCCCCGGTCCAGATTTGCCACTGATCCAGGACCCGCTGAATATCAAGGATCTTTTCGACCCGCCCCTCCAGCCACCTTCTGACATCTGTATGCTCTAGGTCATCTGTATACATTTTAAAATATAAAACTCTCTCCCGTGCCTTCTGGCCTGCTTCAAAATGCAGACCCCGTAAGTCCTCCTTGTCTGCTACTTCTGCGTAGCGGGCCCAGAAGGCAGCGTACGCCTCTCGCCTCCAAAAGGTGATATTCCAGTGGCGGAAGTTATCAAAAGCCACCACGCAACTTAAATCTTTAGGGTTCACATGCAACTCTTCAAAAAGCACCCTTGTCATAAAGTCTGCTCTCAACATAGTTGTTTCTCCTTTGACCCCTTCTGGAGTCAAAGTGGCCTTGACCCGCAGCTTCAGCGTTCTTCGGGGGTCTCCTTCTTCCCACAAACAATAGGAAGGTTCCGGGCCCTTCCGGGCAGCTTTACTGCTCTCTGCAGAGCTCCGCCTCCCTTCCGGCAGTGGGACCGCCCCCTCTCTAGAATCTTCCTGCCCAGCAACATTCCCACTCTTCCTCTCCGACGACACAACCTTGCCTCTGCGGCCCACAGTGGACCAGTCCCCAACCACCTCCAACGCCATGCCGCCAGGACGCTCACCAGAAACGCTCTTCATTGTTGAAGCCAACAGCATCTTAGATGAAACACTTGCTGATCCATACTCTTCAAGAATCAAGGCTTGCTTCCGCGCCGCCGCCTCCAACAACCGAGCCTCTTCAGCCTGCTCCACCACCTCCATGGCTCCAGCAAGTCAGCAGTCACACCACTTCACAGCTCATAGTACCCTCCCGGCCGGAGGGAGCTCGTCAACGAGTTGACGCTGCTTTCCCGGGGGAGCTCGCCTACGTGGTCACGCTGCTTCCCCTGCCAGGTAAGTATCTGCTTCTGAGGCAGCTCCCAGCCAGCCTCTAGCTGGCCAGGGAAATCCCCATGCAGCCAGGGACTGCAGAACTACTGCGTAAGTCCTGGCCAGCCCCTGGCTGTATTGGGAAGCCCTGCTGGGCACAGAGCTTGTCCTCAAATGTATGGGGTGGGAGAGCTCTGCATCAGGAGCTGTCTCCCAGCCCCATGCACATCAGGACCCCTCGTAATGTGCATAGGGCCAAGAAACAGATACTGCTGCAACTGGTAGAGCTCTCCTGGCCCAGTGCACATCCAGTCTGGCCTCCATGCTCCCTGCTTGCCCCTGGGCTAGCACTCTTTGGGAACCTAGAGCTCCCCCTGGCTGTGGCAGGGGGCCAGAGCAGGGTAGGAGCAGCCATGGGCGACTGGTGCCTCCTAAGTCAGGCTGGGCACATGCCCTCCTAGTGGCCAGTCAGCAGGGATCTGGGTTTTCCATTTCCCATGGAAAAACAGAGAAAACCACAGATTCCCTGTTTTTTTTTCAGAGAAAATGCAGATTTCCCTTTTTAGCAGAGAAATCCACAGATTGCAGAGCGGGAAATCCCCAGCTCTATGGGAGGGGGAGGGAGAGGGAGGAGGATGGGGCCTGAGCTTCTGAGTCAGCCAAGGCTGGGCTCCGGCTCAGACTCGCCCTTCAACCCTGGATCCTAGAGGTAAGTGGAGCTTGGGGGCTGGGGAAGGTGGCTGAGGGCTGAGGAAGCAGGAGGGTGCTGCTGGCCCCAGGTGGCACGCCACAGTCAGGTGCAGAGCTGGGGGTGAGGGCAGGGTTGCCACTCTGTGTGGGGCATTGCGGGTAAGTGATGCAGGGCGCGCATGCCGTCCAGCTGGCTGCCCAGGGGAGGGGGAGGGGAAGGCTGGCATGTGGCCATCTGCACAGCTTCGTGGCCAGCTCTGCAGCAGTGGCAAGGGATGGGGGTGGGAGGCTCACATGCAGCGGCCACTGATGTTTGCCTGTGGGGCCATGCCAGTGGTGACGGCCGCTGCCTACAAAACCTCCCCATGTCACCACGAAGCCGTGGCCAAAGCTGTGCGACTGGCCGCAGGATAGCAGTGACAGTGTGGTGGCAGCCGTGGCTGCCGCATGTCGCGGTGTGGGATGGTGGTGGGATGGCTGTGTGCTGCCCAACTGCCACCACGCTGCCACTGCTGCTGGCTGCACAGCTCTAGGCACGGAGGTGCGGGGAGGTTTTGTACGCAGCAGCTGTCGCCGCTGGCAGAGCCCCACAGATAAGCGGCAGCGGCCGCTGTCTGTGAGCCCCCCACACCCCAGCCACCATCTCTAACCTCTGTTGCAGAGCTGGCCATGGAGCTGTGCAGCCAGCCGCATGCCAGCCTCCCCCTCCCCTTCCCCTTCCCCATGGGCAGCCAGCCGGGTGGCATGCATGCTCCAGGTCACTTACTCCCAAAGCCCCCCTCAGAGAGGCACCCCTGCTTTCACCCCTGGCCCTGCACCTGGCTGTGGTGTGCCACCTGGGGCTGGCAGCACCCTCCCCTTCACCAGCCCTGCCCCACAGCCCCCAAGCCCCACTTACCTCTAGGGGCCAGGGGCAAAGGGCATGGCTCTGCAGTGGCAGTACTTGCCTGCAAAGCCCCCTCCCGCTCCCCCAGCCAGCACGCATCACCAGCACCCTGCACCGCCATGGACCCATGCAGCCAGTTACAGGGCATAAGCAGTTGTGCAGTGGAAGCTGTTGCATGCAAGCACCCCCACTTTCTACCCCCCAGCCGGGCAACACGTATGTGGCCCACACACGATGGTTGCTACTACACTGCCACTGCTGTGCCCTGTACTACTTGCCCGCAAAGCTGTACAGGTAGCCATGGGATGGTAGCACAGCGTTCAGCGGCAGAGTTGTGGTAGGGAGCACTGCCTGTCAGGGGGTGCACCAGCGCTCTTAGGGGGTGCACGTGCACCCCTGTACACCCCCTATGCATTGCCACTGGGAGCAGCCCTGTACCAGGCTGCTCCCATTGGGAGCAGATTTGCTCCCAACAGAGCACATGTAGACGTACTCCCAGGGAAGGCCTACTGCACAGTATTGTACTGTGCAGTAATCCTTTATAGCATTAATAGTATGTGTAGACATGCCAAGAATAATGTGTTGGTAATGGAAGTAGGAATATATTTGAAGGGTAGAGGCTATGAGATCAAGTGTAAATGCTAGTTCAGCATAATGTATATCATAGACAGAAAACACTATCATGCCAATCTGATTCTGGAGAAGAAATTGTGGCGAGAGAGTAAAAAAAAATACATGCAAACAAGCAGCTTCTGTTTTATCTATTCATGATGGATGTAGGTGCATGGTCAAGTGCCCAGTATGGCTGTTAGCTCCAGATTCCTTAGGCAAATAAGCTCATTTGGGAAAACACTGCAGTAACATTAGGAAATTATATCCTTCCCCTCACCTCCAAGAAGAGAGACTATTCGATGGTCCTTGAGCAATAGGTTGGTATTCCCGTGTAAAGCAGCAGGGAATCTTCTACAAGCTGGGTCTTCTATATACTATGCCTAGTTTGCTGTGATTGGACAAAAAATGCCTTGCATTCAAAAGCTTGTTTAACTTTATCCCAACTATGTAGTTGGTCCAATAAAAGACAGCACCCTAAGAAATCCTTGCCCTCTCACATAAGGTGAGAAAACAGTCAGCCTGAGCCATTGTGGGAATTCTGGCATCACTTGAGCTAGGGCTTCCTGCTAGCAAAGCTAAGATGCTCCTAATATACTGGGTAGCATCTTTTCTGTAGCATTTCAGATGTTTATCTGAAATTCTAGGGGTGTAGGTTGTAGCCATGTTGGTCTAAGGACATAGGCAGACAAGGTTCCTTGGGTGAATCTGATATCTTTTATTAGACCAACTTAAATAGTTGGAAAGAGTTTTAGCAAGCTTTTGGGTTTAAAAACCCTTCATCAGGATCCAGACCATGCCATGACAAAAATTGCAAAACTGCTAATGCATCTCCACAGCCCCACAATTACTACACCTCACAACAGAGCCATAAGCGTTCCTGCATCTTACAGCCGCACCTCCAGAAATGTAATATAGCTCATCCAATGCACCAAATGCCCTGATGGAAAATATGCAGGAGAGACCAAACAGCAACTGCGCACCAGAATGAATGCACACCAGAAATCTATCAAAGACAAGAATACCCAATTACCTGTGGGAAGCACATTTCTTACAAGAAAACCACTCTCTCTCCAGTCTCTCAGTTTTAATCCTCAAAGGGAATTTACAAAACACTTCTCAGAGACGAGCCTATGAACTTCACTTCATCAGCCTCCTGGATATAAAAAAACATGGACTAAATGTAGACACTGGATTTATGACACATTATAACCTGCCTGACATCTGACTCCCCAGGTACCTCTCCACTATTTAACTGCTACATTCATCCCCCTTTTCTCTCCCTACCCCCCGCCTGTCTCTCACCCACTGACTCCTCAATTTACATCTTCACTGATTGCCTGTCTTGCATGCAGCCCAGCCTCTGGCTTCTTTACTACTCATTCCATCCAGGAAGAGCACACACCAACTGTGGAGGCTTCCTCAGCCTGAGGAAGGGTTTTTAAACCCGAAAGCCTGCTAAATTTTTTTCCCCAACAATTTAAGTTGGTCTAATAAAAGATATCAGATTCACCCAAAGAACCTTGTCTTGATTCTATTATATTATAATATTATATTATATTATATTCTATAGAATATTGATTCTATTAAGTTTTGACCCAATGGTGATTTCCATGTTAATTTAATTAGCTGGTGAGGCAATTTGACATGAGCAATAGATGCCAGTACAGAGGAAGGATCAGTTTAGGAGTAAATGGATCAAATTCTTTCCATGCTGAACACTAAGAGGGACTCATGCATCTTCAGCTGGAACAAAGATATTCCATGAGAATGACTGCAGATTCCTAGTCAGGGTCCTCCTCTGCCTCCCAGATGTCTAACTTTTCTTATCACAGAAAATTTGTAAACTGTAGTCTTCATGTTCCTATTTCCGCTTTATTTCACTGACGGTTTCATAGGTTCCAGTCTCAGGAGGGTGTTATTTCCTTCTCTCCAGAGAGGGAATGAGAACTACTAGAGTTTCTCTTTCAAGTGCAGAATAATCTTAAATGCTTCCCTCACTCTGAGGATTAGAACAAACAAAAGAAGAAAATAGACTAGATTAAAAAAAACAACAACCTCAAATACCCTCCCCCAAAGCCTAGGAAAACAGAACAGCTATTTTTTAAAAAATTATATTGATTAAAACCAAAAACTAGTTCTTTATATATAGAGCAGCATTTACAGGCCCCAGCCAAAATCACAGTACCAGACACAGACATAACAATAGAGGGTTTTAGCCCAAAAGAGATTACAAGCTAACAAAGGGAAAGAGAAAAGAAAGATCATTATCCCAAGTTTATAAATACCCCCCTTCATAGATAAATCCCCAGTGTTTAACAAAACAAAACTAAGTACTGGCTAGGGAGGGGAACAATTTACACTAACATCTGCCCTGTGCCAACCATCTCCCTACCTGACTGCTTTGGTTGTATCCTGGTTTAATTTCCCCTACATTTCATCTGTAGTATAAGCTCTTTGCTATTAGGGCTATACTTCTACACGGCTATGTACAGGACCTCATATATTTTGGATGTTACCATAAAAAATAATTGTAGCTTGCAGTATGTTTTAAAAAAGAAAAGAATACTTCCTCTGGAGTTACTAAGAATGTGTTACCTCTTCATTCAACTTGAGTTGACCAAGGTTTTCTTTTTTTTTGTCAGTGATTTTCAGTCTGTGGACCCCTGGAGGTGTCTAAGGGGTCTGTGAAAGATGACTATGATCAATCAAAAGTATGTGAATACCCACACTTACAATTCAAAGGGGTCTGTACCTCCATTTGAAATTTCCAAAGGGGTCTGCACATCCATTCAAAATGTTTTAGGGGTCTGCAAATGAAAAAAACAGTTGAAAACCACTGCTTTAGGTCACAAAACAGAATTCTCTTCTAGCAAGGATGGTCCCCTTCACTATTACTCCACAAGAGCAGTGTGTTTTATACATGTCTAAAGGCTACTTTACTGAAGGAGGCTTGCACTGCTCTCTAGTGGTGAAACTGTTTTTAATGAGCCAGAATTTGAATCCTTATCAGCACAATCACAATATTTGGAACAAAAACTAAATTAGGAAACACCATAATTGTATCTCCCTTTCTTCAGTTTATCTTCTCTATGTTGCATTGTTCTGAATCATCTCCATTCTGCCATGTCTTCACTGAACACCTTGTGCCACATAGCCACAGTGTCAGAGCCTTTGCTTTGAAGCTAGGAGAGTTTAAATTTTATTTGCTGCTGTCAATCTACAATGCACCTGGATTTTGAGACTTGTTGATGGATATTTAATACATATTAATGTGGGGCATAGTTGACAGCTTTAATTCTATGTCAGGACTTCTCTGACTAAAAAAAAGTAAATAAGGAACATGTGTTTTTATTAATTTTCTCCTAGTCCTGTCCAGGGCAAAAAGGGTCTTACTAAATGTTAATCCAAGCTCTCATGCTCTCCTTTTAAAGGCTAGGCACTAGGTATAATGGAGGTACCTACTATCACCATTGCCGATTGAACTGCTCATCAGTGTAGCATATCAGGAAAACCTAATTTTACTACTCAGGAGCTGGGCATGTAGGGAAGCGAATCCATTACTTTTACTGAAAGTAAGTAAAATCCTATGAATGACAATGGAAAGAATCCCACTGACTGCAAAGGATGTTCAATCAGTCATTAAAATATGAATGAATGAATGAATGAAAGATTAAACTGATTTTCATAGATTTCATAGACATTAGGGCTGGAAGGGACCTCAGAAGATCATCAAGTCCAGCCCCTTGCCCCAGGGGCAGGAAGTCAGCAGGGATCATAGGATACCAGCAAGATAAACATCCAATTGTCTCTTGAAGGTGTTCAAAGTGGGTGCTTGAACCACCTCTGGTGACAGTCTATTCCAAACCTTGAGGGCTTAGAGTAAAAAAGTTCTTCCTTATGTCCAGCCTGAAATAGTCATGGAAGAGCCTGTGACTGTTTGACCTTGTCATCCCATGGGGTGCTCTGGTGATCAGACATTCCCCCAGGTCCTGGCGAGCACCCCGATAAACTTATAGGTGGCCACCAGATCACCCCTAAGCCTGCGCTTTTCCAGGCTGAAGGGATTTGCTTGAGAAGTAACTATAGATGCAAGCCAGCATTTTGCTCACTTTACTACCCGCAGCATCACATTGAAAGCTCATGTTTATCTTGTGGTCAATCACGATCCCCAAGTTCCTTTCATCCGTAGTGCTAGCCAGCTTAGCACTGCTGAGCCTATAAGCATGCTGCAGGTTTTTTCACCAAAGGAAAAGCCTGCAGCATGCTCATAGGTGTTAAGCATGCTTACAGGTTGCATTTTTTGGTGTTAAACACGATCAGGTTCTCATCTGCCAATTTCCTGAGCCTGTCAAAGTCTGCCTGGATCACCCTCCTGTCCTCACATGTGGATGCTTTACCCCAGAGTTTGGTGTCATTGGTGAACTTGTCCAGTCTGCTTCTGACACCAATGTCCACATCATTGATGACGATGTTAAATAGTATAGGCCCTAGGACAGAGCCTTGAAGGACCTTGTTTGTCTTTTCTGATCAAGAAATAGTTGTTGTTCCAAACCTCATGAATTAAATTAAAATGTTTTAATGGGGTGAAAAGCAACCTGTTTAAATTCGCAGATGATACCAAAATTTGGGGTGAGGTGAGCATGCTAGTAGGGAGGGAAAGATTGCAGCAAGATCTGGATAGGTTACAGGAGTGGGTTAATATAAACAGGATGCATTTCAATACTGACAAGTGCAGGGTGCTGCACTTAGGCAGTAGAAACCAGCAAGACACTTATAGAATGGGAAACTCCCTTCTTGAGTGCACAGAGGCAGAAAGGGATCTTGGAGTCATTATTGACGCCAAGATGAACACGGGCCGACAATGCGAGGTCACAGTTGGCAGGGCTAACCAGACCTTGTCGTGCATCCACAGGTGCATCTCAAGTAGAGCCAAGGAGGTGATCCTCCCCCTCTATGTGACGCTGGTTAGGCCACAGCTGGAGTACTGCATCCAGTTCTGTGCGCCCCACTTCAGGAAGGATGTGGACAACATTGAGAGGGTCCAGAGGAGGGCCACCCGCATGATCCGAGGACAACAGGGCAGACCCTACAATGAAAGACTGCAGGACCTAAACCTGTTCAGCCTTCACAAGGGAAGGCTGAGGGGGGACCTGGTGACTGTCTATAAACTCACTAGGGGGGACCAGAAGGGTTTGGGGGAGACACTGTTTCCCCTAGTGCCCCCTGGCATGACAAGGAATAATGGACACAAATTATTGAAGAGTGGGTTTAGATTAGACATCTGCAAGAACTACTTCACAGTTAGGACGGCTAAGAGCTGGAACCAACTTCCAAGGGAAGTGGTGCTGGCTCCTACTCTGGGGGTCTTTAAGAAGAGGCTTGATGCCTACCTGGCTGGACTCATTTGAGTCCAGTTTTTCTCCCACCCAGGTGGGGGATTGGTCTTGAAGATCTACAAGGTCCCTTCCGACCCTACTGCTATGCTTCTAAGCCACCAGAGCAGAGACATCTTGACTTGGTTGAGTTTAGTTACAAGGTCCATGAGGGTTGTAGTGATGCACTGCCCATGAACAGTGAAGAATTTGACTACAGAATACAGCATTTCAATCACAGGACATGGTGACACAGAGTGAAGGTAATTTCTAGAAACAGGATGTTTTCCTTGTCAATTTTTAAAATCTAAATAGATCTAAGATGGTGATTAACTGTTGATGCTTACAGATACCTCTTCCTTGAAAAATGCTGAAAATTAATTTTATCAAATGTCTGTGAACCCAATTCAAAATCCACTGATGTTCATGGTAGTCATTCCATTGATTTTAAGGCTTTAAATCTGGCCATATATACATCTTCTTTTTCTTATGTCCTTAGCATAAATTAGATGTATTTCCAGAATTGTGCACAACCTATGAATCTTTCCATTGCTGCAGTGAGGACCTCCTTCATATAGGTCTCTTGTTGGTAAAAGAAAACAGCTGGCGCTGCATAGTTTGCATTTCACCACATTTGCATGTATTTGTGTCATTAGAGTAGCCCCATTTGATCATGTTTGTTTTTGATCTTCCAGTTTGCATGTGCAGGTGATTCAGGCATTGCCATGTTGGCAAGTCTAGATCAGCCCTTCTGAGAAGGTCCTCCTGGGGTTACAGTTCCATTCCAGAGCACCTGATTGCACATAATCTTTCCTTCTATAATCTCTGTTGCGTTCTGTCAGCCATTGTGTCCAACGGCACAACACTGGTGACAAAACTCTTTGTGCTTTAAACCATTTAGTTACTTCTAGTGTGAATGCCTGGGGTCTTCCATCTGCTGTGATCTTTTTTCTTGGCTTGCTACCTTTCTTCTGATATCAGGTGGTGTAGTGTTGGCCAGTAAATACAAACTATCCTTTGGTGTTGGCTTTAGACATCCTGTTATTTCACAACAGCTGGTGTTCAGAACTGGGTCTATTTTCTTGGCATGAACTGATCATTCCCATGCTGGACACACGTACTCTGCAGTCAAGTAAAACAAGGCAATAGCAGTGGTTTGTAATGTAGTTAGTCATTTCGAGGTGACCAACTTTCAAAGTGTGTTGTTGTGGGCACTGACCTTCCCTTTTATCTTTATATGTGCTTTGGCAGTAAGTATTCAGTCCAATGTATCCCCCAAGTATGCAGGGTTCAGGTGATTAGCAGGGATCCTGGCTTTCTCTAACTTAAAAAAATCACCAATTTTCAGTTAAAAAAACCTGTAACTCCAAATCCACATTTTTCCGTGATTAAAATGAAACCTCTCTCTCTCTCTCATGTTTATATTTATACATATTATCCGTAACACTTCTGGCCAACTGCGCATGTGCTGCAAAGAGGACAGGTGGACCGAAGTGGCAGGGGGAAGTCGGTGGGGAGCGGAGTCAGATCTGAAGCAGTTTGGGGGGAGGGGAGCAGAGCCCGACTGCATTGGTGGGGGAGAGGTGGAGTGGAGCGGGGCTGGACCGTAGTGGTGAGGGGGAGGGAAGGTGGAGCAGGGTCGGACTCAAAGCGCCAGGCGGGGGATAAGGGTAGAGCAAGGCCAAATGAGGAGCGTTGGGGGGGCGGGGGAGTGGAGTTGGACCCAAAATGGGGGGTGGGAGGGAGAGTAGGGGCCAGACACAGGGCTCTGTCCCTGTCAGCCCCTGCCATCATTCTTGATGGCAATTTGCTAGTATGTATGTGTGTGTGTGTGTATAGACAGATAGATATATGTGTATAGATGGGGGGGGTATATTAGTGGTGTTTCATTTAAATCACGGAAAAATATGGATTTGGGGTTACTTTTTTAACCAAAAAATTGGGGATTTTTTTAAAACAAAGAAAACCAGGATCCCTGGTGATTAATCAGTGGGATTCCATCCCAGGTGATATTGAATTTCCAGTTGGCTTCTCTGTGGCATACATGAAAAGTTGTGACCTGCATCTTGATTGGGTTGGCATGAAGCTGGTTCTTATTGTACTAATCTAAGAGGTTGCTTAGTGCATGTCAGTTGGTTTTTGACAGTGGCAAATCCTTCTTTTGCAACATGATGCATAGATCAGCACTGTATATGTCCTTGTATTACTCTATATCGGTTGGTCATTGGTATATATGTTAAAAAGGATCAGTGCTAGGAAGGTACCCTGCAATACACCATTTTGTTGTCGTCTCTAGTGGCCGTGTTTCTTGCAGAGCTCTATATAAAAACATCTATTCTGCAAAAGAGATTGGATAAGCTGCATACATACTATAACACAAAGTATCACTGACATAAGTATCACAGACTTTTTTCTCCAAGTAATGCCTTTGCTTCAAGCAATCTGCCAAATGGAATAAATACAAATATCCCCATTTTATAGACAGTTAGATGAACACAGATAAAGTGATTTGCCAAAGGCACAGAGTTACTTACTGACAGAAGAAAAGAATCTGGTGTTCAGTCTCCCAGTATCCTCTTTGATCTGCTACAGACAACACTGTCTATCTGCAATTGTTTTTAAACTTGATTAAAATTAGATGACTTAATTTCAATCTGTCTCAGCTTTTTGTGTGAAAGTTGCTTGCATATCCCACTTAGTTCTAGCTAGCACAGTGTAGTACTCGCATTTGTAAAACTCATGGATAATCATCAGACACTGTTCAAAATGCAAAGCTGACACTATCTTTGGTGGGTAGAATAAATCAGTGTAGACCAATGGTGCTCAAAACTTTGGCCCCGCAGGCCAGATGAGTAGTTGAATCAGGCCCTGGCTGCGGGGTTGCCCACTTCCCTGCCCTGTGTGCCAGGATTGTGTCCTGGCATCCCTGTCCTGCCTCCTCTATGCTGGGACAAAGCCCTGAACTCCGTCTTCACACTCCCCATGCGCTGGGATTGGCTCCTGGGGGATTGGCACTGCCCCCTCCCAGCTCCCACACTGGGATTAGGCCTTGAGGCCCAGCACTGCCCCCACCTGGTCCTGCACGCTGAGATCAGGCACTAGATTCAGTGCACAGGTCCTGGGGCCAAAATTCTGTGATAAGAATGCAAATTTTTCTGACTAAAAAACCCAAAATCTGTCTTTTTCTGCAATTAAAGTGAAATGCCACTACATAAATATAGGTATCAGTTGAACACAATGTTTTATTAATATATTTATAATTTGAAAGCAATTTGGAAGTCTACCAGTGCCTCAAGCATTATAATAAAATAAATTCTAAATACCTACATACTTTGGCATTTGATTTTGGTTATTTTATTGTGGAAAAAGAGCTCACCCTGCCCCCTTCACTCACAATAATGTGGGTCCAGCTGCGGCTGTTCTTCTTCCCCCCCTGCCCACACACACACATTTTGTGGTGCTGAGCAGCTCTGATGCACCAGTGTCCTGCCCCTACTCATGCCATTGCCCCTCACTCCTGACCCACAGTCCTTGCCCACCCCCACTGGCTCTGCTGGTTCTCCCTTATTCCCAAACCACAGTCTTTTGTCCCCACCAGTGTCCCTTACTGCTGACCCACAGACCCCTTTCCCCACTGGTGCCCCGTACTCCTGACCAGTCTCCACCCCCCCCAGCCATGCTACTGCCCCTTACTCCTGGCCCTCCACCCCTGAAGCCCAGCCCCCCAGCATGTGGGGAACATGCATGTGGCACCCCCTGTGCCCTGCTCCCCACAGACCCTTGTAGGCTGGAACTCTGCTAGCCTGCAAGGGGAAACCTTTCGTTTCCCAGGTTTTTCTTCTTTAAAGGAGACAATCCATGTTTTGCCATGTTTTTCCGTGGCAAACAGAAAACCTGGATCCCTGGTGATGAAACAAATACAAACTCTTGTGGGGTTCTGTAGGCTTGCTGTGTTCAGCAGCTTCCACTGATGCCTCAGTGAAAAGGAATCCTTTCATTTCAAACAGCATAAGGTCAGGTCCAATTTGAACCCAAATTCTCATCTTCAGCCATTTGTATCTTCTCTCTTTGTTTCTGGGTCTTTGGTAGGGGTGCTGCTGAATCCCCTTTGCGTATCATATGACTACATAAAATGACCAACATTTATTTTGGGAAATCATCTGCAAAGCAAGGAATAAGGCATATTCTTCAGAATTCACAATAAACAAATACAAAATCTTCAAATGTATAGTTTTCAAAGGTAGTAGAATGACCTGGGGGAGGTGAGCAGGGTACCAGCCCTGGGCTTCCACTTAGAGTCACCAGGATGGTGGTTCCCTGGGGAGTCTGTGGTGCTCCAGTGGCAGCAGCCCCATGCTGTGGCTATAGTGGCAGCAGCCAGGTGCTGGGACTCCATGCCACTGTTGTAGCAGCAGTAACAGCAACAGCTGGAGCCAAACAGACTGTCCACACCAGCAGCAGCTAGGGACTTTGAGTTCCTGGGGGAAGGTAACACTTACAGATGGCAAAGTGGACCACTGCTACAAGCATAAAAACAAAAGCCAGGGCAATGTGTATTAAGGGTATAACACTGAAGTGCAGGTGTCAGATTGGGCTGGATTTACCCATCTACCTGCATGAAATCTCACTGAATTGGTGGAGCTCTACATGGGTACAGACCTCCACCATTCCTGTGTAGGCGAAGGATGAGCCTTTACACCTTGATCCAAAGTCATCTGGAATCAGTGGAAAGGGTGGTGTCTTTGTTTAGGTTTTGGATTTGGCTTTTATATAAGAATCTGAAACATCATGAAAGTGTGTGTTAAATTACTGAAACATTTCCACTGAAGAAAATAATAGGCAAAACATTTCATTTCAACAGTGATTTAAAAAACAGACATGTAGGTCTTGCATTTTTAAATATTTCATTATGACATTTTCTTCAATTAAATATTAAATAAATCACAGAAACAACACATTTAACTTTGGGTCATATAAAAACATCTTATTTGAGCCTAAACTTTTTTTTCAACTTTTTGTTTTGTTGGAAAAATAGAAAATAGTGTTTTGAAGGTGATGCAAAACCAGTATTTTTCCTGGGTTCCATAAAGAAAATATTTGCATGTCTGTAGTCCTAAGCTAAGCATAGATCCATCCAGTACAAATGATTCCATTTTTGTATATGCACTAAAACACACCAGAAATATACCACAGTATAAAAAGGATCCAGCTCAACTCTTAAAGCTTTTTTGGTGTTTACCAAAATCTTATTTGTTTAATTTTTTTCCCTTAAACCAATATTTAAGAAGCAACAGAATTTTTTCCATTATAAAAAAGCATAAAAATCTCTATACTGGAACAACTCTGCTGGTTACGGTGTGCCATATTTCCATGATGGCTTATGTGCCTGACTAATTCTTCTTTATCACTTAATTTGACTTTGCATTAGAAACAGAATAGATAAATGTTAATTATTTCCCTAAGCCATTGCAATCATATGATGGACTAATCTTTTGCCAATTTTTATGCCAGAGCTAATACCAAACCACGCATAGAACAAGACAAAAGTATTTCCTTGTTTAACAGCGATATTACTTAAAAATAAAAATAGCAGCCAAGTTCCATCTTCCCCCCATATTTTGTAGTAAAATGCATCTTGATCTGACCCTTTGGTTTGCTGAATTATAGCAAGGAGAATTTTTACAAGCAATATCATTATTCTGCTTTTATATAATTCAATGTTACAGCTATAATAGGCTAAAAACGCTTTGAAACAGTGGCTAACATTCTGCATTAACAATAGATTTTCATTTCCACATGGGAGAGAAAAAAAATCCCCGTGGTTTATCTTCAGAATTAGATGGCATGTAAAATATATAACCACTTCGGAAAAAATGTCTAACATTCCTGAGCTATGTTTTGAATTAAGGGTGTGTGCTGAAAGGCAAAACGGCCTCGGTTTTCTCCAAAAATCTGGACAAGCACGATAAAAAGTTACCTTATTTGTTCAGATGATCTTAGCCTATAAAAGGCCGAGAAGCGATTCACCTTTTCCCTAAAAATTAGTGACTGAAAATTGGGGTGCATGTCTTTAAATAAGAAAACTGATTTTAAACAGTCTGGTTCATTCTGCCTTCTTAATCAGGGGGTATGTCTTATTTGGGGTGCATGATATGTGAATAGATATGGTAGTTGTTACAACTCTTCTGAGATTAGAAATTGTGAGTGGTGCGGAGCCTGGTATCATTCACCTCTATGGTTTGGCTAGGGAAGAGCAGCCGTTGTCCTCTATGACTTTGACTGGATGGATGGGCAAGACCAGGTGGGATATGCGGCTCCACAACCCACTCAGCTTGTCTGTGTCCATGTGATTGTAGGAGCTGGGAGTATTGGTGTTGGTGAATTTGGCCCAGAGGAAGTCACGTACTTTTTCCTCAGTCTTCCGTGGGTTAATGTTGACCTCTAGTTTCTCTTCCTCCAGCAGAACAGTTAACAGTAGTGCTACGTCTTTGAAGGCCGCACTTTCATGGTCACAGTACTTGTAAAAGATCAAGGTGGAGCCAGCTGGCAGCGACTCAAACCGATGCACCACAGCTGCCTTCCCACCTTCCCTGAACCCAGAGCTCAGCTCATTATCCACTTGTAGTTTTGCTTTGTCGCTATCAAGCCTGGATTTACTAGCCCCATAAATATGGATTGTGCTAGCACCAAGTGAGTTGGAGTAGGCATCGGCAATTTGGTTGCTCAGGCACTCCAAGGTTTGCTCTCCTTCACGGGCAGCAGTAAAGATTAAAATGGCTGGCTCTGTGTGATGGGAAGAATTGATGTGTCTCTGCAGGAACTTGCGTCCTCTAAGCCACAGGGCAGGGTTCTGCCCTGGAAAGCTGAGTTTCAGCTGATCCAAAGCTGAAGAGAAGGCCTTCAACACCATATTTTCTTGGATATGTGAGGGCTGGGAAGTATAGTAACCACTGGAAAATATGCAGAAGAAAACCAATAGTATGACTCCCAGTAAAAGTGCATGGGAATCAAATCCTGTTGAGCAGAGAGACAAGAGAATGAAAGAATGAGTCAGAAATGAGTGCAGTTAGAGGCTAACATAAGGCTAGCACATAGGGTTTTTTTCATGCCCCAGCCCCCCAGTACCTGCTTTCTAATGGCAAGTGGCTGATTTGCTCCAGTAGCTACTGATGTCTCGGAAACATTTTATGTAGCAATGGCAGGGGGAACTCTTACCCAAGATTCTAGGATTTTTTCTGCTCACAAAAGGCACATATTTTTCTCCCACAAACTGAGTTAGGGCTGCAGCTTTGGAAACACTGCATAGAAGTCCTTGTGTGGCTCTTGTGGAACTTTCAACCAACTGCAGGTTTCATTCTCTTTTATCCTACCACTTAGTTAATATACTGTACCCCAGTGCAAGAGCAAGTTTTTTCTTTTATGTTTTGGTGATATTTGTAGATATTTGTAAAGCAATCTTTTGAGTCAGGGAGAGCTGTTGAGTGCCTGGCACTTTGAAACTCAGCCTTATCTATTTCAACTACTTATTCCGCCCCTGTGACTAGGGTCTGAGCACCTCAGGGCACAGCTACGCACTGCCCTATGGCAATGTAGCAACACACTATGTCACTACAGTGTGCTACAGAAACACTGCAATCACATGGCTGTACACGTGATTGCCAGCTACATTGCCAATAGTGGCACAATCCCCCAGGTACAGCGCACTCCTACAGTGATATAGCGGCAAAATCTAACCATGTGCCACACGCACAGTGCAGTAACTGCCCATACTGCACCATGTTTTACTACTTTCAGAAGGAAGTACTAAAGCATGGCACCATAGCAACATCACCACATAGCAATGTGTAGATGCACCCTCATTTTTTAATGGATTTTTTCCTGCAACAACCTGTGAAGTATGACAATGCTGTTATGCCTATGTTATGGAAGGGAAACTGAGGAACAAGGAGGCAACAGATTCAGTGCTAACTCAGCACCTAAATACATTTGAGGATCTGGGTCCCAGGGCATGATGCTAGAAGAGCCTCTGCCACTTAAAACAGTAAGGTTGTAACAGCACAGCCCCCTTGCAGAGACAGTGTTGAATATCCCAAAAGAAGGCTTTTTTCCTGTTAGCAGAACTACACAGACAACAGCGCTCTTCCATCAGACCAGCTATGTCACCATGTAGGGTTTTGATAACCTAGCTCTATGTCCATGGAGGATTTCCAAGCTAGTATGCCAGAAAACTTCATAGTGTAAACCTTGCCCAGGGGCATACAGGAAGTGGCAGAGTATATTTTTGAAGCTAAGACCTTGTCTGTCCTCTCTTGTCTCTTTTGTCAGAAGTTCTGACATTAGGCAGCTGCTGTCACCACCCAGACCCCAGAGCACTTGCACATCCATGTGCTTCTAGAAGCCCCTCACAGCTCCAGCACAACAGCTGTGCTGCCTGAGCATGAAGGGCTGGATCAGCCAGCTAATGGTGCAGGAATATCTACAACACCTTCCACTGGCTGTCAGATGGTGAGAGAAGACTTACTCGCACAACAGAGGTGTCCTGGCCTTCACCACAGTCTTCCTGACAGACCTCAAATGTAGTAGTGGATTAGGCCTTAGTCTCTCAAGAAAGACACACAAGCTGGTGGCACAACATCATAACCTCCCTGAATACTATATCATTGACCTAAGGGTGGCTGTTCTAAGGCAGCAAACTTAAAAAAAAGTTCAAACCAGAAATTGCAGAACAAGAAAGCATCCACAGACTGGATTATGTTAAACATGGTTTAAACAGGGACTATGGATTCTTATCCTAGTACCTGGATTAATTTGTATGACTCCTTTGTTCCTATGGGTTTATTGCTTGCTTGTTTATCTCTCTAACATTGCCTCACTTTCCTCTCCTTCCTCTCTCTCTTTCTCTCCCCCTCCCTTGTCTTCTGTATTTAAATATCTCTTTCCATCTTATATACTGTTTTTGTATACATCCTTTCACAGCACCAACTGAGGAAGTTTCAGACCATGAAAGCTTCTGCTACATATATCTGTCTACTTCAGTTAGTTTATAAGGTGCAAATCTACTTTGTCTTCTACTTGACTTCCCACTAACATGGCTAACTATCTCTCTCAATCTCTCAAGAAACAGGTCAACACCTCACCTAAAGGGGCATTCTTCTTTTAGTTGAAATCTTAAATAAAAATGTAGGTGTTTTACTTCAGTTATCTTTCCTTTAAAAAAAAAAATTCCTGGCCAGCAGTGTACCTTGTATATTTATTTTAGTAAATACATGAGGCCTCATCACCATCTACAAGAGGGAAAAGACTACTTGGAAAGTCCCATAGTGCTGAAGGTCTCCCAAGGAATAATACTGTGTGATCCAGGTGCAATGAGGAAATTTGTCATAGTATCTCAGCATGTGCTTGGATGTTGAGAACTGGAGGGAAATCCCATGTATTATGTGTGGGACTGAAGGAGACGTGACTTAATTTAGGGTTACCATACATCCAGGATTCCCTGGACATGTCCTCTTTTTAGATCCTTCAATCCCGATCCAGACAGTTTTTTTAAATATGATCAAATGTCTGGGATTTGGTCAGCTCAGCTTCAAAGTTTTTCCCAGCACTTCCGACTTGCCCTAGCAAGGAGCTGCTTGGGGGTGGGGAGAAGGTGATGGTGGCAGGGCACACACACACATGGTGGTCAGCTTGTAGACAGACAGGGAGTTGTGGGGAGCCTAGCAGCTGGATACAGGTAAGTCTGTGGAAAGCCGGGGTTGGAGGACCAGGGCTTGGGCACTGTGGGGGTGGGTGTGTGTGTGTGTGGTAGGTGGACAGGTCTGGGGCTGCAACTGAGTGAGGGAGGTGCCTGCCCCTCCCGTAGGGGAAGGGGGCTGGGGGGCCCTTCAGGGGCACTAGGGAGCATAGGCAAAGGGAGAAAATATTATTTGAAGGGCTGAGTAAAACTTAAACTTAAATACTTCTACACACAGACACACAGCCCAGCAAGTAAGTCTGTGAAGTGCAAGGGGTGTGGAGGAGGGAAGAGGTGGTGGGGGGCACACGCCCCTTGGATTTGTGCATAGGGCGTCACAAAGGCAGCCTGCTGCTGCGTGCTAGGCTCTGGAGCCGCGTGATGCCATGTGCCTTCCCTGCAGGTACATGGTGTCACACAGCTCCTGGGCAATGGCAGCGGGGCACAGAGCCCAGCACAAAGCAGCAGCTTACCTCCATGATGCCCCGCACACAAATCCTGGGGGCACATGCTTCCCGTGCCTCCCCTGGGTACATGCAATGGCAGAAGCTTCCCCATGTCCCTAGATGAGCTGTCTGTGGATAAGACTGTTCCACAACTTACCCTGGCTTTAGGGTCCTATTCACCCCAGACCCTGCCTCTGCCCCATTCCCTCCCTCACTGTGGGGGCCTCGATATGCTCCCTGCATGCCCCTTCCCCTTCACAGACTTACCTTCTGGGCACTGCATTCCTGGCAGCTTCTACAGGCTGTGGCTGCACGTCTCTGTGCACACCCCTCCCACGCCCCACCTGCAGCCACCCAGAGCCCGCATCTGGGCTGCCCTGTAGTCCTCTGTGCTGTCACTGCTGGCACTGGGAGTGAGGGTCACCAGCATAGCCCAGGAGGACAGGGGACTGCAGTTTGGGAATGAGGGGCTCTGGCAGGGCTGGGTTCTGTGGGTTGGGAATGAAGGGCAGCAGCAGGGCTGGGGGGTGGACTGTGGCTTGGGAGGGAGAGGCAGGCAACAAAATGGGCAGAGGCAGGGCACAAGCACATCACTGCCCTGCCTCCCCATAGTCATATACCCTACTCTCTCCCTGCATGACAAGTGTCCTCTTTTCTGAAACTGGAAATAAGGTAACCCTAAATTAAAGAAGTGACTTGCTTTCTATGTGAAACCTGCTTCTCCAGAATCCCCTGTAATTTATTAATTTCCTCAAATCCCCTGGCAAGAGTTATAAGCACTAAACAAAAGTGTAATTAAACAATTCGACTGTGTTTCATTATCAGATCCTTGAACAGATTACATTGAGAAAAGCATAACCTACAAGGGAACCTTCCCATTCTCACCACTGCATGAATAGGACTTTTCCTTCTTCAGTAGTGCTTCTGGTACAATCTGTTTACTTATTGACTCCACAGTGGGATTGACTGTATCTTGTTGTTGGCCTCCAGCATCTGACTTCACAGCTGTGTAATCTGTATAAAAAAAGAAAGAAGGAATTTGCCACTCATTAAAGAAAAAAGTTTCTGATACACAACAAAGTGAAGACATTTCCAGGCTGCAGCAGCAGAAGGAGGGAAATGGAAAAAACAAACACATTTAAGAGCTTCAAGCTACAGACACTTTTGACTTCAGAGACTATAATCACAAAGAAAAGAGTGGCAGGGGACATGTGGTTCTTTAAAATCAAACATAATCTACTTTTTTACCAAGCAGAAGAGAATCCCACTCAGGGACAAGGAGATAAGGAAGTCTGTGCTGAGTTGGACATGGCCCTTCTACCTACTCAGCTCTTTGGAAAACTTAACTACAGTCACCAATTGAGAGTGAAGCCACACGATGCCATCTTTACAAGGTGTCTTTTCCAAGTGGGGGTTCTGCATTATCTTGAAGGTAAAGGCTCTCCATAAACCATAAAAGCAGCAACACAGTAATTTTGACTTGCCTTCGTTGCTGTGCCTCTTCCTCAAACCAGATTTGGATCCTTCTATGTCCTGGGTTTCCTGCGTGATAGGATCCAGTGACTTTCCTTCCAGAGCGAGTCCGATGTTTTCCTCTTTTCTCAGGGGTTGCCCTGTGATGTTCGTTGGTGCTTCAAATAGACTTGCATCTTCCACTGTGACATCAGAACTCAGTGGTTTTCCCTCTGAAGAATCCTCTTCAGTTCTTTTGAGGGGGCTCCCACAGATATTCTTTGAATCTGGGGGATCTAATATTACCTGTCCTGGGGAGGTTTCCAGGTACACAAGATGATTTTGGCCCTGAGAAGTTGTCTCCATTTCTGTTGTTACCTGCTCTTGTGCTGCATAGCCTGTAGGAACAAAAAATCATAACTCTAGTTTCTTGAATGCAATAAACAAGAATATGGAGTAGTTCCCTATTTATTTACATACTCCTAACATAACTACTAGTCCTACTACCTCCAAAAGTGATGCAAAAATCAGACAGGGAGGAGAGAGTCTTTCAACCTGCTACTGCCATAGATGAACTGTATTAGGACAATTGTTCAGAACAGTCTGAAATGTCCAGACCAAGATTCCTGGGTCCAGAAGGAATAGGCCTTGGAGCTATATAAATTGGGCTCCAGAGCACAATGAACTCGCAAGCTATTGTGAGCTGAAACTGTCTTCATCAGATGCCGTGAAGGACATGCAAATAAAGAGAAAAGCAGAGAAAAAGACAGAGAGAAAACAGAATACAAAAGACAATGGATGGGGAGAGGGGGCAGATAGGGCCAGTGCTGGGAGAGGCAAAGAGGCAAGCAGTATAAACCCATAGGAACTACATTCTAACTATTTGCTAACTATGTCTTTCTTTAGTATCAGTGTCGACTGGTTGTCTTTAATTACCTGGAATTCTCTGGGGCAGAGATTGTTCTTTATTCTTTGTCTAGCAGGGAATTGCCTGATGCAATGGGGCCCATCTCAATTATGGTTCTCCACTCATCGGGAAAGAGGTTGCTGGAATTTGCGCTAATTTAAAGAACTGCTTTGCACAATCGCTTCTCTGAGGCAACTTACGGTGATAGTAGCAGTTTCAGACCCTTCTTCCCCAGTATTGCTACAGTCCCCTCAGAGCGTTTGGTGAGTGCAGGAGCTAAATTTGCAGGGTGGAACCTTGGTTTTTCTCTGGTCAGCTTACTCTCCACATCTTGGATGGTTCTCTACCAGAAGCCTCAGTCAGAGGCAGGGAAGGTGTATCTGATGAAAATTGGACATGCTCATCTTAGGACAACAAATGTGTAGTTCTCAAAGGGAAAATACCAGGGTACAGAAAGCATCCCATCAGGATGATTCTGACTACCAAGAACACTTCAGGAATTCAATGGCATCCTCTCACGTTAGTAGCAGGACACAGCTGACCGGTTGCACAGGTGTCACTGAAGTCATTTTGCCTAGCAGGACCTGTGTTGCTGGTGACAATACACCAAAAGGAAATAAACAGGACTGAGTGGACATTTTCCATGAAGATTCCCTATAATGGAATACTGGGTTTTTAATTCAGTGCAGCCTAATGCTTGGTAAGACAAAGTTTCCAATGCTTGAAAAAAAGCCTTACACTGTCCAGGGGCAGGAGGAGGGGGAAACAAATATAAAAAACAACTTCTCGACTTTGACAAAGAAAAGAAGGAATTTTCCTAAGAAAATCAGTACATTTTCTGCTCTGCTCTCAAAATAATGTGTCCTGACCCTCTGAGGTCAGTGTGAGTTTGCATGGCTCTCAATCTGGAGGAAATGTCTCACTTGTCAACCAGACCATTTGATCTGTAAAAATGGCATTTGGGGGTATGTCCCTTTGCAGACTATCACCATAAAGCGGAAGGAAAAGGATCTGCTGGAACAATAAGAGGAGCAGCACCACACTATGCAAAGTACTGTTTGACTCACCTTCACCTGAGTCGTCTTTCCTTTTGGTTTCCTTGAGGCTTTCTAAAGGAGTCTCTTTCATTGCATCTGTAGATTCTGTAGATGAAAGCTTAATTTTGTTGGAATCCAGGGCTTTGCTTTCCAAGGCAGATGCACTGGTTTTCTCTTCTTTCCCAGGATCTTCTGTACCACACTCTATATGGGGAGAGGATTCATGGTTACTGGGGTCAGTAAAGTTTGGGTACCAGAACTAGATCAGGTCTTGCTCATATGCAACTCTCAAATCTCCCACCAGACCAAACTCCACTGTGCTCATTTCACAAACATAACCCTATCCCCAGGGAGGAATTCCCCTCTGTCTCGTGTATCAAACTAGAATCAAGCAATAGGGTTGTATTCATATGCTATGGGTGCAGGGAAGAAGATTTTTCTGAAGTGCTCATTATTGAGCTTCATGATGCATACCTAGCATCCTAGATACAAGTCTAGTGTATGTTGTCACAAGGACTCCAAAATGAAAAGCAATATTGTTTACTTAAGTATAAAAGTGACTATTGGGAGCTTCCTTTTATTGACCTGGATCTACAGAAATAAAATATGCATTTCCTTTAATTTCCTCCTAAGATTTAGGTTTCATTGTAGACATCTTTACATGGGGTCATTTTCTTTAATGCAATAAACAGGAATAAGGAGTAGTTTCCTACTTATTTACAAACTCCTAACAAAACTACTAGTCGTACTACTTCCAAAAGTGATGCAAAAATCAGACGGGGAGGAGAGAATCTTTCAACCTGCTATTGCCATTGATGAACTGTATTAGGACAATTGTTCAGACCAGTCTGAAACATTCAGACGGAGAATGCCGGGTTCAGAAGGAATGGGCCTTGGAGCCATAGAAACTGGGCTCCAGAGCACAGCAAAGGAGTCTGGCCCAGGCAGCAGGAGAGGAAGTTGCTTCTTACAGCAGTGTGAGACTGGTGACTGAGAGGAGAGCCTGGGGAGGGAGCTTCCTGACACAGAGTAGGTGGGGAGGCCTGAGGAAAGGCACCCCGGAAGGACTATAGTGTATTTCTTGGAGTTTGTGTTTTCCTTTGCCTGTTTGTGATTTGGGGCAAAAGAAGGCTGTGAGGTAGGGAACAGCTGGAAGGGGAGAAGGGAGATTGCTAAGGACACTCTGAGAAGAATGCTGCATGGTCTGCTTTGGGACAGACAGTGAACACCCTAAGGTCCTGGAGCTGCAGAGGATAGCTGTATTGCCCTTGAACTGTAGACAGTACCGTTGACTGGACCAGAAAGATGTACACTGTGAGTGGGGCAGAGAAAGTTGCCTGAGGTTTCACTCTGATCTGAGGGCTGCCTTAGATTTTTGTTCAATGCATCTGAAAATGTGATTTCTAATGGCTACACCCAACATACCCCCATGTGGATCCTGGTCTGTGTTCTCCTCCATTTTCTTGCGTTGATGTGGTCTTGATTAGTTTGTTTCACTTTCTGGTTTGATCATAAAATTGCCTTCCGTCCTCTTTCTTTTCTAAAGTGCTTGATGAGTCCCAGCCAGCTCATGCGTACCATTCCCTTGTTCCTCAAGAATCACATATTGGGATAACTAAATGCCAACAAGAAAGACAAATATAAAATAAGGAAGCAATAATTCATAATTAAAAAAACTTGAGAGCTCCTCCCCTTCTCCTTCCTCCCTGCAAAGAGAACACTTTAAGGTTATCTAAATTGGTGTGATGCTGTTAACTTTATGATGGAATGTACTAAAATGCAACTCAGATAATGAAGTACGTGAAGACTTTGGTCTAGGTGCTATTAGCTGCCTGCAACCTTTAACAGGACCAAAAACATGTAAAACTGACTACAGCTATGTTAAGGGGGATCTGCAACTGTATTACACTTATTTAATGGGTTAAAAAGGTATCTTTTGTGTTCATATATAGAGAGCATCAGCCCTTATGGCTGAGCTACAGGGGCACGATAGGATGGTGATTTGGTAAATTACACCATGCCAAGTAGGGCTGTGCAAAATTTTGGCAGCCATTTCATTTTGGAGGTGTTTGGGCCTGTTTCAGTGCCTGAAACGCTTAATACAAAATGAAATGGAAGGCTCCAAAACATCTTTGAAACTAAACAAAACCATCTGAAATGTTTCGCAAATGTTCCAGATGTTTCGGAATGTTTCAGAGGTGCCGCCGGGAATAGTCTAGTCAGATTTAGTATGTTTTTCCTGGCTGTTAATCAGTTTCTTGATATGTTTCAAACTGGATAAACTCTTGTTACCGAAGAAGGTAACTCATTCAAATTAAAAATTAAAATTAAAAATTTCTGATAACCTGTAATGAGCAGGTTTTTCCTGTCAATTACTGCTTGGGACTCTTTCTTGATTTACACAACTAAACGAATGCTTTGAAGATGCTTAACTAAGGGTATAAAAAGGCAGTAAAACAGCAAACAGCACGCGTGCTTCAAGAGTGAGAAATCTCTCTGATACCAGTTGCTGATGCACCCAACTTACTCGAACTTGAAGAGAAACAGACCGCCTCTTCATTGCCTGTTTGGTGAGAAATCATCACCTTATAGCTAATTACTGGACTTTGATTTGGTTTGGGCTCACTTGACTTGATCTTAAATACTTGTAGTAAATAAAGCCTTTCTGTCACTTATCAAATGAGGTGTTGGGTCAATCCCTGGGCTAGTCTGGAATCCTAAGTTTTTATTGCTAACAGTCAGGCAGGGCAGTCATGGAGGCATCTCTTGCAGCTCCCCACTCTGGGTCAGAGGCAGGCAGAGCTGGAGAAGCTGTGGGAGAACCTGCAGCCACCCGGCTGTGCCTGCCTCTCCCTGGCTGATCTGAATCAGCGCCAAGACAGTTGAAACTCTGAAACAGATTCAGCCAAATTGAAACGGAACAGGGATCTGAAACACCAGAATGAATCCCTGTCCTCCAAAACTGCCAAATCCAAAACTGAAATGAAACACAGCCATTTTGCACAGCCCTAAGGCCTACCTTTGCTGTGTTGTCTCTGTGATCAAGGGGCTTCTGTCTCACTCCATTCAAATCCTTTGGATTACACAATTATACACAGAATACAAATAAACGGAAGAAGGAGCACTTGGATAGAGAAAGAATAGATGCCCAAAAAATTACTACAATGGCTTTTTAACAAGTCCCAAAGACTTTACCTGAGGGTAGGACAGCAAGAATAGAGGATAGCAATATGGAATTCCATTTCTTTAACAAATATAAAATCTTCTCTAATGCAGTTCACTGTGCAGCCAGATAGCTGTCATAAGCACTGAAGGTTCTTGTCCTCACACATAAGTTATGAGGTATGCGAAAGTACGTGGTAAAAGTTAAGAGAAACTTTCCCTGCTGGAGGTTGGGTCACATCTATGATGTGCTGTAGTACAAAGTCTCTGTGTCTAGTTCCAGCAGTTTTTGCTCTCTGCACTTGATGTAAAAAGAGACCCACAGCAGTTGGTATGGTGCCTCTATGTCCATGCTGTCTAACAGAACATAGTACCGTATTTGGAATTACACAAACAGTGGTCCCTTACAGGGCAAGCGCCCAGACTTACAGCTCTCTCCCTGCAGCTCCCAGGAATTTCAGCTCTCTCCTAGTTCCCAGTGCCCGATTCCTGCGTTGTGCTTTTTAGAAAAAACCGGAAGTCAGAAATAAAAAGTAACTCTACTGTGTAAAAAGTTCAAAACTTACTTGTCTAGATGCAGCAATTTGGAGCGATTTCTCAGCAGAAGGTTGTTACACACACACCTGCACTTAACTGCACTGCCAGCTTCCCAGAGACACTTTAGTTTTGACGTGAGAAATGTAAAGTAGTCCTCTCAAATGCACACACCCGCCGATTCTGAATCCTTCCACTGTCAACGTGACAAGGAACTTTGTACCGGCTCGGGTTGCCTGAGTGGAATGCTGGGATGTGTAGTCCCTTTCACCCTCTCTGAATGCAGCTGCATTTCCCTTCATGAATAGATCAGCCAGTGGCATTGTTTCCCATGGTAAACATGTATTTTTAGGAAACAATAGCAGAGCAGAGTGGACCTATTTATAGCACTCTAGAATTTTTATAAAGCATTGTTCAATCAGTGTGTTCTAAACATGTCCATAAGTAAAAAAAACAACTACAGCAGAAGGAAAGCTTAAGAGATGTAAAAGAAGGGAGAAAAGAAGATGATTTATGACCAAAGACTACAAATGCAAAATCTGTCACACCTCAGAGTGTGGACTATGCATGCCATGGACTCTGTCCCTCTGGGCTGTGAACCTGCTGAATCACTGCAACATTATGGTAGCACCCCTTGCCTTCTGCCTCCTGACCTGCCTCAGTGAGCTGTGAGCAGTGTTGCTGTTAAAAAGTCTTAAGAGACTGCCAAAAGGCAGATTGCTAGGCCACCATCCACTGAAGATCTGGTCATGTTCCTGAGCACTTGGTTGGAGGGAGGTTTCAGGTGAGATGGCGGGGACCTTGCCTTGCTGTGGACCATGCCTGTAATGGCATGTCATGCTTTGGGAAGTGTATCTGCTGCTGCTGGTCATGGATCAAAAATCAGTGGGAGCTGGAGGTTTTGGCACTCCAAGCCGCAACCTCCAACCAGATCATGGTCAGTGCCTTCACAGTGAGGACCAGCCTAGAGGGGTTCCTGGAACAGGCCATGGGGTGAAGTACATCAACAACTGGAAGGGGAAACTAAACCATGGCAAAGTCTTCAAGGTTACCTTCAAGTGGGATGCCAGCAACCACTTTCTGCCTCAAGGAAACTTGGCTCACTTTACAGACAGGTGCTTCACTCATTCAGCCTACTTCAACTACTTCCATAACAGCACCTTCCATGGCAACTGGGACGAGATGCTGGACAAGCCTCTGCTCCATGTCCCATGTTGCTGCAAATCACACACAAAAATATGGCAACTTTGCAACAAGGCCATACAGGACTGGCTGGTCCTGGTCATCTTGGTGTCAGTAGGGACAAAAACCACATGGTCCCAGGCTGCAGCAGCCCACTGAGACTGGACATTGTCTTGTCATCACTAATGAAGACAGTAAGAAAATCCTGATTGTCGATGTGACCAGGCCCTTTAAAAACCAGTGCCAGGCTTTTGCTAAAACCTGGCAGTGAAAGCTGATGAAGTACAAACTGAGACACTGAGGAGAAAGGGGTACAATATTATGGTGCAGGCATTGAACATCAGTGTGTTTGGTGCATGGGATCCAAGCAATGATAGTATCCTGAGTGCCTGCAGAATACCTGGCACTACTTCAAGATGATGAGGCACTTTGTGGTCACCACCATCAGATGGTCAACAGCTGCCCATCATTGGTAGAAAGAGAACCAACCAAGGACATCAGCCAGAAGCAAAAGTAGGGAGCAGACTGCAAGAGACACCCCCACCATACTGTATAGATTCTAATAAAACCCAAACACATTTCTGTTTGTACTTCATCCTGGGCAAATGTAGACTGCATGTTAAATGCAATGCATCAGACTCTTCTGCCATCCTTCAACAGTGTGCACCATTGTGTAGGGTCCTGTATTTCTCGTAGGTATACTGTACTGTGTAAAAGTTTCAGTTAACATTTTCTCTGCCACTGGGGGACTGGAAAAGGAAAAGAAGTGTTTCTCTCATTGAACTGGTGGAGATTGAAACAGGTGGGAAATCACTGATCTCTCTGCACAGTGGGATCCTGATCTTAGCTAGAGTGTTTTGTTGCTACCATAATACAAATAATCATCTGCTGTTATTTGCTATGTTGGAAGCACGCCAGAAAGATTTTTTTCTTAACTCAATGTCCATTTAGAAAATACAGGTTCTAGCCCTTTTCCTGTTGGCCTTTTTGATCACTTCATTAAATAAGCTTTGCTTATTAAAAAAAATAGTTTAGAAACTGGTTTGAAAATTAGTTCCTATAAATGAAAATAGCAACATTCAACATACCACCTGTCCCTATAATAGTGATGTTGACAGAATTAGCCATGAGAACAAGCTACTTACGAGACACGGGAACTAAAAGGCTGACGTAAAATTCCCAACCCCCTCTTAGCAAAAGGATCAGAGATGTGATCTGATATGGTCTAGAAAACTGGAAGTATACTGCACAGGGTGAGCCATATTAAAGGAAATGTTTAAGTTCTTATAAGTTTCTTCTTCAAAGTTACTGAAACATGTCATCTAGTTCCTACTGTGTGAACATTCCCTTAATCCATGTTCACTAACAGAATATAAATGCTGCAGGACACACAATGATGATAAAGCCAGAAGGAATCATTATGATTAGTGAGACTAATCCCCACGCATAATGCAGGCCAAAGGATTTTATACTAGCAAGTACTTCACTGCTGGGATTTATTCCTCTCTGCACTCATTCCTGGCCTGGCTAGAAGGTGCACACTAGGGCTGTGTGAAATTTTGCTGCCCGTTTGGTTTCAACGCTGTTTCGAGCTGTTTCGACCTTGAAACAGCAAAGTCGGAACAGAACAGGCAGGGTTGAAACAGGGTCGAAATAAAGAAGGGCAGGTCGAAACGTCTGGAAAAATTCGAAACGTTTCGAGTTTGGACCAGGAAACTGGGCTATGGGCTTACCTTCAATGGCTTGGCTTGCTTCCCTGCAGGAAAAGAGAAAGTAAAGTAAGGGGATGGAGGGGGAGGAGAGGGGAAGGTAAGTGGGAAGGAGTGCTCTCATTATTGACGTGTAGCTGGCCAGTGCCTGTCATCCTTCTCTGAGGTCCTTTCCAACCCCAGTGCTTTGGGGGAGGGACAGAAAAACTGCATAAAAGACAGCAGTTTTTGAACTGCTTCTGCTTTCTGCCTTGAGTGACTTACTGAGCTGTCTGTTCTAGCAGCTCACGTCAGACCACTACAGCTAGCAGCACTGATTTTCTAAAGGGTTCCATGCTTGTTACCATAGCGAGAGGGATTTCAGAATACCTTTTTCTTGTAGGTGCTTTTATTATTATATTAATTGATTTATTCTTCTGAATGTTATACTTATATTGGATAGGGTTACTACAGAATTTACTCTATATAGGAATTTACTATATATATTTGTTTTTATACGTTTATTCTTTGCACTATAGCAACGCTATTGAATTTATATCCACAGACACATATATTTCTACCGAGTTCATAAATCTCTTGCCTGCACCAGTAGTACGGATCTGAGTTTATATAGGAACACAAATACATTTATATATTTCTTGAAAAGGAAGACCTGAAACACCTTATGAAGAGTGGTGGAAAGGCAAGTGGCAACACTGGCCAGCCTTCAGGGGGGAGTGGAAGAGGGAGTAGAGGGAGAGCTGTAAGTCCCCCTTACCCCCCACCAAACGGAGATGCAGCTTCTTTCCTCCAGCTAAAAGGGATGAGGCTGCTAAAAGCAGCAAGGGAAGGGGAGCAGTGCCACTGCCACTGCCCGAGACTGCATCCCCTCCATGCTCAGTGGCTATAACCCCCCCACCATAATGATAACCTCAACCAGCAGCACCAGCACCATTGCAGCAGTCTACTCCACCCTATGTCACTTCCCATGCTGAGCCTTCCAGTGCCAGAAGAAGAGCTGGCACTGGATCTGGATCTGGATCTGATTGCCCTAGCAAGGGAAATTCTGGGAAAGGAGGGGGAATTAGCTGAGTTTGTGCTTGACACCCCTCAAGTTTCCCTTTGAGCTAGGTCTTCCTCCCCAGAAGGCACTTTGGAAGACGCTGACGTAGAGGTGGAGGCAAGTGGCTCAGCAGAGTCCACTCCTCCTCTTGCTGTGCCTCTGCCTGCTGAGGAGGAGGAAAGTGCAGCAGCATCTACAGATGCACCTGCATCTGAGGAGCAAGCGGATAGTGTGGTGTGGGATCATTTTGAGCTGGCAGATGATCCCACGTACACTATCTGCCTGCACTGCTGAGCCAAAACCAGTTGAGGCAAGGGAATAAAACATATGAGCACCACAGGCATACTGATGCATCTCTGCAGGCACCAACCCATTGCCTTTGCTCCTCCTCAGCTTGGCACCAGTGGGAACATGCCCAAAGGGAAGTCCCCCGCTCACCCCAAAGTCCCCGTCCCCACAAAGCAGAGGCAGGCCATGCTGGAACAGTGGGGGAAAGGCAAACAGAAAGGGGGGCATGTTCCAAAGGCGAGCGAGCTTACCCAGAGCAGTGTGGAGATGTTTGCTGTTGATGGCCAGCCCTTCTCCTTCATTAAGCAGCCAGCGTTCAGGCGGCTCATGGCGCTCACAGTCCCATCATACCAACTGTCCGCAAGCACCACCTTCAGTAGGACAGTGGTGCCATCTCTGTATGAAGCATGCGCAGAGTATTTGAGGGAGGAGTTGCACAAGGCAGGTCCGCAGGTGGCCTTACACTTCACCTTGGACATCTGGAGCAGCCATGGTGGAGATTTCATAGATTTCATAGATTTCATAGCCATTAGGGCTGGAAGGGACCTCGGGAGATCATCGAGTCCAGCCCCCTGCCCAAAGGGCAGGAAGTCAGCTGGGGTCATAGGATCCCAGCAAGATAAGCATCCAATTTACTCTTGAAGGTGTTCAATGTAGGTGCTTGAACCACCTCCGCTGGCAGACTGTTCCAGACCTTGGGGGCTCGGACAGTAAAGAAATTCTTCCTTATGTCCAGCCTGAAACGGTCTTGCAGGAGTTTGTGACCGTTCGACCTCGTCATCCCTTGGGGCGCTCTGGTGAACAGACGTTCCCCCAGATCCTGGTGGTCACCCCTGATAAACTTATAGGTGGCCATCACATCACCCCTGAGCCTGCACTTTTCCAGGCTAAAGAGTCCCATGGCTCTCAGCCTGTCATCGTAAGATCTGTTTTCCTGACCTCTGATCATGTGCGTGGCTCTCCTCTGGACTCTCTCAAGCTTCTCCACATCCTTTTTGAATTGTGGAGCCCAAAACTGGACGCAGTACTCCAGCTGCAGCCTCACCAAGGCCGAGTACAAGGGGAGAATGACGTCCCTGGATTTGCTCGAGAAGCATCTATGGATGCACGCCAGCATTTTGGTCGCTTTACTAGCCGCAGCATCGCATTGCAGGCTCATGTTCATCTTGTGGTCAATGATGACCCCCAAGTCTTTTTCTTCTGTAGTGCTAACCAACGTAGCACTGCCGAGCCTATAAGGGTGCTGCAGGTTTTTCCTCCCAAGGTGGAGAACCTTGCATTTTTTGGTGTTAAACATCATGAGGTTCTCATCTGCCCATTTGCTGAGCTTGTCCAGGTCAGCCTGGATCACCCGCCTATCTTCTGGCGTGGATGCTTTGCCCCAAAGTTTGGTGTCATCGGCGAACTTGGCCAGTCCACACCTAACTCCAATGTCCACATCGTTAATGAAGATGTTGAACAGTATGGGTCCCAGGACAGAGCCTTGAGGGACCCCACTGGTCACAGGGCACCATGATGAGTGACTGCCATCAATCACAACCCTCTGGGTCTGACCACGAAGCCAATTTCCCAGCCAGTGGATCGTGGTGGAGCCAAGGCCACAACTGGGCAGTTTGGCCAAGAGGTGATCATGGGATACCAGATCAAAAGCTTTTTTGAAGTCAAGATATATGACATCAATCTCTTCTCCCTTGTCCAGGTGATAGGTCACCTGGTCATAGAAGGAAATGAGATTGGTCAAACAAGACCTACCCGCAACAAACCCGTGCTGGCTATCCCTTAGGATGTTAACCTGGGCCAGTCCCTCAAGGATGGCCTCCTTAATAAACTTTTCTAGGATCTTCCCCAGGATAGAAGTCAGGCTGATGGGCTTATAGTTAGCCGGATCCACTTTCCTCCCTTTCTTGAAGATCGGCACCACATTGGCCTTCTTCCAGTCTTCTGGCACTACACCAGAGCGCCAGGAGTTTTCAAAGATCCGTGCCAGGGGCTGGGTTATGATGCTCGCCAGCTCCTTGAGTACCCTGGGGTGCAGGTTGTCAGGGCCAGCTGACTTGAAGGTATCCAGCTTCTCAAGGTGTTCCTTCACGAGGTCAGCATTGATGGAGGGTAGAGGATTCCCCTCACCCAGATTTCCCTGTCCCACAGCAGGCATGGGCATCCCGTGTGACTGATGAAAGACTGACACAAAGTACCTATTTAATAGGCTGGCTTTTTCCTGGGCGTCAGTTGTCAGTTGCCCCATCTGGTTTAGCAGGGGTCCAACGTTGCCCTTGCTTTTCCTCCGGCTCCCCACATATCTGAAAAAGGACTTTTTGTTGTCCTCGATGCTTGAAGCTAGTTGGAGTTCAGTTGCAGCCTTGGCTTTCCCGGTTTGGTCCCTGCAGGACCGGACCAGCACGGAGTAATCCTCCTTGGAGGTGAATCCCGTCCTCCATCCTTTGTAGGCTTTCCTTTTTAGCCACAGTAGGTCCGCTAGGTCTCTGGAGAGCCAGGGGGGCTGCTGTGCCTTCTTGCTGCCTTTCCTCCGTGTTGGAATAGATTTAGCTTGTGCACTGAGGATCGCTTCCTTGAGAAGCAACCACTCTTCTTGAACTCCCATCTCCCTGGGGTCATGGTCCCTGAGGGCCTGACCGACTAGCCTCTTGAGCTTGTCAAAGTCGGCTTTTCTGAAGTCAAGGACTTCTGTGTTGCTGACTGACTTGCCAGCTTTACGGCGGATGGTGAAGGTGATCAGCTCGTGGTCGCTGTCACCCAGCTTCCCATCAATCACTAGGTCGCCGATTAGGTCGTCCCCCATAGCCAGTACCAGGTCAAGCAGCGCTTTGCCTCTCGTTGGCCCATAGACTTCTTGAGTCAGGTAGAGGTCATCCACGCACGAGAGAAAGCTTTGCGCCCGCTCAGATTTAGCTGAGTGATCTTCCCACGAGATGTCCGGGTAATTGAAGTCACCCATGACAACCAAGGTCCTGGAGCAAGCGGCCTCAGTCAGTTCCCGGGCGAACTCCTGGTCAAGCTCGGGACTTTGAGTGGAAGGTCTGTAGTAGACTCCCACCATTGTGTCCCCTGTGCCGAATTCCCCATGAATTTTTACCCAGAGGGTCTCTAGCTGTCCATGCCGGTCGCCAACATCAGCTTGCAGGGACATGTAGCTTTCCTTCACATAGAGAGCTACACCCCCGCCCCTTTTGTCAACACGATCCCTCCTGTATAGGGTATAGCCCTCTATACCCGTGGTCCAGTCATGGGTGGAGTCCCACCAGGTCTCCGTTATCCCAATGACATCATATTTCTTTACACTGAGCAGGAGGATGAGCTCGTCCTGCTTGTTGCCCAGGCTCCTGGCATTAGATCATGCCTACCTCTCCCTCACAGGGCACTGGTGTTACCAGTCAGGCCATTGGTGGGCTCTCCTTCAAGCCAAGGTGATGGATGAATCCCACACAGCTGCAGAGATCATGGGGGCCATGAACCACTTGGTGCAGGGGTGGCTCGCTGGGCAGGGTAAGCTCACCCTCGGGTTCATGGTCACTGACAATGGGGCCAATATGGTCAAGATGGTTCGTGATGCCAGCTTTGTTGGCATCTGCTGTATGGCACACAAGTTGCACCTTGTCAGGGATGCCTTGGAGGGGGACAGCGCTGCCAGTGATGGTGCTGCCACTACCAGCAAGCTAATTTCAAAATGCAGGAAGGTGGCAGGCTACTTCCACCGGTGCATCAAGGGGGGCAAGATGCTGCAGGATAAACAAAAAGAGCTGAACATCCCTCAGCACAAAATCATGCAGGATGTGGAGACTCAGTGGAACTTCACATACCTGATGCTTGAGAGGCTGGTGGAGAAACAGAAGGCCATCCATGAGATGGCCTTGCTCAGGGAAATTGGGATCAGCAGCCCCCTGAACAAAGCTGAGTGGGATACCATCCCCCAGATCTTGGTGGTTCTCAAGCCCTTCCTCGAGGCCACAGAGAATCTCAATGCTGCTGCCATCTTTAGCCAGGTGATCCCCATAGTGAGGGAACTTCAGAGCCAAATGGAGAGCTTCCAGAGGATCAGTGTTCCTGGCTGGGGCATGCTGCTGTCACCAGACATGCAGGCACTGGTGAGGCAGCTGAAGGAGGGCATCAGGAAACAGCCTGATCCCTTGCGGTGCAGTTCAGTCCACGTGCTGGCTGCCGTGTGTAACCCAAGGGTGAAGAGCACCATATGTGGCAGCCAAACACTAAATCAGTGGAAGGAGGTGCTGGTTAAGAGAGTCAGGGAGGCAGTATGGCAGAGGCGGGGGAATGTGGAACAGTGGGATCCACTGTCTCATGCTAGCACACCATCCACAAGCCAGTCTTGTACTCCACCACAGGCACTGCCAATATGGGTTAAGGGCATGGCTTCTATGGTGGGGTCCAGAGTCACTAGACCCCAGCATCAGGCAGGTAGCACTCACACCTTGGTGGCTGCCCATCTTGCTGAAGATGTAGAGCTGCTGCTGTGAGACCCCTTAGCCTACTGGGCAAGCCGCAGCCCGGTGTGGCCAGATCTGGCCAGTTGCCTAGGAACACCTGTCTTACTCCACTGACCAGTGTGCCGAGCAAGAACGTGTTCAGTATTGCTGGGGATCTAGTGATACCCCATCACACCTGCTTGGATGCTGGTTTGGTGGAGCAACTGATGTTCCTGAAGGTGAACCTCCTGCTGCTGGGGATCCCCAAGCTCCAGGTGCAGATGGACTGAATGCCACCCTCCTCACTCTGTCCACACCTATTTCCTTTTTTGATATTTTAAAAACCAGGTAGTGCCCCGCTCTCATCTGGAGGGGGCACTAACTGCATCACCAGCCAGCAGGGGAAGAACATGTCCCTGCTGAGCTCATTCCCCTGCCAGGACAAACTTGGAGGTATGGGATGGGGCTATGGGGAAGGAGAAGGCTCCAGGTCCTAGGCATGACCATTAAAACTGTACCCTGCCAGGGTAGGGAGGCCTGGTGGGACCACTGGCAGTACAGCAGCCCCGTAAATGCCAGGATCAACGATCCCCTGGTGAAAGGCGGGTAGGAGGCGCCATAACCTCCAGCTAACGCCTGCATGCACACATTCCTGGCTGAGGAAAGCCCAGACCTGTCATGTCTTTGACATGCCTGACACTTGCTGGTTGCAATGCAGTTGTGAGACTCCTGGTGTGCTTGGCTTAGCTGCGTGGGATGCCAGCTTTCAGGTTGAAAAACTCTTTGTTGGGCTGAGGAAGTACCTGCAGTTGGTGTCTCCTGGTCCTGGATGGAAGGAATAGTGAAGAAGCCAGAGGCTGGCTTGGCCCGCAATGCAGGCAAGAAAGCTAGTCAGTGAAAATGACAGTGGAGGTGTCAGGAGAGGGGGGAAAGGGGGATGTAAGAGCGCAGGTAAAAGTGCAGAGGTACCTGGGGAGTCAGATGTCTGGCAGGTTGCAGTGTAAGAATTTCACTGTCTAATCTATATTGGGTCCATGAGTTTCTGTAATAGGAGACTGAAGAAGTGAAGTTCATAGGCCTGGCTGTGAAAAGTGGTTTGTAATTTGTTCCGTCTCAGGATCAGGCCTGAGAGACTGGAGGCAGAGTGTTTTTTTGGTGTGGAATGTGCCCCCACAGATAGTTGGGTATCATTGTGTTTGATAGATTCTGGTGTGCATTTTGTGGGGGTGCTAAAGTTAGTTGGCAGGTTTTGTATTTTGAGCTGCAGGAAGTTGGCTTCAGTTCTGGTGATGTTAGGTGCTTGTTTGAATGTACAAACCACTTTTCAGAGCTGGGCCTATGAAATGTACTTCATCAACCTCCTAGGTAGTAGGTACAGAAATTCATGGACTCAGTATACACAGTGGAATTCTGGCACACTGCAACCTGCTGGACATCTGACACCCTAGGTACATCTGCACTTTTACCTACGCTGTTACATCCCCCTTTCCACCCCACCCTTTCCCTCACCCCCTGACACCACCATTTCCATTTTCACTGACTGCCTTTCTTGCCTGCATTGGCTGCCAGGCCAGCCTCTGGCTTCTTTACTATTCCTTCCATCCAGGACCAGGAGACATATCAAATGCAGGTACTTCCTCAGCCTGACAAAGGGTTTTTCAACCTGAAAGCTTCCAAAGAAATATTTCTCTATTCCTTTTTTTTCATAATGAACATACAAACATAAAAACACAGGATAAGGCATCACACACGAGTAACATATATCCAACACAACATCTTTACTTCTTGCTGTCAATTCCTTTATAACAAGAAAGGCTCTGTGATAGTTCCGTTTGGCTACTTTAGATGCTGCTGGTGCCATTGCTGTTGAGCCAGCTACATTATTTTCACCTGCCGTTGTTTACAGTGGTGGACTGGACTGAGGCTGTAGGGGAGGAGGAGCCTCAGTGGAGCACACCACCGTGTTGTGCAGAGGCTCCAGTGCCAGGAAGGGTGCACCTGAACACACACAGTGTCACCCACCCATGTCACGAGTTTTGCCTGTCACCAGCCAGAGGTGCAGGGCTCCAGAACTCAGAGTCCCACTGCACCTATCCCACTGAGACCTGCCAGGCTTCGTTACCTCAGCAGGGGCTAGCAAGCCTGCAGTTTAACCCCACTGTGGTTTCAAGTGACAGGAGTTTTGCTCTCAAGACTTTGGGATACAGTTTCTCTGAACCCCCTGCACCTATCTCCTTGAAGCTTGACAGGTTTCAGGCCCTCATAAGGGGCTACCATTCCTGCAAGTTTCATCTAACTCAGGCCAGAAATGACAATGTTATAGCCTGTTTCAACCTTCCCCATTATATCTTAGGGGTGAAATGTCAAAACAGGCTCAAAAGGTGGAAATGTTTCCACAGAACAATATGGAACAGCCGTTTCGACTTGAAACAAAACGCTTTTCTGTCGAACCGTCGGTCGAAACAGAACACTTCCGTTTCACACAGCCCTAGTGCACACTGCTCCTTTATCTTCAATTTGCTACCAAAGGTGATGAGCAATATTGTGCTGCTTGTCTCCAGCAGAGCCGGGTGGGGGAAGAGTTAGGGCCAGATCCAAGTACTGCCTGTAAAACATCTCTAAATGGTAGGAGGGCACTCTAAAGGAGATCCTTTTTCCGACCTTCTTGAGTCCATGAAAAATTGTTACCGTCAGAGAGAGCTTGCTTCTTTTTGTGACTTTGTATCTCCAATTTAGGCTTAAAACTTAAGCACATTGCTGCTTTTTTCAGGAACTTGAGCTGGCTGGAATAAGATCATGCTTAGCCTCTTGGAAACCACGGGGCAACATGGTGAGGGCAGAGGCGGCACAAGCTCGTTCTGCCGCCTCTGAGGCGAAAGCCTGTCCAGCCCCCGCCGCCCAGCCGGTCCGGTGGGACCTGCCCCATGCCGGGGGTCCGCTCTGGGCTGCTCCACACAGCGCCCGGGAGGCTCTTTTCACTGCGCCCGCTGGAGGGCGGCCTCGTCCAGGCCGGGCTCTCCCAGGCCTGCTCCTCGCTGCTCCGAGCCGGGGGCGGCGCCGCAGCCGCTGTCCGTCACAAGCGGCGCCGGGGAGCAACGGCTGCAGACGCGGCGCCGGCTCGGCCTCCGCGCACCCCTGCGGCCGCAGGGAGGGGAGAGGGAGGCGGGACCGGATTCGACCGGGGAAGGTCCGAAGCCATGTCACTTGCCCACGCTACGCCGCGGGCCCCGCTGAGGCCGCGCAGCGCCCCCATCGCCGAGCCGAGCGCCCCACAAGATGGCGGCCCCGAGCCGGGCGCGGCTGAGTCAGAGGCTGCCGACACTTCCAGCCCCCAGCACAACGGAGCGGAAGTGCGTGTTCTGGCCCCGCCCTCGGCGGAACGAGCAGGGCGGGACTACAGCGCCACGGAAACGGAGAAAGCGACGATGGCGGCCGGCGCGGGCTACGACCTGCGCTCTCGGCAGCGGCCCCCGGTGGGGGAGACGGCGGCGGGGCGCTGGGCGGAAGACGGGGCCTCGGGCAGGGCGAGGCTGCCGAACACTGCGCCCCGGCGCGCGATGCCTGACGCGCCGGCAGGTGAGCGGGCGGGCCCCGGTCCGGCCCCTCGCTGCGGGTACCCTCAGCCCCGTGCCCGGGGCAGGTGGCTGTGACTGACCTTACCTTCCTTTTCTCGTTGCGGCGGCACCAGCCTCTCCGCCAGCAGGGAAGGGCCCGAGGCGCACCCGCCCCGAGCCCTGGGAGCCATTGTAATGGCAGGGGTCGGACTAGATGATCTGCTCAGATCCCTTCCGACCCTACAAACTATGAAACTATCTGCCCCGCTGCTGCCGCCCCCCCCCCCCCCCCCCGCGCGGCCGGTGCTGCTCGGAGCTTTCTGTGGGGTGGCTGCTAAAAATCTCTAGGGAGGTTTCAGGGACTGGAAACTCCTGAACTAGGGTAGCTCCCCCCCCACCCCGTGGGGTATTCCCAACTGTGTTAGGTGGTAGTCCACCCAGCGAGGTGGCAGAGCGGGTACTGCATCTGTAAAGGTGCAAATTGGGGCTTGGCAGAGCTGCAAATGGTTTCCCAGCCATGGGGGGCAGGGAGTCGGCAGCAGGCAGGTATGAAGGGAATCATCCCCTTGCTCTCTTTTCTTGTCAGTCACACACAGAGCTGGTGCACCACAATTGATTAGCCCCCACCACATCCCTCCCTCCCTCCTCCCCCTTGCACCACAACAGACTTACCAGCTGCACACAGCTCTCCTCCTTGCTTACCTTTATCTGCCACAGTATCAGGGACATCAGGCTGGTTTCTGATAGTCCATTTTCTTTATATCGGTGCTGATCCAATATTGGACCAATATACTGTGCACGTGCATCCGCACCTCTAGCCAGGAGCGTTCTGGGACTCATTGCTTTCTGCAAAAACAGTGCCTTCCTCCAAGCTTCTATGTAGAGAGGCCTTTGGTTTCACAGTCCTTTGAAGTTTAGTTGTTGCCTGATGGTTAGGATAGTTTCATCTGTGCTTGGTAGAGTGGAGTTACCCTGGGGTTTGTCGTCTTTTTTTTTTTTTTTTTTTTTTAATTCCTGTTCTCTCACAAGATTGGGGATTTTGCAAGGAATTTGCGTGCAAGGAAATGAATTTCTTAATCCACTAATGATGTAAAGGGAAATTGACAATCCACAGATTGTGATTGCTGGTGCTTTAGGATTGAGATGGGGGCAAATTTGGTGTATGATTAAACATGGCACATTCACAGAAGTCACTTGCACATGGTGAACAAAAGGATAGGATTTGGAGTTTTTCTTGGATCATATTGCTCATTCAGGATTGAATCTTGTCTGTTTTTTTTTTTTTTTTTTTTTTTTTTACTTTAGGCAAAGTCTTGTTTTGACTTCTACATCCACAGTACAGACCTCTAGCACTTGAATTAATGGGCATCCTCTTTGTTGAATATCCATTACAGAGGGATGAGGGATGCTTTGCCAATGGCATTCAAACTTTGGGACCTGGGGATCCTGGGATCATTTCCAGGGTCTAGATTGGATTGTGTCATAGTAGTTATAGATGCCCGTGCTCCTGTCCACCGTACCTGTTTGCCTTTTTTTATACATAACCTATTCTATTTCCACTCCCCTTTTGGCTTCTGCTGGTACCGTGTTCCTTTGCCCTAGATATACCATTCACTTTATGTCCTCCCCATCCCACAAATCTAAAGCATGTGAACAAACTTCTCAAGGGTCTGGTGTGCCTATAGTTGGGGAGGGAGGGGAGGAGTAGTTTAATAGTATTCTTGAAGGAATGGAATGGAGGGTTGAGGTGTTTGGGAGAAAGAAATGACAGCATGGTGCTTGGGCTTGTTATGCATTTAACACACTCTTTGCTTTAGGGAGTGAATATGCCTTCGTCAAATTGACTCGACCCAGCATAAGACATTTTCAAAGGGAAGGTAAGTAGTGATTTCTACACCCAGTAGAGGAGCTTTTAACTCCTTGCAGTCTAATACTATTGAAACACAGATATATAGGGAGTAGGAACTGGGGGATGGCCTTGGTTCCCTTTCCAGTTTTACCATTGATTTGTTGTATAATCTTGCACCTCATATGTTTACCTTTCAAAAGGGAAACAGCAGTCTCCTATCTTGTAAGGATTTGTGAAGATTGATTGATTCTCCCAGCAAGGGTGCTGTTGGGGGAGTCATGCAGTGTTAGCACTGTTAAGTGTACAAACAAGGTTTTCAAGATAAACCCATAGATTTCAATAGGAATGCATGGATTTACAAACCTTCTGACCTGTTGCAAGCTTGCTGAGTTTTTTGCAACAGAAAAATTACTCTTATTTTTCTATAGTCAAGTAAACAAGTGAAAACTAAGAGCTGACATTTTTAGAGGGGTGTCTTGAGTCTTAAAACGAGTATCTTAAGTTTAATGAGGGGTGCTACTGGTACATAGCACTTTGAAATTAACAAATAAAGGAGTCTGTAGAAGTGCATATGTTCTATTAAGTGCATGAGATTGTAGCAGGACTTGGCTGAAGGTATGAAAGAAGGGTTGTGAGTGAATCTGCTTGTGTTTCTTGATTTTGGAGGAAAGGTACGGTGACTAAATATGATGACAATATCTAAACAAACTAGGAAAAATGAAGTTGGAAACCCACTTACCTGGCATGAACTGAATCACATGTGGAGCTTGTGAAAAGACTACTTCCACTCTATTCATTGTATGCAGTTACATTTTGTGTGATAGGATTGCCTTCTCTGCATCATGAAGTATAGACTTCTACTAGTTGCATGATACTGAATGTGATGTATTAGTGTTTTTACTTCATTTGCCACATCCCTTGTTTCTTTCCAAAAAGACGTATTGCAAAACTACCCGTTGTTGGAGAGTTGGAAAGGAAACTATGTCTAGTGTAGAAGTGGTTGTGGATTCATAGCTTTTGTCCTGAGAAATGTATTGGTCACTGCAGTAGAGAGAACTGCACGTGTGAGTGTAACTACTTAATTTCCTTCCTTTTTTTTCTGGCTGTGTTTAATCATTTTAGTGTTCCTTGCCTTACAGAATATTCTCTCTTCAGCGAAAACAGAGATTCCAAAATGTGTGAATCAGGTTGGTTTAAGTTTAACACATTCTAGTTTACTTACTACTGAATCTTGCTTGTTACTGCGATAGTGTCAGGCCTTGAGAACAAAATGTTGCTGCTGGCTGGACTTTGGCTGCTGCGTGAAGAATGCCAAGAGGTTGGTTGTTCCAAGTGGATACTGTTGATGATGTTAGTAGAATGACTTTTCTATTGTTTCTTACAAAATACAGAAAGAAATGGACCTCTCTGCAAGCTTCGGGGGAGGGAGTGTGGCTTGTATGAGAGGATGTCCATTTTCAGAGCTGTGTTTAAGATTCCCCTGTGAGCAAAATCGAAACTCAGAAAAACCACCCAGTTTCTCAAGTTGAGCTTGGTTTCTGCTTAACCGCAAACATTGCAAAGGCTGCAGGAAGAAGATGCTAGAAATCTGATTAAAGCTGAGAGTGCTGGCAAAATCTTACAAGTGCATATATTAGTCCTAAATTAAGGTGTTGGCTATATTTAAACTAGTGTTCAAAATATGTGAGAGCAAGAAAATGTTAAGACTCAAACATTACATTGAAGTGTATTTTCTTGATCAAAGAACAGTTTTGCTCTACAGTAGAATTGTTCTATAAATATCTGACCAGTTTCTAGTCAGAGTATTAACCTTTTTTTGGTTCAGTGTTAACATGGCAATGATCTTATATTCTACACATCACTGGCATATTCTGAATAGTTCCCTTTCTCCCCTGGTGCCAAATTCTGTTGCTGATTTAGGGTGGATGTCACTCTTATCTGTTTCTAACACAGTTAGATTTCATAGACATCATCATCAGGGCTGGAAGGAACCTCGGGAGATCATCGAGTCCAGCCCCCTGCCCAAAGGGCAGGAAGTCAGCTGGGGTCATAGGATCCCAGCAAGATAAGCATCCAATTTACTCTTGAAGGTGTTCAATGTAGGTGCTTGAACCACCTCCGCTGGCAGACTGTTCCAGACCTTGGGGGCTCGGACAGTAAAGAAATTCTTCCTTATGTCCAGCCTGAAACGGTCTTGCAGGAGTTTGTGACCGTTCGACCTCGTCATCCCTTGGGGCGCTCTGGTGAACAGACGTTCCCCCAGATCCTGGTGGTCACCCCTGATAAACTTATAGGTGGCCATCACATCACCCCTGAGTCTGCGCTTTTCCAGGCTAAAGAGTCCCATGGCTCTCAGCCTATCATCGTAAGATCTGTTTTCCTGACCTCTGATCATGCGCGTGGCTCTCCTCTGGACTCTCTCAAGCTTCTCCACATCCTTTTTGAATTGTGGAGCCCAAAACTGGACGCGGTACTCAGCTGCGGCCTCACCAAGGCTGAGTATAAGGGGAGAACGACGTCTCGGGATTTGCTCGAGAAGCATCTATGGATGCAAGCCAGCGTTTTGGTCGCTTTATTAGCCGCAGCATCGCATTGCAGGCTCATGTTCATCTTGTGGTCAATGATGACCCCCAAGTCTCTTTCTTCTGTAGTGCTATCCAACATAGCACTGCCAAGCCTATAAGGATGCTGCAGGTTTTTCCTCCCAAGGTGGAGAACCTTGCATTTTTCGGTGTTAAACACCATTATGTTCTGGTCCGCCCATTTGCTGAGCATGTCCAGGTCAGCCTGGATCACCCGCCTATCTTCTGGTGTGGATGCTTTGCCCCAAAGTTTGGTGTCATCGGCGAACTTGGCCAGTCCACTCCTGACTCCAATGTCCACATCATTAATGAAGATGTTGAACAGTATGGGTCCCAGGACAGAGCCTTGAGGGACTCCACTGGTCACAGGGCACCACGATGAGTGACTGCCATTAATTACAACCCTCTGGGTCTGACCATGGAACCAATTTCCCAGCCAGCAGATCGTGGTGGAGCCAAGGTCAAAACTGGGCAGTTTGGCCAAGAGGTGATCATGGGATACCAGATCAAAAGGTTTTTTGAAGTCAAGATATATGACATCAATCTCTTCTCCCTTGTCCAGGTGATAGGTCACCTGGTCATAGAAGGAAATGAGATTGGTCAAACAAGACCTACCCGCAACAAACCCGTGCTGGCTATCCCTTAGAATGTTAGCCTGGGCCAGTTTATCAAGGATGGCCTCCTTAATAAACTTTTCTAAGATCTTCCCCAGGATAGAAGTCAGGCTAATGGGCCTGTAGTTAGCCGGATCCACTCTCCTCCCTTTCTTGAAGATTGGCACCACATTGGCCTTCTTCCAGTCTTCTGGCACTACACCAGAGCGCCAGGAGTTTTCAAAGATCCGTGCCAGGGGCTGGGCTATGATGCTCGCCAGCTCCTTGAGTACCCTGGGGTGCAGATTGTCAGGGCCGGCTGACTTGAAGGTATCCGGCTTCTCAAGGTGTTCCTTCACGAGGTCAGCATTTATGGAGAGTAGGGGATCCCCATCACCCAGATCTCCCTGTCCCACAGCAGGCATGGGCATCCCGTATGACTGATGAAAGACTGATGCAAAGTACCTATTTAATAGGTTGGCTTTTTCCTGGGCGTCAGTTGTCAGTTGCCCCATCTGGTTTAGCAGGGGTCCAACGTTGCCCTTGCTTTTCCTCCAGCTCCCGACATATCTGAATAAGGACTTTTTGTTGTCCTTGATGCTTGAAGCTAGTTGGAGTTCAGTTGCAGCCTAGGAGTGGTTCTGTACAGTAGGTTCTGGAGTCTGGGGTAGATGAGGTATTGCTAGGAATAGCCAAGCATATAGAAACAGTTTGGGTTGGAATTTGCTTCCTTTTTTGACAAAGTAATATCCTATTTTTTGAAAAGCAAAATGTTGCCCCTCTTGGGGGAACATGATACTTGCTCACACTGATGAGTTTTTCCTCTCTCAGGCAGATTGTGTTATTACTTAGTAAAATGAGATGGTAGTCAAATCCATATTTGGTTCCACAAAGCAAATAAATTTGCAGATGTCTGCATCTTCCCTTTCTTTCTTGTCTTACCTTATGTATTAGGAATATAGCAATAACTGACTAACAAATAGCAGCTTGAAGTGGCAAATAACTTCTTTTGTTTGAACCTTTAAAGGGCATCCTTGTTGTTTCTTAAAATGCATGATGCCAAATTTAAAAAATGGAGGGAGCTGTTACTATGCTGTGCCTTTATATAAGTAGTCTTTCTTAGAGATTTATGTTTGCCCAAATTTACCCCCTCGTGACCTCATAAGTCTATTTGACCTGAGTCCAAGGAGATTTCGCCATCAGCTGTTTAATGTTATAAAGTCCTATGAATTTTTAAGCTTTGATTCATGTTGCTATTGATGTTGAATCTTTCTTGCCACACTTCAGTGTGTGCTAAAAGTAAATTGGATTTTTATTAATCAAACCATCAGGCCAACTCTGTGTAGCTGTAACTTTTAATATCATAGAATTTCACATGTTTTGGCATGTTCTTGTAATGAGCGTATGTAAAACAAGAAATCTTCTAGCGTTGGTGCAAATTGTTATAAATGATGTTTTCTTTTTATTTCCTTTTTTAAAAGAAAAACAAGAAGAGCCACATGATACACACACAGGTATGCTGTGAAAACTTATGTGTGAATTATTTTTTAAGAAGTGTAAGAATTTTAGAACAATATTAACAGATAGGGAAGGCCCAAAAAGTACAACTCCCCTCCTGCCCCCCCTTCAAAACCATAAATATTCAGGACTTAATTCACATACACCTTCATGTAGATAATTTTGATTATATAAGCACATTTTAACTGTATAAATATGCTCAAAAAGAGAGGCTGCATGAATATACCTAATAGTGGTGTTCTGTTTTGGGGTTTTTTGGGTACCAGTTCAAATATGAAAACAAATCCCTGGTGCACAGTAGTATCTTCATGAAACTTCATTAAAAAATCAGTAAAAAACACTTGCTTTTATTAATTGAAATACTCCCTAGCACTGCTAGATTTCCCCAATGAAAGTCAAACACAGTTGCCTTGTTTCAGGAGAGCCAAGAAGTAAAACTGACTGCTACAGTTGCTCCGAACATGGTGAGTATAGCACAAAATAGGCCACATAAATTCAGTTTAAAAAAACATGAATACATGAGCAGTTTACTTTAACTTCCTCCTAGACTACTCAGTTTTAAAAAGTGATTTTCTCATGGCATTTTTCTGGAAGGTTGTGCATTTGGCCTATGATACCTAATGTTTTAAAGTGGATAGACAAAATACAAAAGGCTGATCAGTCGCTTTTTAATAAAGTTTTGATAGGACTGACTGATACAGTGGCTGTTAATTCTAGATGTTTAAATTGATGGAGCTGTAAACTAATAACTAATTATTACAGTCATTTTCTTACAGATAATTGGGGGAGAGCCATCCAACTTCTTTTTCAACTCGCAAGATTTTTAAAGTTAACTAATGTAGCTAACTTATTTTTAATGCAAACTTACTTTGCACTGGCTATAGTCTAGGTGTGATTTTGGAAGCCTGAATATATTTAAACAGGATGTGTGGAACACTGTAGAAATAATGACAATCTCTCTTCTTAGTAACTTTGTTAAAAAATCTGGACTAGGGTCCCCTGGACAAAGCAAAATTATATTGTCTGTTTTCTTTTTTTTTGGTAATTTTAACTGCCTATTTAAATCACTGATGCTTTTCCAATGGGAACAGTCTTTCAGTAATTTAAAATGTTTGAAGTGCAAAGAGGAAGTGAGCAGTACACATCTCAGTGTGCAGCCATCTAGCAAATTGTATATGAATTCCCTTGGTTTTTGAGCCTTTAACATTGTGAGGGCTCAGACTTTTGAAAGTTGTACCTTTTTTCTGCATGCTAATAAGTTATTGAGTAGCAGTCTTAACCTAAACTGGCTCTGGTGGCATCAGTAAGCCAAGGAGGTTGCACTGTATAGGGAGTTTATCTGTTAACTACATCTATGCTAGGAAACTGTGTGATTACTTTTATTTTTAAAAAAAAGCTTAACTGAGTGTTGAAAGGCAAAAATGAGTAATTTGAGAGCAAGTGATTATGGATAGCTATGTCAGCTATTGTATTTGAATCTGAATTTTCTAGTATGGTTTGAGATTTAAAAAAAGCCCCAAACCATCAGTTACCAAACAAAACAATAATTGGTTGGGGAAGGGATATTAAACTTGTTGCTTAAGGACTTGATCCCATCTTTATCTCTAACAAAGATGGGCTCAAGTGTGGGAATTGGTTTATCATCAGCCTGACAGCTGTTTGAGTTTTGTACATTTTCTTGAAGCATCTGTCACTGGCCACTCCTGGACACAGGATACTTTGCACAATTCAGATTTTTTTCATGTTTTAAAATCTGAATCAGTACGGTGATTCCTGTGTTCCTGTCAGATTTTGTTCACTTAATCTGTAAACTTTGTCCAGACTAAGTTTCATGGAGTTGAAAGCCCATGGGTTCAGTAATAGGTTGTAACTTTTTTGTAAAGGATCTTTTAATATAAACCACATCTTAGCATTTTAGAGTTTAATATAAATGGGGGTTGGGAGTGAATTAGCTGGCAGATGAGAAGGAACTCAGATGTTCATTTAAGTTCTACAATGGAAAGAAGTAATGCCAAAAAGCTCTTCTAGATGGTGGCTGCAAAATTGACTGAAATTCTTTGAGAGGATGGTGAGAAGGCTGGTAGATAAGCTCTGCCATTCTATTTGACACTTCCCTCTTCTGTTTGAGGTTATTGAGCATGGTATAAAATGTGCCTGCTCACCCCATGACTTCCTCTTGTAACTTGCTCTGTGTTTATCATGCTAGCCCTCTCACTGCACATTAGGGGTCTGCTCCTCGTAGTGGTACATGGCTCTTTCAGATCACTTCTTTTGGCTTGCTCCTGTTGATTGGCATTACAGCATTGAACTTGGCTGTACCCTTACTGCTGAACTTTGCTGCTTCTGGCAGTTAACTAAGGAGAAGTGCAATATTCAAATAGTCACATAACTTGGCAAAAGACAAATACTCTAGTGAATCTTCTACAAGCTTTTTACTTCTGTAACCCTTGTCCCCTGGTGTCCCATGGTTAGTTTAGGCCATAACAATTTTGGGTCAGGAACCCATATTATTAATTCTGTAACGACAAGCACACTGATAGCTCTGTAAATAAAATAATGAGCTCTGTGACAGACATTTCTTTGTCTTTACGTAACGCATTGTTTTCACAAAAGATTCGATGGAAGGAGTTGCAGAGGAGGAAATAGAAGAAGAGGTTGACATTGATGGCTATAATGCTGAGTGTCCAAAGACTGACACACATTCACTACTGAAAGGTAATAGCAATATATTTTCTGATGCCTTTTCTTCCATACAAGACTCATTTCTAGTGGTTGCTAGTTAATTATATTTCTTTAAACTTTGGGCTAGTGCAAGATAAATATAAAATAATATTAAAATAGGTCAAGGACCTTAGGAGATCATCTAGTTCATTGGGGGCCAACCTTTTTGGGCAAGTATGTTACACATTAAGCCCCACATCCTCCTCAAGTGCCACTTCTATCCCCTTCCTCTACCCAATCTGCTGCTGTGCTACTTGCCTCCTGACTTGCCACGTACCGTACAGAGGCTGCCCGTGCCACTTGTGGAGCGTGCGTTGCAGGTTGGCAAACCATGGCTTAGTCCAACTTCTTGCTCAAGAAAAGTTTATCTAGTCTAAACCATCACAGACAAGTGTCCAGTCAGCTCTTAAAAACATAGTAACAGAGATTTAACATCTTCCCTAAGCAATGTCTTCAAGTGCTTAACCATCCTCACAGTTGGGAAGTTTTTCCTAATATCCAATTTAAATTCCCTTGTCTCAGTTTAAACCTGTTACTTCTTGTTCCATCTTCTGTACACACAGAAAATAATTTATTGCAATCCTTTGTATTCTTTGTATTTGAAGGCCTGTTATTCCATTTCCCCTTTCCTCATCTCTAGACTAATCAAGTATTATTAGATGGTTGACTCATCCAAAGTGTCTGCAACTCCATCCAGTGGTATTATCTGCATATTTACTAAGTGTACTGTCAGTTCCATCCTCCAAGTTATTAACTAGAGTACTGGTTCAGTACTGGACCCAGTTGCACACCCCTGAGAACCTCACTGTTGCTTCCTCCTGGTTTGGCATTGAACTGTTAATGACTGTTCTTTGAACACAATTGTCCAACTAGTTATGCTCCTTACCTTATGGTAGTTTCCTCTAGGTCAGGGGCCCAAAACCACCTGGTGGGCCAAAGTAATGCAGCTGAGGCTGAAGGCTGCCATTCGTGACCCAGTCACCACCATTGGTGTTCTCATCTCATCTTTTTGAGGTTCATGGTTCAACTGCCCTCCCCCCAATATGACAAATGTTATTTCAGGCAGAAACCTGCTGTAAGTCCTTCCTCTTCCACTGTGGCCAAATTGCTGCCAACAGCCCACCATTGTGCTAGGTCAGCATGTTCACCTTTTATTTGTTTACCAGTCACCGCTCCTCATACCTTCTTCACTTGTCCTTTTTTGAAGTTTCCCACCGGCACCATCCTGTCCGTCTCGCTTACCACTTTTACCAATTTCTTATGATCCTTCAGGGCCTCCAGCCTTACCTTCCCTATTTTATACCTGTGCATGAATCCTTCCATCCTGATGTAATGAATTGCTGGTTGCTATGCCCATAGGCTCTTCGAAGAGGTCTGATATACTTCCCATTTCCTCAAAATTGTAGGTGCTTGGGCTTAAGTGATGCATGCTGCTTTCCCGTTTCCCACCATTACTGCCTTGCATATCACACTTGGATATTTTGTATAGACATAGAATCCCAAGTCTGGCAGCCCCTAACTCCCCCCCCCCCAATCTCTCTTGCTTTGTACAGTTTATCTGTAGCCAATTTTTCTCTCTTTGCATTCCAGAAGAACAGACACATTTCCCTCTGCCACCACGTCAGCAGAAATACAATTCCCATATATAGAATAATCAGCAGTAGCACAGCTTTAAAATTGCTGCTTTTCCAGCAAAGGACAGTTCCTTCCAGACTATAACCAAAGTATTTACCCTATCCTTGCGATCACCTTTTCCCATGCTGTGTTACCTTTTCCTTTGGCATCCATTGGGATCCCTAGCACTCTGATTTTTCTCTTATTTGAAGGCCCAACTTCTCCCAAGTCCTTCTAGTTCCCCTCTGTAATGGGCAAAGGGGCTACCTGGCTCCCCAATTTATTTTTAGTGTTCTAGCATTAGGAGAGGGATATTTTTCAAGGCAAACCTCCAATAATTAGATTCTATATATGGTAAATTATGCTAAATCTTCCATGTATAGAATTTAACTATTAGGGGACTGTTTTATACTTGGAGTTGTCTTGTGTTCAGACAAATATGTTATTTCAGGCAGTAAACCTACCTTTAAGCCCCTTGTCAGTTTTATGGTTTTACAATCATATTTGCTTATCTTTTCTGGCCCAAAAGTTGAAAATTATAAGCCTAAATTTATTGTAGGCCTCTATCTTGCAGAACTTTAACATGCTTAACATTTCCTGCAAATATGCCTATGAGTAGGGGCCTGCCTTGATTTTTTTTTTTTAGATTCATTGAACAGTTGCAGTTTCCATTCCCTTCAAAAAGGGCAATTTGACTGGATACCAAGTGCTATCAAGTAATAGTAACATTTCTTCTATCACTTGATCAGTTATTAAGGGATTTGACTATCCTAGATAGATACACTGGGGGACTGGATGATTTAAGAGGTCTAGTAAAGGACTGTGGAGCTGTTTACTGGTTTGAATCCAGTCTGAGTCAGTAATGATCCAAATGAGCTTGCTGTATAACTAAGGGAGAGGCCATGGCAGGGCAGAAGTTTACCAACCTGATATAACCTAGAGCTGACCAGGTGAGTTAGGAGAAGCGTATGAAAATTCGAGCCGGGCTGGCTTTACTTCAGGGTTAGGGAAGTACATAAAAAAGAAATACTGCCTGTACAATGAGTACGCTGCAGACTACCCATGTTCAGATGCGTGATAGAGAGGATTAGCTGAAATCTGTCCTACTGTTTTGTGGACCTTGTTGCTAAAGAAATTATTTTGATTTTTTTTTTTTAATTACTGATTCTGATGATACTTTTTGTGAGGACTAAATGACTAATAACTTTTGTCCTCCATTTAGAACCCCAATGACAGAGTATATCTACCACTGTGAAATCTTGGTGCTGAAAAGGTCATGGCTTAATGGTTTTTATATCGGATGCTTTTCTCTTTATAGACAGAGGGCCTGTTACTGGAGGATAGTGGCAGGCCTTACAAATGTGACACCTTCACAGCTGGTATTTTGGATCTGACAGCTTATATGGCTTATTCTTCTTACCTTAGAGAATCTGATCCAATATTGTAGCTCTCTAATTCTCTTCTTTGCATGGTCTGTTTCAGAAAGCAACATCATAGCTGAGGAACACTGGAAAAGCCAACCACAGATATCGCAAAGTAGGTTAATAAGCAAGTATCTTATGTTTATGTAAGAGAAGAGCATTGCTTTTCTTTTCTTCTTCCGGCTTGTGTTTGTGTGGTGTGTATATGTGTTCATGCATATGATTTAGTCTTCTCCGCTTCCTAGTACACAACCTGGGAAGGCAGGAAAGGACCTGGAGGCCAGGTACTAATGGTAGAACAGGTCTCCACATTCTTTGCAGCAATTGACTTTTCTTATGGGTGCCTACTTAACTCTGGACTTCAAGTGTTGCAGAAACTGGCATTTCTGTAGCAGCATCTCCACTCCTTTTGGCTCACCTTTCTTTTTATAAATGGCTTAGGGGTTGACTAGCTGACCCAGAATAAGGAAGTATTAAGGCCATGGGGAGCTTATGTCAATGCCAGTGGCTCAGATCAAGACTGACATACCAGAAACTGCATTACATGTTTTAGTGTACTTCCTTCCTTAAGATGGCAATGGCATTTTTGGGGATGAAGTAAATTCTTGCTTGCCTGTTTGACTACAGCTCCATATGCTTTCTTCCCTGTGCTGAGTCCTTGAAGTTCTGAGTTAGAGGTGAAATTTCTTTTAAACATCTGAAGTCCTATCTGTTGGCTGGCTAATAACTGTCATAGCTTCTCCCTTTAGTGCAGGCCTTAAAATGGAAGCAAATTCTGGAAACACATTCAGTTTAGGATATCAAAATCTAAAAATACAAATTAAACAAAGCCTACTTTGAAACTTGCTTATGGTAGAATTTTAAAGGCTTGTAGAACTGAGTGGTGAGAGCCTAAAAATGAAGTATGGAGGAGAATTCTCGTTCTCTTGGCATCATCTCTGTCAATACACGTGGAGAGGAATGTATATATTATGGGCTGGTAATATGCAAATCATTGGATGAGCAGCTTTGAGAGAATACTTGAGACCTCAGTTCCCAAAGGTTTTGCAAAAAGTGCAGCTTTAAAGTTAGGAATTGTGCATTAACTGTCAGAACCCAGCAGCTTATTTGGACTATAGCATAAATGCAGAGGATGTATCCCTAGGGGTGCACTGATAAAGAATTTTTGAGCCAATACTGATGTCTGATTATTAACGAGCCATATTGGCTAATACCCATCTGACTGCCAATATGCAGCCCACAGCTTGGAAAACAGGGTGTGGCTGGTAAGTCAGGGGCGTGGGAGGGGAAGGAGTGGGGGAAGGGAAGAGGCGTGGGTAGGGGCTGATCCAGACCCCCACAGTGAGGGAGCAGTGGGGCTGGGGCAAGGGCAGGCATTGCACAGATGGGGCGAGATGTGGGATAGAGCTGTGAGCGGCTCGTCTGGGGGGTGCAGGGAGATGTGGTGGTGGGGGAGCTCCCACCACTCCATGGACCCCTGGGGGAGCATGTGCCCCGCAGATCTATGCAGGCAGTGAGGGTGGGCTGCTGTTGCAGGCAGAGGCTGGCTGCAGGCTCTTCCCAGTGCGGGGGTTGGGGTGGGGCAGGATGGGATGGGATGGGCGGCGCTGGTGCTGGGAGGGAGGTTCTGGGGAGCTATGGTGAATTTTGGGATGGCTGCAAAATTCCTGTAGCACCCCTCCCAGCACTGCTGTTGCTGCCTATCCTGAGCGCAGCTCTGGCTCAATCCCCGCACCAGGAAGAGCCCAGTGTTGCCCCCAGCGACAGCCTTCCCTTGCCTTGCATGCAGATCTGGGGGGCAGGCACCCCCCATGCCTCCCCTTGGGGTATGCCAAGTGGTGGAAGATGCCCCCCTGCATCCCCTGGATGAGCTGCTCATGGCTCTGTCCTGCACCCCATCCTGCCATGCCCAACTTGGCAGCGCCTACCCCTGCCCCACTTTCTCCTTTACCATGATGGCCTTGATCTGCTCCCTCTCCCCCATGCCCCTTTCCCTATCGGACTTGCCAGCTGGATGCTGTATGTATGCCGTGGCTGCTTGCATGTACATGGCATTTATCGGCAATGTTATCGGCCACAGCTAAAAAAAAGTCAATTGCCAATAATGTAAATATTTCTTTTATTGGTGCTGATATGATATGGACCAATGTATCATTGCACCTCTGTAAGTTCTTTAAAGAAAATACGTTGTCACCTAAGAAGAGAACTGTATTCCATAATGTTTCAGAACTTGGGATTTTTCTTAACCTCCTAAATAGAAAATTATTCTATGTTCATATACAGTAAGAAACCCAGTAGCTTTACTGTTTTTGGAGTAATAAATGGCTTGGATCACAGCACACAATTTTAAGGAAGTAAAAATGAAATTGAATGATGTGTCATTTCATTATGTTTTAATTCTGAGCTTCCTTTGCTATTATCATGCTGTAAGTTCATGGATATACTTTAGTTCAATAGATAAAGAGTCAGAAAAGGAAGTTATAGCTGTTTATTTCTACAGCATAGAAATATAATGCACTTATTAACTACAAGCATAATTCTCATCTAAATGAGCTATTGCCCTGATATTACTGTAGAGCAGGGGTAGGCAGTGTTTTTTTGGCCAGAGTGCTGAAAAACATCTCAATGCCTACCTTGGAAGGTGCTGGAGTGCCAACATACCAGAAAAACAAAATGAGGGCAGGGGGTACAAGGCAGGATGCCCTACTTGTGCCCCTGCCCCCCAGCCCAGGCTCTGTGACTGTCAGCAGCTACCCTGGCTCTAAGTAGCTGCTGGAGCTTGGGCTGTTGCCAGCAGGGCTTGCAGCATCCCAGCTGCCTGCTGGGAGCAGCCCAGGCTCACGGCTGGCGGCAGCTACCCAGAGCTGGGGCCGGCTGCAGCCAGGAGGCTGCAAGCAGCTGTGTCAGGCTCCGGAGCCCTGACATCAGCTCTGTACTGGTACTGGCAGCGCAACCCCAGTCTCTCCCTGGCTTCCAGCACAGATCTGGTGACTGGGCTCCGGAGCCCAGCGCAGCTGTTTGTAGCCTGCCTGGGCTCTGGGAAGCTGCAGCAAGCAAGCAGCGGGCAGGATGCAAACAGCTGTGCCGGGTTCCACAGCTCCGGCATCAGCTCCGTGCTGGTGGCGACTGCACGCTCATTCCCAAATAGAAATGTGCTCTGAAAACATTAAAATATAATTTGCTTATAGTAAATAATTTGCTTACAAGCTTCAATGGATTTGGAGTGGCTGCTAGCATATTAATATGCTCTGAACCAAATCCAAAGGTCTATACCTGGAACTGGAAAACAAGCTAAATGATTTATTTTCTTTAAATGGGTTGTTAAATTTTATTAAGATTTATTATAAGTGTGAATTGATTCTCTAGGCAAATTTGCCCTTGGGCTCCTCCCCTACCTCCTCACACTTTGAGGCTCAGGGCCCTCAATCCAGTGCTAACAAAGGAATAAAGGTGGGGAATGGAAAATGAGACTTCAGGAGAAAAACTACTTCTCTGTGTGCCTCAAATGCTAGGATGTCCTTTGGCAGAAATTTGAAGACTAATATATAGACATAATGTTCCAACACTGGTCAGTATTTGTTAATGTTATCTCTGCTTACTGCAGTACCAGCTTCTATGATTTTAGTGTTTGTGCTGAATTTCTAATAATATAAGCATCCATCAGTGAAAACGATATGATAGCTTCGTGTTACATGCCACGTGCCTGTATATTTGCAACCTTTCTTGTCAAACCTGTCCTCAGCCTTAATTCTTTACTTCTTTCTCCTGGTTTCTGAGCTGCAGTCTCATTATCCATTCATCTTTCTCGCTCAGACTCTACATTTACCTTTTACACTATCAACTGCTTCTGCCTATCTGTAGTTGTAGATTTTTGTCCTTTGCTGCGATTACAAGCAACTTTGACTCTTGAGGATCCATTTACGTATGTGCTTTTACAAGGATTGTGTAAGCATGGACCGATGGTATGCACGAACTATTCAGACTGATAACTGCGCTGTGTGTACCTTCATGCCTTTCTGCTGGGAAAATGGAAGGCACTTATGCTGTCATTTCCTGCAATAGTATTTTTGGCATGTTGTTAGAAATTATATGAGTGCAAGACAAAATATTTTTCTATGAAAAGTTACTTTTTTGCATTATAAACTACTGTCTATGTGATGGTGTTAGAAGGCAGGCAGCTGGCTAGAACTAGTTAAGGAGGGGATGAGACTACCTTAAAACATTGGTTTTCTTTCTCTTTTTGACTCTAACCATTGTAATAATTATATATCTTATTTTACAATGTTCCAGGTCTCCAGAGTTCTTTTATACAGACGCAACCAGGCTTTGATCAAAAGACAGCTGTTAGGTCCAGGAAGTCAAGTATGTGGATACTTTTCTGCCTCTTTGTTTACCTGTATACAAAATGTATGCTATCTCTTTCTGGTTGAACAAAATTCTGGGCTCCTGAACATCTTTGAGCATATTTTCATTACTCGCGCTCTTATGAAAAACTGCTAAGACAGTAAAGGATTCATGATTTACACTGTGAAGAAAATGAATAAGAAAGAATTCAGACATGTTTGAACAGTTGAATGGGATGTTTGCTGGCCTGAAAGAGTGCATCCAGACGAGTGTAGATGTTTGGTTTCCTGGGGACACCCATGACACGCACGCTTTGGCGCACAGCAAGTTACCCTGGGGGTGGTAGGGGAGGCTGGGGCCAGCATTGGGCTGGCCCCAGCAGGCTTACCTGGGGGCCTCCTGGGGCTGCAGCTGTGGCGATCCTGCCGGGCAGGACTTGGCTGCCAGCCACAGCACAGCTTCAGGTGGCCTGGTGTCTCTCTTCAGAAGTGCAAGCTGTCCAAGCATGTGCTGCTCCAGTTTTTTTTTTTGGACTCCTGGATATCCAGGGGACAAAAAAAAACCCAGAGCAGTGCATACATGGGGAGTGTGCCCATGGACCATGGGGAATGCCTGGCTGTGGTATGTGGCACTACAGACGTGTTTGCGGCACCATGTACCACATGGCCATGCACGTCTGGATACGCCTAAAGAATTGTGAAAATCTCATGCGAAATTGTGAATTGTGAAAATCTCATCTTTGAAGTCAATTTAGGCCTGACCTTGAACTTTGATGAAACACAAAGAGAAATTCTGAATAACAATTTTGCTACCTTAGTGATTGGACTGGGGTTATAGCAACTTCCTCATGCCTCTCTAGTGAGACCGTTCTGACTCAGCAGTGTTCTTAGTGAGGCAAGTGTGTTAGATTTTTAGTCTTGCTGCATGCTTTACTTGTAAAATGTGTTCCTACGACAACAAGAAACCAGACTGAGTTTAGAGCTAAAATCAGTTTATTTCTGTGACTTGCCTTCCTTTCACTAATAAACATCATGAGTCTGTCATTAATTTTCTTTCAATCTTTTCAACAGATGAAGCTGAATATAGATATTCATCCAGTGTACACAAGCAGGTTCAATCTGCAACTAAAAGTAAGATTTCTACCTCAGATCTGTTGAATGTTTGTTTGTATTTAATCATTTTCATAACCCTGCTAGAACTAGATCTTGAAGAACCTAAACCTGGGGGCAAATCTGATTTGTTTTAAGATTTATCTTTTTGACTTGTATGCTTATTTGATTAGAATATGGGAGTCATTGTTCTTCCTTTCTTTTTTTTTTTAGAATTGCATATGTCTTATTACACTAGTTTTTAATAAAATAAGTAAAATGGAAGTATAAAATTCTTTTTCAACAGTTAACTTTATCCATACTGCAGAAATAACTCTTCTCTCTCCACCTCCTTTCCCACTGTCCTTTTTTTGTGCAGTGCCTGGTGGACAGTTGAGTAACCAGTGGTCTTGGATGTGGATTCTGGTAGTTGTGGCTTTATTCGCTATTGGCCTGTGTTCTATGTGGGTGACTCAATCCTCCAAGATTTTGCCAATTAAAGATTCTCCAATTCTGCGAATGTTCCAGGATGAGATGAAAAAAATTAAGAATGTCTACCAAAATCAGGATGAAAAGCTGTGGAAGAGGATACAACTGTTCCTTGAGAAACGTCTCAATAATTCCCATTCCCATTCGGAGCCTGCAATCTTATTGCTTACAGCTGCCCAAGAAGCTAAAAGTGCTCTGAAGTGTTTAAGTAACAAGATTGCAGAAGCCTACTCCTCCTCCCTGAGCACTGATACAATTGAGATTGATTGTGCAAGTACAGTGTCACAGGACAGCGATACGGCAAAGCTGGATGTAGATAACCTGCTGAGTTCTGGTTTTGAGAGTGGCAAGAAGGCAGCAGTGGTGCATCAGTTTGAATTGCTGCCTGCAGGATCCACCCTGATCTTTTATAAGTACTGTGACCATGAAAATGCAGCCTTTAAGGATGTGACTCTTCTGTTAACTGTCCTTTTGGATGAGGAGTCACTAGGAAAGAATCTCAGCCTGCGGGATGTTGAGGAGAAAGTGCGTGACTTTCTCTGGGCCAAATTCACCAATTCAGATTCTCCCAGCTCCTATAAACACATGGACACAGATAAGCTGAGTGGACTGTGGAGTCGTATATCCCACTTGGTTCTACCTGTTTGGCCAGAAAGTGCTCTCTCTCAGAGCTGCTGATCTTAAGTAAAATCAGGTGTGGAGAAAAAAGGAGCCGAAAACAATTGTGGTTGCTGGGCAGGGTAGAACTTGTGCAGCTGCTGAGCTAAGGCAGTACAACAGTGTTTGAGCACAGACCAGTAAAATATTCTTTTTAAAAGAACTCGGGCTCCTGTAGGTAAGTGGAGAGTCTAATGGTGGAACATAGTTTTTGATAAATTGGACTACAGGTGATTTATTGGGGGTTGGTGCTCTGTAGATGGAAGTTTTTTTTAACTGTATATGGCAATCTTGGTATAGTAGACTAATTACACTCTGGGAAGTCTTCTATGCTAGGAAGTAGTATTGACATTGATTATGACAACGTAATGGAACTAATGAATTTGCAGACTCATTGACCAAAATAAATTTCCGTTGTCCTTCAGGCCAAATCTTATTATAGTGTTTAATGAGGCTGCATCCAAGCATAGGCTTTTTGTTCCAGCTAACTATGGCTTGGGTATCAGTTACCTTCTGTGGTTCTACCATTCTAAAAAGATCTAAAAAATTTTCTGGTTCAGAGCAGACTTCTCAAAATGGAGATGTAAAAGGCTTACTTAAACAATTACAAAACAATTCTAGAGAGTTAGAGAAGCTGAGATGAAGTGATTGCTCCAAACATCCATCAACAGGTCAGTTCAGAAATAACTCATCAGTGTATCTGTAGTGCATCTCAAATCACAATTTTTAAGGCTCAGAACGTGATACAGAACATAGGAGAAATTATAAATGCTGGTCCAGTGCATGCTAAAGCCCTGCTGGATCTGTTCTAAAATGCCTAAGAAGTGCAAATTGTGAATAAGTTATTTTGGACAAGTCAAGAGGTTTTATTAGAAAGTTGAGAGTATTTTTTCAATGACAAAATGTGCATTTATTACTGTTTGTTAATGTGATATCACGGTTCTGTAAAGATACCTCTTCCAGATGTGTCCGGAAAACCTGTTGTTTCCTATTTATGTTTTTGCAGGAAAAAAAAATATTTTGCTTTGTTTAGCACATTGTATAGAGTGCCTCATGTAAAAAATCCCTGAAATCTACCACATACTAAAACTATATTAATATACTTGTATTGTAAATACAGAGAGGAACTGCCATACTTTCTCTCTGCTGTTAGTTTCCTTGACTCTGCCAGATTATTTATCATTCCTTATGTTTGAAGAATGCACAAAGAGACGCTCCAAATTTATGGCATACTTTCTTATAATGGCTGCCAAGTTTGTGGTACTTTTAAAATTGCATCCTTTACTTGTGAGTTTCCCTATGCTCCGCTGTTATACAAATATATCCGGCTTTATAAATAGGAAAACATCCTATAGGAGGCTTCAGGGCCACTAGGTATCTGTTTTGAGACTAAGAACACAAAAGGTTCCGTTTGTGATCTGGAATGGGCTGAATTCACCATGAATGTAAATGTAGTTCCATGGACTTGGAATTATGTTTCCTATTTTTGTAAGAACTGGAAGCTGACAGCTAGTTTGTTTTATGTGGAGGTACTTAACAAGTAAAGAGGTATGGAAGTGCTACAATTTTAAATGCATAAAATAGCTCAGGAAGAAGAGACTTTTTAAATTTTACAAACATTTCACTGTCTGAATGCTTCTTTTAAACTGATGTGAATTATTATATTGCTTTGAAATAATGACTGCAAATGATTAAACTATATTTTAGTAATTGTTAAAAAAATAAATCTGCTTATTTGTTTTATAAATCTTATTTGCATTATCATTTGCTCTAAGCTTGATTTTCTTTTTTTTAAACCTAACATGATTGGATTTTGTTTGTACTTAGAGATTTGGAAAATGTTGTCCTTTACCTCCTGAACATCTGTTTGAAATCCATCCTGATTCTGAAACTTAAATTTTGGCAATGGTTTTAAAATATACCTAACTCCAGAGGATGGACTGCTGCATAAGTTCCTGGACTGAATCTATTTGGTGAACTTTTTTTTGCTGCTCCTGCTCTGTTCCTTTTGAAGATGGTGAATTGTGCTGTCTTGACCTGAGTCGCAGCTAAAGGCTAGATCCTTTTCTCCCTATTTGGTACCCTACTTGAGTACCTTGAAGGAGGGTAGGGGGGCAGTGCAACTAATACAAAAAGGGGTGAGTTGTCCTCTTTACTGCTTTTTGGTGACTTATTTTTAAGGTGGAGATGGCAGTAGGTTAGAAATGTAGACTGATTTAACAGCTTTTTTTATTTTGTTTATCTTTTTTTTAAAGAGACCTTGACCTTGATGGAATAGGATCTGGACTGTCACATCTTAGACTTTTAACTTCTTATACTGTCCTCTTCATTTCTCCAGTTGGATAGCCAGTTGACACCTCAGGTCAGGAAGACGAAACTTATTACCTGTTTTTAGTAAAGATGATGTCTATAATCACAGCTAGGTTAACTGACTGGAGAGAAATTAAAACATCAAGCTTTAGTGCAGGGGTGTTTTGGGGCAGAGTGCCATAAACACTCACAGCCTTGACTTGTAGGATGCTGGTACACCAGAGATGGACAGCAGGGGAGCCATGAGGGGGCCCAATCCTTCTGGCAGTGCAACCCCAGCCCCTTCCCCACCATCTGCCCTTAGGTGTGTGTGCCAAGCAAAATGCCTTCATGTGCCACACGCTGGCACCAGTGCCGGGGATTGCCTAACCCCTGCTTTAGTGTATGATTCTTTCTTGTCTGTGCTGCCACTTCAATTTAGTCTCTTTAGCTCTTGGTACAGTAGAAGTAATTCATGGAAGTGATTATTTCTTACCTGTGTAAGCAGTTTAAGGCTGGCTTAGGTAGAAGACCAAGTGATGTTTGCTTTCCAGGGCATGTTTATTGGAGGGTATCAATAGGTTTACAAACTGTAAAGTTGTAAAGTTTACAACTGAGGTTGTAAAGTTTAATATATTAAACTCAGTTTAATTATTCTTTCCCTCTTAATTTGTGAGAACTTGGTAGCTTATGCTGCATTCAAATGTTACATTTTGACCAGGAGAATTGCTGTTCTCCCAGTAGAAATAAAAGTGTACAAGGGTTTGTTCAATTTTCCTTTGGGGCAGTGGGGGGGACACAGCATATCCCTTCTGGAAGATCTCCCTTACAAGAGAGTTTGTCTCACAAGAATGAATATTTGTATGCTCTTTTCTTCTCAGGGACTGGTCTGAAAGTAGTGGGGGAGCAGGGGGCAATGCTCCCCATCTCTTCTCCAGACTAGGGTATGCATGGGGTGTCAGGTACAGCCTTTGAAGTGCCCTGCAGAGGGAGAAGCACCCCCTACAGGGCACTTTAAGCTCTACTACTCCAGTGCCCCCAGGAATGGGAGGGGTGGAACAGCGTTTGCTTCCCACATATATCCTTGGTCAGGGTAAGGCAGGGAGAACACAGGCTGAATGTCTATGCTGATCACTGTCGTGGAACAATTTCTGAGAAATTTCCAGTGCCAAAAATTAACAGCTATACACCACTCTAGTCTCATGACCTTCATTGGCGTCTGAAACTTGTAGACAAGTGAAAATGTAGAAAAGTGTTCCTACAAGCTACTGAACACTAGCAGAGGGCAGCACTTTCTTCTGGTAGATGGTGACAGACCTTTTAATCATTTGAACAATCCAGCTCCTTTGGCAGGAGCCTCCATAAGGACTAAGTTTGAAAAAAGCAGTTTCCTGTTTGAAAAGTAAACCAAGACTTAATACATGGTTTTCTAAAGATTTTAGTAGTATATAAAAACATATGACTAACGAGAATACTGACTTAAATTGTTAAATGCATGCAAAAGCTGAGAGAGGTTCCGGAAGACTTGAAGAGGGTCAATGTGGTGCCGATTGTCAAGAAAGGAAGGAAGATTCAGGGAACTATAGGTCGATCTGTTTGACCTCAGTCCCTGCAAAGATCTTGGAAAAAATCATCAAAGAAACCAACAACACGCTAATGGAAGGCTATTTTCTGAGAGCAGGCCAACATGGCTTTATTGCAGGTAGGTCTTGCCTGACAAACCTCATTTCCTTCTATGACTAGGTGATGCGTCACCTGGACAAAGGAGGAAGAGGTTGATGTCATATTTAGATTTTAAAAAAGCTTTTGACATGGTCTCCCATGATGTCCTCATGGTAAAATTGGGGAACTGTGGCCTTGACAACCTTATGGACTGATGGCTGTGAAACTGGTTCCATGGTTGGACCCAGGAAGTGATAGTTGATGGAACTGAGTCAACATGGTGCATGGTGATGGGTGGCAACCCCCAGAGCTCAGTACTCGGACCACTACTCTTTAATATTCATAAATTATCTGGATTTGGATGCCAGAAGTGGACTGGCTAAATTCACAGACAACAAATTATGGGGAAGTACAGTCACGCTAGAGGACAGGATGGTGATTCAGGCTGACCTAGACAGGCTTGCAAAGCAGGCGGAGGATCAAAACCTGATGACATTCAACAGAAACATGCATGTCACGAGCACCATGACCAAAAGAGACTTGGGGATCATGATTGACCACAAAATGAACATGAGCCAACAATGCAATGCTGCAGCCAGCGAAGCAAATAACACTCTAGCTTGCACCTACTGATACATCTCAAGCAAGACTGAAGAAATCATCCTTCTGGTTTACTAGGCCTTGTGAGGCTGCAGTTGGAGTACTGCATCCAGTTCTGGGCTCCACACTTTAGACAGGATGTGGAGAAGCTTGAGAGAGTCCAGAGGAGAGCCATGCACATGATTAGAGGTCAAGAGAACATGCCTTATGATGAGAGGCTGAGAGACATGTGACTATTCAGCCTGGAGAAGCAGAGGCTCAGGGGTTACTTGGTGGCAGCCTATCAGTACATAAGGCAGGGGTGGGCCAAATGCAGCCTGTGGAGCCCCTAAGAAATTTAGAAAATTAATATTTATCTGTCCCTGGCTGCCTGTCATATGGCCCTCCAAGGCTTACCAAAACTCAGTAAGTGGCCCTCTGCCTGAAATAATTGCCACCGCTGGCATAAGGGGTGTGCATCAGGAACTGGGAGAACATCTGTTCACCAGGGCACCCCAAAGGAAGACGAGGTCTAACGGTCATAAACTGCTGGAAGAGTGTTTTAGACTGGACATAAGGAAAATCTTCTTTACCATCCAAGTCCCCAGAGTCTGTAATAGACTCCCCCAGAAGTAGTGCAAGCACCTACTCTTGATACCTTTAAGAAATGCTTGGGTGTTTATCTTGCTGGGGTGATCTGACCCCAGCTGACTTACTGCCCCTTGGGCAGGCACTGGACCTGATGATCTCACGAGGTCCCTTCTAGCCCTAATGTCTATGAATCTGTTAAACAATGCATTTCTAGACTTAGGATGCATTTATTAGGGTTTGGAAGTAAATGAAAAGCAAGTAGCTAACTGGTTTCTGTTTGAAAGAGCAATAAGATAACTAATCATTAACAAATGATTCAAATGCTTTCTGTTAGACATGGTGTGGGGCCAGTTATAAGGAAGCTTGGGTTCATGCAATTAAAAAGTACAGTCTTTGCATTCCCTTTCTTGGATTTGTTGCTGTATATAATGAGTGCAACTGAGACCATTCACCTACCACCTCATCAATCAAGGAAGAATAATTACATGTAATAAAATATCATTCATGTGGAGGCTACAGACCATTATTCTCTTTAAGTCTATTTACTTTTATTACAGAATTGCTATTGCCACTACACATGTTTCGAAGGTCTGCAAGCCTTTTTGCATCTTAGAGAAACTTCCTTGCATTGTGAAGTTGAGCTGTATCTGATTGCCACCATCCAGTGAACCAAGTATAGGGAATAACAAATTTAAAGTGTGTGCTTACAACTATTGCAGCATGTAGGACTGGTTGAATGAAAATAAAGCTCTATTTGGTGTTCAGCAGGCTTATTTTAGGGTAATATATTTGCTAAGCTTTGGATTGGGACACTATATTTGGGGTTTAGAGATAGGTGGGGGGGACATGAATCAGTTACAAGCATAAAGCACAAATATTTAAAAGTGTTGTACAGATCAATTAAAACAGACTGCCTCTAAGTATCAAAAGCTCAGTGAGCAGGAGCATCTGAGGGGGTGGTGGGTAGAAGTACTAAGGAAGAAAGTTCTCTGTAAAAGGATAAATAATCTAGAGTAAACTTCAGAGGGTACCAGGATCAGTTTAACAGATAAAACAATTGATCCTTAAATACCTGCATAAGGCAAAAAATAGAATAAACCACACAGAGGAGGAAATCATCATCTTATATAGAAGCAAACTTTACACTTAGTCTTGAAAAGAGAAGTCTTGAAAAGAGAAGACTTCTAGATCTGAAGTGCAATATTACAAATAAAAATTTTGGAAAAGAAAAGGAATCATGACAACAAGAAAGGCAGGGACGGATCAATCCTGGATGTTTCTAAACTAGAATGCATGTGGCATTGGACATTGTAAACTGCTAATTTCAGGGTGGCATGTCTAGCCTATCTCCCTGTTGATAGCTTACTATTTTCATCCAGACTTTGAACTCCTTATTCCTCTTGCTTGTTATTGATCTTCCTGACCTTGAGGTTGGAACTGGGGCAAGATCTAATGGGCAAGATTTCTGAGAGCAAGCAGCTGGAACTTTGTGGTGACAGTGATCCACTCCCTTGCTGCTATCAGAAGAGTTCCTGGCAGGGGGACTCTGAAGCAGCTTTTCTTCTTACACTTGCTTAGCCTGAATATGACAATATGTAACTTGACTTTGGTAGTAAATGACATCATAAGTGCTTAAGACAGTGATCTCAACCAGGGTGCTATATTACCTGGGGGTGCCATGAGATCCTTTCAGGGATACCACGTCTCGCACAGTAAGGTGTGCAAATATGATTCACAAAATAAACCCACAGATTTCAAATGGGAATTCAAAATGTTAAAACATTCTGACCTGTTATAGTCTTTCTGAGTTCTCTCCAACAGAAGAGTTGCTCTATTACTGTATTCCCCTGAATCCAAAACTCCTTTGAATTCAAGACAACCCCCCAGTAATTAGATTCTATATATGGAATATGTATCAATTTATTATAATTTTCCAGGTATAGAATCTAATTATTAGAGGGTTGTCTTAAATTTGTCCCCTCTCCACTGTTTCAGCAGGGAAACCAGCTGTACAGAAGCTGGCCCCTCGTTACCCCCCACCCCCTTTCTACCTGTGCCACTTGCAGCCTCTGCCCCACTGTCTGTTCCCCAAAGCCTCTGCTCTTCCACCTGGAGCCTCTGCCTTCTCCCAACCCTGCTTACTATCAGATGTGGCTCTGGCTTCAGCTCCACTTCCTCCTGGGCATGGAGCACATGCAAACTCCAGCCCATGCCCAGCCACACAGCAGCACCCCAGGGCTGGAGCTGATGGTGCCATTGCTGTGTAGCTGGGCAGGAGCCAGGGCTTGCATGTGCTCTATGACTGGAAGGGATGGAGCTGGAAACAAAGCTGTGTCTGACCATTGGCATTGGCAGGGGTGCTTTGCATCTAAAAAGTTGAGAACCACTGACTTAAAATAGTGCACAAACCAAAAATACATTTTTCACACCTGCTCTGACTGACTACTGTCCTCTTGTAATCTTGGCCAAGATGCATCTTGAACTTGATTAGGAGATTAGTAAAAAGTTGTATATGGTGGTGGGGGAAAGGTTTCTATACTTGAACAAATAAAAATGTATGCATTCTGTGTCAGAGAGGGGTTTTTTTTAGATTTATTTTTTTTCAGGCAGGCAGCTGCATGGATTTCTTGTTAGGTATGCAAGCCAAGATGTGCACAGGTATGATATAGATAAACAGGTAAATGTTAGCCATAGTTAATATGCTGTTTGAATACTGTGTTGTATGCCATTTGGGATGTAGTCATATTTATAGTAGACACCTTTTTGGTGTTACATTCAGAAGTATATGCATTCACAGTAGTACCATTATATATAAACAAGTAATCAAATTATATACTAAGGTGTGTCGATGACTGGGAGGCTCGTTGTAGTATAGAGATCAGTTGTAATTCACAGTACAGATATGAGGAGCATCTATCTAAATGCACTAGAGTGAGGCTATTTAAAAGTATGCTTTATAATCCTAAATCATACATATGAAACAATTTTCATTTTTTGCATAAACTTTCCAGTCCTGCCCAACCTTCTCCCGAATGCTGCTCCGCACCTGCCCATGGCCCCATCCCGTTGGCCTGGCTGAGCATGCCCTGCATGCAGGAGTCCTAGACTGGTGTCTGTGGAGACCCCTTCCACTTGCCCATTCCATCCAATGCCACTGGTGGTGGGTGCGGGGTGGGCAGCCCAAGGCCAGATAGGATCAATGGCCCCCTCCCCACCATGCCAAGTCAAGTCAGCACCCCTCCCTCTGTCTCCCACAACAGCTTACTGAAACTCCTTAAGTGGCTCTCCAGCCCAAATAATTGCCCACCTCTGTTCTAGGATAAATGCTGTATTTTTCTGCAGTTTATATACCCACCATTTCACAGCTATTGAACTCTGTCTTATTGCTTAGATGTTGACAGTTGGATTTATAATTGAATGCCTGAATAACCCTATTCCATGTTCAACAGGTGGAGACTATCTTCCCAAAATTCCTAGGAGGTATGTTAGTCGAAGAAGGAGCAGGGGGAGAAATCCACTGGGTTGTCTTTCAGGCATAATAGCCAGCTGCCTTCTAATTTTAGAAGGGGTGTGCAAGAGTATTATGGAGTGGAAAACTTTCCACAGCCTATCTGTGAAAGCTGTGATAATCTACTCTGTGTAAAATGAGATTGTGCTGCTTTACATTTAGCCCTCTTTCCCTGCCACTGCTTTTTACTGCTTGGACGGGGTGTCTACAATTATTCAGTAACGCCACACAGTTTTCCTACCAGTCTGTCTAAGCCTTATTGGAACTTCAGTCCACTTGTTCCTTTCTCTGCCAGACATGGCTATTTCCAGGTAAAGGGTTTACTTTATTTCTAAAAGGCTAAAGTTTAAAAGCAAAATTCACTGGAAAGAGCACTTAGTTTGAGATTGTTGGAAAATCAAGGCCATTTTTGTACAGAATGTTACTATTTCAATGTATTTTCCTTCGGTGTTAAATCTGACTGTGGAAACATGTTCTTTGATCACTTGTTTAAGATTCCATACAGAAGAGTTTTTGTACTTAAGTTCCACTGTGAGACAGAGAACTTCTGACACATTGAGAATAGGTGGGGATAATGTGAAACAAAGTTTAGAGTTGGGGGAAAAGTCTTGCTTTTAACTTTTTTACATTGACTGAACATAAAGGAGACTTAATGATTTTCATATCTGAAAATTCTGATACACTCAGTGTGTGGAAATGAAGGGAGGAGTAAGAAGCTAGATTTACCTTTGAGCAAAATAAAAGGAGCAACGCTTCAAAAAAATTATAGAAGTAATGAGCAAGTGAAATAGGCTGCCAGTCCCATAGTATATTACAGTAAGTGCTGAGTAACTGTAGCATGTACTAATTAAGGTGTGTCAGTCCACAACTAAGACTACTCATGACTGTGGTAATACTTCTACAAGTACTGGGACTACTATTACTATAACTAGTTTCTTGTTTGGGGATTGTTGGCTTCCTTTCATAGAAGGCAGGAGGGAACTATTCACAGCTTTTGCTGTTGACAATGCATTTGCTTGTTTAGTTGGGTTTTTTTAGCCTTCTCCCACTATTAATACATATTTTTAATTTTAAAAGTAACTGACCTCCATCTTAAAATGTTCCATGCATGGAATGGTTGATCCTGTACACTGAGATAGATGAGACCCCCCTGAAAAATACAGATTACAATTACATATTGCATTATACATACTGCATCATAATACTTATAAGGAGCAGAAATAAAGTTGGATGGACAGACTCTAATTCTGATGTTTTTCTAAGTTTCAGGTGCTTGGCTTTGCAATCTTAATGATCTCTTAACATAAGCGTATTATATTTCATTTAATGTTGTAGGCAGGGGTGGTTAACCTTTTCCATTATAAGAATTTGGTGTGAGGTGCTTTTAACTTCATTCAGTGTCAACTATTTGCATCAGGATAACTTTCAGGCCAGATACATGTCTTGTAAAAAAACGTTATTTGTAAAATTTCCACCAAAATGTGTCAACTATGTATGAGTGTGCGTGCTTAGGGAAACGTTTTTGCCTGTCTGTAGGGTGGGTGGAGGAAGACTAGTTAAATTATAAACAGAAACACACACATGCACACATTCTGACTGTTTTGGGAGAGAAACTCTACTTGTCCCCTTCCACCTCAAAAAAACCTCAAAAAACTATTAGAATTATTCTAAAAGGTACAGAAGGTAAATGTGTACCTCCTTCTTCCCACATACTGCCAAAACACAGAACACCTTTTGGACTTGTACCTGGGCTCTGATGTATCAAGCAATAAAAATACCTATGGGAATTACATGAGATAGGAACATTTATGTCAAAACACTATTAATAAGTGATAACATTGAGAAAGTAAATTGGAACTTGGTCTCTTCCAGATTTCTTATTGCTGTTAATCAAGAATGGATTTGAAAGCAGAGAGCTTGGTTTTAAAATTATACAAAACTAGGAGTGAGAAGGGCCTGGGTCAAGTTGTAGGTAAAATTCCTTCACAGAAGCAGATTAGATACTGTTTTCCCAATTCTATTACTTTTTCTTGTTCAGTTTTGGAAGAAAGTAACTCTCCTTGTAATATTCTACCATAGTCATGCATTTGGCTCAACAGGGAAGTCATGGACCTCCTACATCTAAAAAAAAAAAAAAAGGCTTATAAAGGATGGAGAGAAGCAGTGAACTGCTGGGAAGGGATGGCCTCCACCTCTCTCCGTTGGGGACGAGGCGTCTTCTCAGCCAGACTGGCTGACCTGCACTACCCGGCTTTAAACTGAGCCCGCTGGGGGATGGGGGACTACTGCCACTGCTGGTCCACTCAGCAACTCTTGCAAAGCCAGCAGGCCAAGGCACTTGAGGGATCCCACCCTTGCCCCAGCCCTGGAACAAGCTGTGGGGAAGGCAGGGGCCCCAAAAGAGACACTTCCCTGCCTGTACATGAATGCCAGGAGCTTGGGAAATAAACAGGAGAAACTTGTCCTCCTGCTTAACACAAATAATTTTGATGTCATAGGGATAACGGAGACCTGGTGGGACTCCACCCATGACTGGGCCACAGGTATAGATGGCTATACCCTGTACAGGAGAGATCATGTAGACAAAAGGAGTGGGGGTGTAGCTCTCTATGTCAAGGAAAGCTATCCCTGCAAGCTGACATTGGTGCCCAGGGTGGATGACTGGAGACCCTCTAAGTTAAAATCTGTGGGGAACATGGCACAGGGGACACAATGGTGGGAGTCTATTACAGACCTCCTACCCAGGATCAAGAGCTTGACCAGGAGTTCATCAGGGAATTTGCTGAGCCTGCACGCTCCCGGTGTATGGTTGTCATGGGAGACTTTAACTACCCTGACATCTCGTTGGAAAAGTGCTCGGCTAAATCCGAGCGGTCGCAAAGCTTTCTCTTATGCGTGGATGAGCTCTATCTGATGCAAGAAGTCTACAGGCCGACGAGAGGCAAAACATTGCTTAACCTGGTACTGGCAGCAGGGGATGACCTAATCAGTGATGTAATTATCAAAGGGAAGCTGGGTGACTGTGACCAGGAGCTGATCACCTTCACCATCCACTGTAAAGCTAGTAAGTCAGTAAGCAATACAGAAATCCTTAACTTCCGGAAAACTGACTTTGACAAGCTCAGGAGGTTTATCAGAGAGGCCCTAAGGGACCATGACACAAAGGGGAGGGGAGTTCAGGAAAAGTGGCTGCTCCTCAAGGGAGCAATCCTGGAGGCACAAGCAAAGTCTATTCCATCTCGGAGGAAAGGCAGCAAAAGGGCACAGCAGCCCCCTTGGCTCTGCAGGGATCTAGCAGACCTCCTGAATCTAAAAAGAAAGACCTACAAGGATGGAGGACTGGATCCATCTCCAAGGAGGAATATTTTGCACTGGTCCGGACCTGCAGGGAGCAAACCAGGAAAGCCAAGGCTGTGACAGAACTCCAACTAGCTACAAGTATCAAAGACAATAAAAAGTCCTTTTTTAGATATGTGGGGAGCCAGAGGAAAAGCAAGGGCAACATTGGACCCCTGCTAAACCAGATGGGACAACTGACAACTGATGCCCAGGAAAAAGCCAACTTACTAAATGGGTACTTTGCATTGTTTTTTTACCAGTCCATTATGGGATGTGAAGGCCTGGGTGAGGGTGATTCCTTACCCTCCATCAATGCTGACCTTGTGAAGGAACACCTTGAGAGGCTGGACACCTTCAAGTCATTCAGCCCTGGCAGTTTACACCTCAGGGTACTCAAGGAGCTGGCTAGCATTGTAGTTCTGCCCCTGGCACAGATCTTCGAGAACTTCAGGTGCTCTGGTGCAGTGCCCAAAGACTGGAAGAAGGCCAATGTTGTGTCTATCTTCAAGAAAGGGAGAAAAGTGGATCCGGCAAACTACAGGCCCATCAGCCTGAGCTCTATCCTGGGGAAGGTCTTAGAAAAGATTATCAAAGAGGCCATTCTTAACAGACTGGCCAATGGCAGCATCCTGTGGGATAGCCAGTACGGGTTTGTTGCGGGTAGGTCTTGCTTATTTCATGACGAAGTGACCTATCACCTGGACAAGGGAGAAGAGATTGATGTCGTATATCTTGACTTCAAAAAAGCCTTCCATCTGGTATCCCATGACCACCTCTTGGCAAAACTGGCCAACTGCAGCCTCGGCTTCACCACAATCCACTGGCTGAGGAATTTGCTCCGTGGTTGGACCCAGAGGGTGGCGTTTGATAGAAGTCAATCGCCGTGGTGCCCTGTGACCAGTGGGGCCCCCATAAGCTCTGTCCTTGGGCCAATGCTATTCAACATCTTCATTAATGATGTGGACATTGGTGTCAGAAGCGGACTGGCCAAGTTCACTGATGACACCAAACTTTGGGGTAAAGCATCCACACCTGAGGACAGGCAGGTGAGCCAGGCTGACCTTGACAGGCTCAGGAAATGGGTGGACGAGAACCTGATGGTGTTTAACACCAAAATATACAAGGTTCTCCATCCTGGGAGGAAAAACCTGCAGCATCCTTATAGGCTTGGCAGTGCTACACTGGTTAGCGCTACAGATGAAAGGGACTTGGGGGTCATGATTGACCCACAAGATGAACATAAACCGTCAATGTGATGCTGCAGCTAGTAAAGTGAGCAAAACGCTGGCTTGCATCCATAGATGTTTCTTGAACAAATCCCAGGATGTCATTTTCCCATTGTACTTGGACTTGGTGAGGCTGCAGCTGGAGTACTGCGACCAGCTTTGGGCTCCACAATTCAAAAAGGATGCGGAGAAGCTTGAGAGAGCGCAGAGGAGAGCCACGCACATTATCAGAGGTCAGGAAAACAGACCTTATGATGAGAGGCTGAGAGCAATGAGGCTATTCAGCCTGGAAAAGTGCAGGCTCGGGGTGATCTGGTGGCTGCCTGTAAGTTTATCAGGGGTGCTCATCAGGATCTGAGGGAACATCTCTTCACCAGAGTGCCCCCAAGGGGTGAATAGGTCAAATGATCACAAACTCCTCCATGACCATTTCAGGCTGGACATAAGGAAGAACTTCTTTACTGTCCGAGTCCCCAAGGCCTGGAATAGACTGCTGTTGGAGGTGGTTCAAGCACCTACCTTGAACGCCTTCAAGAGAAATGTGGATGTTTATCTTGCTGGGATCCTATGACATCAGCTGACTTCCTACCCTTGGGGCAGATGGCTGGACTCGATGATTTTCTGAGGTTCCTTCCAGCCCAAATGTCTATGAATCTATGAAAAAAAAATCAACTTTTAACTTTTTAATCTTAATTTTAAACTGTTCACTTATTTATTTTTTACTTGTCAACAAATTTAAATTAATTTTGAAATATTCTAATGGAAATAAACTTGCATATTTTCAAATGGCTACTCGCTAAGGTTTGTAAATCTTTCCCTTCATTATGTCTTTAAACAATATCCAAAGAAGTAAATAGAGATGAATTCTCGTTCTGAATTGAGAAGGCTGGGACAAAGAGCTAAGAATCAGCTTTGGCAGAGTTTCTACAGTCTCAGGCTTTTATAAACCTTACACAGTCTTTTGGGGTACCAAATATAATTTTAAAACTTTATATTCAGGCAGTTTTCTGTCTTGATGAGACTTTAATAGATAAATAATTTTTCCAGTGTGTTAGATGTGTCAAGACTAAAAATGGTCAAAAGTATGGAGTTAGGGGAGGGAAGTTGTTTGTATGGAGGGGACAACTACATTTCAAAATACTGGTAACGTATCCTGTGGGTTTAAAATTGACTACAATTTTTAACTTGTTCAACATTTTTCAAATTGAAGAATTATAGACTAATTCAGAGATTCATAAGGTTTTATAAGCTTGTCAGAGGGTATGAAAAGATTGCTTTATGTGCAAGGACTTTCATGGCCTCAGAAAAAGCAAGCTGCTGCTTACAAAAACTTAAGTCCCTGAATTAGTTTACATGGTGCCAGTTAAGACTTTTGCCTTAGTTTAGCCTAACACAGCCAACCACCTCTGAAAAATTCCGAATTGGTTTCAGGCAAACAAAACTTGTGTGGCGGAGGTGGTATCTTTTATTAGACCAACTAAATAGTAGGAAGAAAATTTATTTGCAAACTTTTGGTCCCAAATGCCCTCTCTCAGGCAGAGGAGAATTCAAAGATTGTAAAAGTTTTGCTAGGTAGAAATGAAACTTCATCTTGCATAGAGGTGTTAAAAGATGGTAGGGGTCTCCTGAGTACAACAGTCCATTTTGAAAAAGGTTGCTCTGTGAGCATGCAAAAGGCACAGACAATAGGCAGAAGTTAGTTTCACAAGTGTGTCATTTTTGTTTCCCTTTTGTTCTGCATTTGCCACTGAAAAACCAAGGGGAAGGGAAACATAAATCTACTTGGGGGAGGAGAGGGGGTTGTCTTGGTGGAAGACTCTTGTTTAAGAAGTATGATTGGAAAACCCGCCTGGTCATGAACAAGAACGGAGGTGGATGAAATGCTGGTCTACAGAGGCACTGGTAGGAGCAGGAGCAGGAGCAGGAGCAGTTCTTGGGAGCCTTGACTGGGCTGGGTCTGCACTGACTGAGCCCGGGCGCCTGGAAAGAATCACCCCCCTTCGTGACTCTGATGCCTTCACAATGCATCTGTACATAAACAGCGGTAAAAGTAGGCAGAGTGCAGCTAATGCCAGCATCCTTCCCTCTGCTTTCTGAGCAGCGTCCTAGCCCCCACTGGTGCTTGGGCACTTCACGGGCCTGTGCGCCAGAGCAGGCCCTTGCTGCAGTGCTGCCCCCCCCCCGCACCGCACGTGGGATGAGTGCACCGGACCCAGCAGGGTGTCTTAATGTGCAAAGTACCGACAGCTCTTGTTCAGCAGTCTGCCGTAACCCCAACTCCCGGGCTCAGCCGGGCCAGCCCCGCCCCACCCGCCCCGCCCCATTCAGACTCTCTTTCCGCTGCAGCCCTCGCCAGCAAAGCGAGGCGCTCCATCTTGCCACTCCCAACATGGCCGATCCCGCGGGTAAAGCAGCGCCGCCATGTTGGGAAGGTCGCGCCAGTTCTCGCGAGGCTTTGCCAGCCGCTCCCGCCGTGCCCTGCGACGCTGCTGGTGCTGCCGCCGCCGCCGCCGCCGCTGCTCCGTGTCAGTTGTTGGCCGGTAATGGCGGCGGGCTGGTGCCGCTGAAGGACAGGAGGCTCGGTCGGGCGCAGCGTGCGACTCCGGCCGTCAGCTGCCACGGGCCCCCGAGCCCCGCGGGATGCGCTGGGAGTTGCCGCCGCGGCGGGAGGCGGCAGCGGCCACCAGGTGAGGAGCCGGCGGGCTGGGCCGGGGCCGGGACGAACTGGGGCCAGTTCTGGGACGCGGCCATGTCTTCCCCAGCCGGCCGGGCCGCGGGCGCTCGTGGGCTGACGGTCCCGTTTCTGTTCTATTTTCCTCAGCTAAAAAGCAGGAAACAATTCTAGTCCCAGCCTCGTCTTGCCCGTTTTGTTTAAACGTGGCGCCTGCTCCAGCCTACGGGCCTCCTTCATGTTTCCCTTTAAAAAAACAAAACAAATCTGGACTGCTTTGCCGCGATGAGGGTTGTGGGGATGGTCGCCACCTGCCTACAAAAGCTGCCCGAGGTCCTTGCCTGCTGCGTGTTGTGCTGGTGTGACTTAGGCCGTGTGGGTTTGGGTGCCCATGTCCGGTGCTTCTGCCATGTCAGTGTGCAGAGGGGAGCAGGGCTGGTACAGATGCGGTTCCAGGGATGTTGTGTATCCACGTGAGAAGGCAAATGCCGCAGGTCTGACAGAAGCACAGGTTCTTGGATGAAGAGTAATTTCTCCTGTCAGCAAGCTCTGCTGTCCCTGGGAGCGTGGGATCATTCACTCAGATGTTGTGAACTTGTCAGGTCTACAGCTGGACAGATCTGTTTTCTCTTTTGTTTCTCTTGTGCTCTTTGCCACCCAACATCTTTGAAAGTTAGCTAAAAGCTGTTCTGAGGAAAAGTGAAGGGCAGTTTGGGGTAGGTTGGACACCTCAGAATTTACCTGGACTCTTGTGTTTGTAAAGCAGGCTCCATCGGTCCTTCTGTGCTGCTGTGTAGACTTGCTCAGAGCAGGTGAAACCAGCTGTTTTTTACAGTCTTTGGTTACTTGCAACAGTTTCATTATGCCCTTACCTGCAGTGTCTAATCACACTAGCATTGCAAACTGTTGAGGGCTTCAGTTTCCAAGGGAGACGCTATGGAAAACATGCCTTCGAATAAAGCACAGCGTTCTTTGGCTACAGATACGCTACGGACCTACTCCAGGAACTCAGTGGTATAAAGAGGTGAGATCCTGACTGTTTCAGCTGTGCTGGCTGAAGCCCCTGATGTAGATGCCAGTTTTACTTGCAAAGCTAGGCTTTTACCAGTATAGGTTTTGCTGCTGCTGCTGTTGTTGTTGTTGTTGTTGTTGTTGTTTTACTTGTAAACCATAGCTTTACTATACAGATACATAGTCCAGTTTTGTCAGTATATAACTTCCCCTGAACCAGAAATATTACTGACATACTGCACCTAGTATAGAAATATTACTGTGTTTACAGGGCATATAGTTAGACAGAAACTAACAATATTCTGCAAATTGTGCTTTGTACTGGTGTACTGAAGTCACCTATCCACAAGAAAATCAAAGTTAAACTGGTAAAACCATAACTGGTCATCACTATATCTTTACTAAGTGTTTCTGCTAGCACAGCTGCATTTGTCAGATCACAGATTTCCTGCTTCTCAAAGACCTAACTATGCTGGCAGAAATATATGGGATAGACATGCCAAAAAACCCCCAATGAATAAAGTTACCCACATGAATAGTCCTGTTGACTTCAGTAGAACTGTTCTGGGCCTAAAGAAGCACTATCTAGGTACCTGCCTAACTTTAGTAAAATTGAAATCAGTATGTATAATCTCATGCTTATTCTTGGTCTTTAAATTAGTCCTTCTCTGCACGTAAGTTTCATGCTGGTTTAATTAGAAGGTCACTTTTTTTTTTACTGCAGTATCTTTGCCAGTATAACCCCTAGTGTAGCTGCAGTTACAGTGGTGGAGCTTATTCCATTCAAATATGCATAAACTATAGTGATAAAATCATGTATATATTGATATGGCAGTGGCTGCATTAGGATGGTTTTGACATTTAACTGTGTTGTTATAATTATACTGACAGAATGCTCTGAACATAGGTCAGATTTTTCAGGCATCTGCTGAGGTCCTTTGAATCAGAGTGTGAGAGCGGAGTTGTGGGGCCATATAACACAAGTTATGCAGGTGGTGTTTGTTTGACATGCAAATAATTTTCGTCTCGAGTGACTTCAGTAGGACTTTGTAGGTATCCGTCAATCCTTCTGGATCATGGTATATGTGTGAGAAGTCACCTGGACCTTTGATGCATAGGTAGAAGTACAGAGGCGTAGAGGCTGCCCAGACCTTTCATTCCTCCTTTAGACCTTTGAGACAGAACTCAAAGGCCAAACTAAGTCCAGACATTCAATGTCTTGATAGCTGTAGTTATGTGCCTGTCTGGAAATCGAACCCAGGTCTCCTGCGTGGCAGACATGGATATTACTCACAGACATAAGTATACAAGACCAGCTTGGTGAAAAGAATTGTGTGAAAGATTAATTAAAAAAAACAAAAACAAAAAGCAAAACCAAGTTAAAGAATTGACTATACCAGGTCAAATGAAACTGATCGATACAGCATGTAATCCCAGCCACCTTAAAGGATCTTTATAAACAGACAAATTACAGCCCCGACAGGGGACAGGGACTTACTATACAGTAAATGTCCATATGTTCACTGCAAGCCTCTGTGAAACGAGTCTAAGCCGCCACAGTTTAGCTTGAAGTTACAGTGAGGAAAGTGCAGGCAAACAGACAATTATGGTAGAGCAGCTGACACCCGGTAAATCCCTGCTCCCTTTTTAACTTGTTGTAATACACTTGAGTCTGAGACAAAGCTCTCTGACTTCAGTAAGGCTAGAATTACCCCCTAAAGTGGTATCATCTGCAAAAGTGAACACATTGGGGGGGGAAAAAAAAGTATTATTATTTTCCCCTAGTTTTTTTCAGTTGTGGACACATATTAGCAAAACTTAAATGTGTCAGGGAGAAATGTGCTTTTTTCCCCCTTGGACTGATTATTGTGTATTGCTCTAGACAGGTGATATTTTTTCCTCATGAACTGGTGTGAACAAAGAATGTAACTGTGTTTCTTCTGTGTATCCCCACTCTTGAGATGCTGGCACGTGCTCTGCAAATATCTGGAACATTATTTACTGATGTTTGTTGGAAGCTACAGCTACATAGCACTAAATGTTCAAGACCTAAGTTAATGGTGATTGAGTCTGAACTTTTTTCAGTTCCTATCACATTGTCATAATTCACAGATACAGGAATATATCTGAATTTGACCCAGTCAAATGTTTCTCTTTTATGCAGTGTGGTAGGTAGTTTTCAGGTATTTTAGTTGACATGTGTGATACTTAGTCATTCTTGTTCCAATATAACTATGGCAGAGTTAAGAATAGGCTTTAAGATGAGTATCACCTTTTCCCTGGAATTTTTTTCCCCAGATTGCTTACTTACTGTGACGTGTCTTTTGAAGGGAATATCATCCTGTCTGTCTCTCTGTGGAGAAGAGTAATAATAATAATAAAGGAATTGATTGGCATTTGGAAATGCCTCTAAACAGTTGTGTTCGGTCAACCCAGTTTGCATTAGCCACTAAGGCTGTGTCCCATGAGCGGGAACATGCGGTTTAAGGTGCCTCAGAGTCTTTTGAGGTGCCACAAAACATGAAGCACTCGTTATTCTGTTTGCTGCACTGCATACTTGCAGCATGGTGGCAAAATTACATACCAGAAAATCCCGATGTCAAAGAAACCCACTCTGGCTGTTGGCCAGGCTTCATGCCTCTGGATCACTGATGAAGCCCTGGGTGCTGGCCCAGGTGCTGGTCCCAGCCTCCCCTCCCCTACCTGAGACTATTTGCTGTGCACCAGAGTATGCATGCAGAGGTGTGCCTGGGGCCAGCTAGCAGCACAACTGTGTGCTACTGCTATTTCCCCTCGGGGGAACACGCCCTCGGATTTTTTTTATTAATATAGTTCATGTTCCGGGTCAAATCGGCCAAATCCATTCCAAATCATATTGATTGCGTAGAGCTCAATCATTCCAAAAACCAATATCAACTGAGCAGGGAGAACTTAATCATTCTAAACACCATGTATGGTGCTACAACTGGCGAGCATCCTCCATTCCAGCCTCTCACGCTTGGAACTTGAGATGCTCCCAAATCCAATGACAGGCATCCTACAGGCAGGCCCAAGCTTGGAGGTCTTGGGATTTGGATGCCCCCAGATACTATAGACAAGCATCTTTTATCCCAGACTGTTTAGTCTGGGGCTTCAGATATTTCCTTCACTTGTTCTTAGCCCACATGAAGCTGAGGGTCATGCCCTCTAATGCTACTGTTGTGAGGACGGTGTAAGCACCTAATGAATGGATAGTATCCTTTCAGTTTTAGAGTGGTGTTTTTTTGGTGCCCTTTGCACAAAGTGCATGTGATAATGTTTTGTAAAAGAAATGCAGTATGAAAGTGGAACGTGAACAGAAACATTTTGACAAAGCAGATTAAGAATGTACCTCAACAGATGATTAAAATGGAAAATGACAGCTTGCCAAAGGTGAATTCAATAACTTTGCATGTTATTCAGATTGAAGGGGAAAAGTTATTTAGAATTAAATTTGTTCCCTTCTAAACTAGCATATAGTTTTCTGTTTGGTTATCTAAGTAACTGTGCATTAAGGGAGGAAGTGTTTTGTGGAATAATCTATAAATTAAGTAAATATGTTGATATTAAAACACAATGTATGCCTATTATTATGTTTAAGTTTTTTGCCTATTTTAACAATTAAAGATATTAACATCCTGGAGCCTGTGTGTCCTGAGGCTCCTTTCTGCTACCAGTGCCTAGCAGCAGCTGAGTGCACAGCTGCAGCCTACCCTGCACCCACGCCAGATGTGACCCAACTGGACTGGACCAGCTTCAGAACAGCTGGGACCCATGTGCATAGCCCTGACCTTGGCCCACCCTGTGCTTGCTCTGGACTGGCCTGTCCATGATGAGCAGAGGCAGCACTGGTGGCAGCTGGGCAGAAGCTGCTGCTGGGCGAGGGGGAAAAGCAGCCACTCTCCCTCAAGGCTGCTGGGACCTTCTTGCTGCAGCCACACAGGGCCTGTGCCCAGGCTGCCCTGTGGCTCCTCTCCACTGCCACCACTGCCGCACTAGGCAACCCAAAGGTAGTGCTGGTGGTGGCGGAGAGGAGCCACAGGGCAGCTTTTCCTCTGTGCTCAGCAGCAGCTTCTGCCTGGCCACTGCTGCCACTCATCATAGGCAAGCAGATCCGGAGCTGGCACGGGGCACTCTGGGGCCAGGGCTGTGTGTGCTGGTCTACAGCTGGTCCGCTCTGGTTTGGGCAGGACTGGAATGTGCACGGTGCAGGCTGGGCCAGGGCCGGGGCCAGAGTAGTGTGCACAGGTCCCTGCCAGTCCCCTTGGGGCCTGGGCTAGGACCAGAGTCCAGCTGTGGAGCCACCCCAATCCCACTGCACACCTGGGGGTGGCAGGATGCAGCCTGGGCAAGATAGTACCTGGACTAAGTGGGACAGAGGGACCTGCTACAGGTTGGACAAAGTCCCTTCATGGGCCGCATCCGGCTCAGGGGCTGTGTTTTGCCTGCCCCGGTCTAAGGCATACTTGCATCAATTAATGATAACAGCAACAATTTTTTTTATTATAACATCATTATATAAAATTGGTGTTACTGGTATTTTATTATGAAGCATAAAATTGAAAGATGGTTGCTATATATATGAAGGGATTATTAAGGTGAACATGTTTTTATTGTTTCAGAAAAGGGTTTGGAAATATTCATAGACTAAAGACCATGTATGCATAACAATATGTAACCTCCACATTTTTTAATCCTTTCAGTTTATGCAAGACTATGCCTATCTTAATGTGTGTAGAATTTCTATTTAAATTGAGAGAGAAGAAGGATATACTTGGTACACCTAGCCGCACTGAGAAGCATTTTTGGCTATAGACGTTAAGCCTTAAAGAAAGACAGAGCTATGTTGATGATTGTTTAATTACTTCTAGTTAAAATTTCTGAATCTGTTTAAATTCTTTTTGTTAATGTTTTAATAGAGCAAAAGCTTTGTATAGCATATCTTGATTTGTATTACATAACTGCTATTATCTAAGCTTCCTGTCTTACTTTTTTTGTTTTTGTTTTTGGGTTTTTTTTTGGATAATGTTGAAGCCTCTAACCCTCTTGATGCAGGGGAATCTTGCAGAGAAATTTGCCTGGGCCCCTGGGTTGGATCCAGACCTGCATGTGGCAGCGGGGCTAACAACTGTGTCAACTTGGGGAGCTGCAGAGATTAATGCAACCATTGCTCGCTCTCTTTGCCACTGTAACGTGACCCCAAAGTGACTCCGTAGGCTGGATTTTGGTGGCAAGCCCCATCCCCTGTATTTCTGGCCTCAACAATAGCAGCTCTGTGGATTGGATTAGGCTGCAGGTCATATCTTTGACATCCCTGTCTAAATGGAAAGACTGAATTCTCAGCTGTCATTAGGAGCAATAGTTTACTGAAATTATTAACAATGATCCTTGAAGTAGCAAATTCACATCCATTCTGTATAGCCCTTTAACTGGCATACTTATACTTTCCTTTTACTGTGTGTCTACAGAAAGGGAGATATAACATTTTAGGGATGTAAACAAGATTCTGGGTTTAAATACTAAGGCAGTCTAACACTTTTTTTAGTGATAGATATGTCCTGTCAGATGGTTTTTATCTGCGTTGTGTACTCAGTTCTATGAGCTTTAGTTCTCATAGAGTGAATCAAATACTGTTTTGGGATAATTCAGATAGTATCTCAACGTACTGAATCTGCTTTAGATTGTAAGATTTACTGTATTTACCTGGCAAGGGGGGTAAGTGGTGGGGAAAGCAGCGGTATGGGGTTAGATGCCCTATCCTCTGTCCCTTGCCCCCTGTTCTTCTTCATCATGTGTCTTCCCAAGCCACCGCTTATCCTGAGTGGTTGCTTTGGCTCTGACTCTGGCATGAATTACACAAGAGCCCCTATCTTATTCCAAGGTAGGTGGCAGTGGCAGGAGCCCTGGCCCAGGGGAGCTAGCAGCTGGCCCTGACTCAGGCTGGTACTCAAATCAAAGATAAGGCTCTCCTCCTTCCCTCCTAACGTTAAATAGTTGGAAAAAAACCACATCTTGGATATGAGTAAATATGGCACTTTAAAATGCCTACTGTATCATTCTGCTGAACAAAACTTTCAGATACTTTTTGCTAAAATTGCATCAAATGTAAAACAACTTTATTTTGATATACTTTGCTTTGGTTTGGTACCATTTATGTGCTCCCAAGGAAGTATAATGTAGAAGAATAAAGTCCCTCTAAATATTATTCTTAGAACCATTAAATGTTAATGTACAGGGAGAAACTGCCCTACATTCTCTACCCTTTTTAAAATACCATTCAACTTTTCCTTTCATTCCTTTTTCCTCATTATCTGTATTATAAGCCCTTTTTCCCCTTTGTATCAATTTTATTTCCACAAATTGGGGGGGTGAGGGGGAATGGACCTCCAGTTCTTGAGAAAACTTACTGGTAAAGTTGCATCTGTTCTTTTCTTCCATCTTTCTCTTCTTTCTGTCTCACTTTTTATAATCTCTTCCCCCCTTTTTTTATTTGTATTCTCTTTCTTAATTTTTTGTCCTTTTTATCACTTTCTGTGTGTCTCTGTGCCTTTTTATTCACCCATTTTTTGTTTCTCTCAAAATCTTACGGAGGGTTGGGGGTAGAGGTGCACCAACATATCTGTCTGTATCGCCTCAGCACTGATAAAAGGAAAATTGACATCATTGTCGATTGGCTGTTTTTGGTCAGTGTAGTCTGTAATGTCACTGCTAAATGCTGCGTGTATGCGCGTGGTCAGGAATGCACCCTGGCAACTTGCAGAGCAGTGTCTGGCCAGTAAGTTTGTGTGGGGGGGGAAGCAGTGTGAGGTGGTGGGGAGCAGATTGAGGCCCCCACACTGAGGGAGGGAATGGGGCTGGGGCAGAGGCAGGCACTGTCTGGCTGGGATGGAGCCATGGACAGCATGTCAAGAGAGCGTGGGGGGGGGAGGCGGCACACCCTCAGGGGAGGCATGGGGAGTATGTGGCCCCTGGATTTGTGCATGGGGTGAAGGTGGGCTGCCTTCTGTGGGCTAGGGGCCAGGGGCTGCGCTGGCCTCTTCCCGGTGTGGGGGGCTGTGCTCGGGGCAGGGTGGGTGATGGTGCTAGCATGGGGGGCCTACAGGATAGGCTATAGCCACCTCAAAATTCACCATAGCCGCTCGCAACCCGTGTGGGGCTATCTGGCACAGGCAGACCCAGGTGGGCTGCAAGTGGCTGCAGCATGGGGTGCCAGGCACAGAGTGGGCAAGGGGCCACTCCCCCTCCACCCCCCCCACCCCCCCCCAGTTTGTAACCCAATTCTGGGCTCTCCTGTTGGGGCTGTACACAGCAGCTGCAGCCCTCCCACTTGCCGAGCTGGGCAGTGTTTGCCACTGCTGCCTCTGGGCTGTCTGGTGCATGAGCTCCAGGTGGGCAGCAGCAGCAGGTAACACTACCCATCACAGCAAGAGGCGGGACCAGAGCTGCTGCCGCCATGCACAGCCCTGATGAGCGAGCCTGGAGCTGGCGCGGGGCCCAGGCTGGTAGCAGGGGCAGATTTCAAGCTGGTTCTAAGTGCGGGGGAGAAGTGGCTCCTTGCCCACCCTGTGGCCAGTGCTCCATGGTGCAGCTGCTCGCAGCCCACCTGGGGCTGTCTATGCCTGCTCAGGACAGCTCCACATGGGCTGCGAGCAGCTGCAGCAGGGAGCGTGGGCCATGGGGTGGGCGAGGGGCCACTTTTCCCTGCACTCCGCACCAGCTCCTTCCCTGCCAGTGAGCAGGGGGTCAGGGCTGTGCACTGCCCCCAGCCTGTACCATGGGGTTGGGGGACACAGGGAGCCAGCGGGAGCACAGGGCCTGCGCTGGTGTCATAGTTTCATAGTAGCTAGAGTCGGAAGGGACCTAGGTAGATCATCAAGTCCGACCCCCTGCCTTGGCAGGAAAGAGCACCGGGGTCAGATGACCCCGGCAAGGTGCTCATCTAACTTCCTTTTAAAAATCCCCAGGCTAGGAGCCTGCACCACTTCCCCTGGAAGCCGGTTCCGGGCCCTAGCCGCCCTGACTGTGAAGTAGCGCCTCCTGATATCTAATCTAAACCTACCCTCCGCCAACTTGTGACCGTTATTCCTGGTCACTCCTGGCAGCACACGGGGGAACAGGGACTCCCCCAATACCTGCTGATCCCCCCCTGACCAGTTTGTAGCAGGCCACAAGGTCCCCCCTTAACCTTCTCTTGTGGAGGCTAAACAGGTTCAGGTCCCGTAGCCTCTCCTCATAAGGCCTGCCCTGCTGACCCCTGATCATACGAGTGGCCCTCCTCTGGACTCTCTCCATATCGTCCACGTCCCTCTTGAAGTGTGGTGCCCAGAACTGGACGCAGTACTCCAGCTGCGGCCTGACCAGTGCCGCATAGAGGGGGAGGATCACCTCCCTGGACCTGCTCGAGATGCATCTGTGGATGCATGACAGGGTACGGTTGGCCTTCTTGACTGCCTCCCCACACTGCTGGCCCATGTTCATCGTGGAGTCAATGACGACTCCAAGATCCTTTTCCGTCTCCGTGCTGGCAAGAGGGGAGTTCCCCAACCTGTAAGTGTGGTGCCGGTTCTTCCTCCCCATGTGCAACACCTTGCACTTATCAGTGTTAAACCCCATCCTATTCTCATCCGCCCACCGTTGCACCCTGTCAAGGTCAGCTTGTAGCCTATTGCACCCTTCTAGTGCACCCACATCCCCCCACATCTTAGTGTCATCAGCAAACTTGAACAGGGTGCTTTCTACCCCCTCATCCAAGTCACTGATGAAGATGTTGAACAGTGCGGGCCCGAGGACCGAGCCCTGCGGAACCCCACTGCCCACGTCCTTCCAGGTCGAGAAGAACCCATCCACTACCACCCTCTGGGTGCGGCCCTCCAACCAGTTGGCGACCCATTTGACTGTGTGGGCATCGACACCACAGTCTCCCAGCTTTTTGATGAGGACAGGGTGAGAGACAGTGTCGAAAGCCTTCCGGAAGTCCAGAAAGACTACATCCACAGCAACCCCTGCGTCTAATGATTTGGTGACCTGATCGTAAAAGGCCACCAGGTTGGTCTGACAAGACCTGCCACTGATGAACCTGTGTTGGTTGCCCCTGAGCATGCATTCCCCCGCAAGGCCCTCCTGGATGTGTGCCAGGATAATTTTTTCAAAGAGCTTACCCGGGATTGAGGTAAGACTAAGTGGCCTGTAATTTCCCGGGTCCTCTTTTTTTCCCTTTTTGAAGATAGGGACCACACTGGCCCTCTTCCAGTCCTCCGGCACCTCACCAGAGCACCACGAGTGCTCATAGAGCCGCGCCAGGGGTCCCGCAATGACCTCGGCCAGTTCCTGTAGAACCCTAGGGTGAAGATCGTCCGGACCAGCGGACTTGAACACGTCCAGCCTCTCCAGAAGTACCCTAACTAACTCCTCGCTAACCCCTGGCCCAGGCGTGTCTCTCCCGGGGCCCGAGGGGGGCCCAGCAGGGAGGTGGCTGAACTGGTCCCTACTTAGGAAGACAGAGGCAAAGAAATCGTTAAATATGTTAGCTTTGTCATCTGGCATGATGACTAAGTTGCCCATCGTGTCCTGCAGGGGCCCCACATTACCCGGGACCCTCTTTTTACCCCCTATGTATTTGAAGAAGGACTTCTTATTGTCCTTAATCCGGGAAGCTAGTCCTATCTCCATCTCTGCCTTGGCCTTCCTGACTGCCCCCCTACATCCTCGGGCGACTGTAACATAGTCCTTCTTGGTGATAACCCCATCCCTCCATTGGGTATATGCCTCCCTTTTAGCAAGGAGACATTCCTGGATGCTCCTAGTGAGCCATGGGGGTTTATGTGCCCTCCTGCTCCCTTTGACCCTTGTTGGGATTACCTCCCTTTGGGCATGGAGGATCGTCTCCTTAAGGAGCAACCACTCACCTTGGACATCTGGCTCCCTTCCCCTCTGGGTCCTCAGCGCTTCCCCAACGATCCTCCTTAGCTTGTTGAAGTCAGCCCTCCTAAAGTCTAGGGCTGTTGCCTTGCTGCAGCCCTTTGCCACCTTACGCTGGATGGTGAATTCCAGCAAGCGATGATCACTGTCTCCCAGGTGGCCCATCACCCGCAGCCCCCTCACCAGGTCATCACCCGTGGCCAGCACCAGGTCCAACAAGGCATCTCCCCTGGTGGGGCTGTGCACCTCCTGGGTTAGATGGAGGTCCTGCACTCTGGCTAAGAACCGACGTGAGCGATCAGACTTGGCTGACTGCTCTTCCCAGCAGATGTCTGGGAAGTTCAGGTCCCCCATGATGACCACATCCTTAGCCCTCACTGCCTCTGTGAGCTGACCTAAGAATTCCTGGTTGAGCTCTTCTCCCTGGTTGGGAGGTCTATAGTAGACTCCCACCGTTAAGTCTCTATCCCCTGGGCTGCCTTTTACTCTAACCCAGAGCACCTCAGTGCCCCCCCTCTACCCCATTGCTAATTGACGAGGAAGTATATTCCTCCTTGATGTAGAGTGCTACTCCTCCACCTTTCCTTCCTATCCTGTCCCTCCTGTATAGCCTATAGCCCTTGACACTCACCGCCCAGTCATGCGATGAGTCCCACCACGTTTCTGTGATCCCCACTATGTCAGGGCTGGTGACAGCTAGGAGGAGGGCAAGTTCCTCCTGCTTCTTCCCCATACTTTGAGCATTCGTGTAGAGGCATTTGAGGCCTCCAAAGGTTGTGCCCACTGACCCCCTAGTCTCAGCAATGCCCCGTCCCCCATCACTTACCTGTTTCTCCCTTTTGACCATTGGTCTGGGCTCGCTGGCTGTTGCTGGGCCTGGTAGTTCATCGTCTCCTCCGCCCTCATCTTCCCCCTCCCCCGACTCCTGGGACCAGTACTGGTGGGGCCCAGAGCAGGTTGGCAAGAGCATGGGGTCCCAGCTGGCAGGGGCTCTATGGAGCTGGGCCAGCTCTCCCCTCTCCCTGCTGGTGAAGCCCAGCCTGATTCCACAGATCCCTGCCAGGCTGTGCTGCACTTTGGATCCCACCGGTGCTGGTCCTGGGACATTGGTCCCAAGACATTGGGACGTTGGTGCCAAGATGGTGACCAGGGTGCGGGGCACCTTTCAAGGGGTGGGGCTACCCATGTGGCCCTCGATAGCCTGCCAGAACTGGGTAAGTGGCCCTCCACCTGAAATAATTGCCCACCCCTGCTATAGCAGGATCTCTTGTTTACAAAGTGAGCATTTCAGTTCTTGTCCAGCTTCTTGTGATTGGCCAGTAACTTCTCTGCTGAGCTGCTTCTCTCTGATGATCAGTATCAGATTCAGCATATAGGGAGTGGAGCTGCTTGCTGGTGGCCAATAATCATCATAGGCAGTCACGTGGTTTCCAAACAGGAGGTGAGTTTTGTTTGGACATCCAGGTATACACACCCTAATTTGGTCTCATATTCTACAATTAGTCCTCACCTTGGAAAACTTACGTGACATCTACTAGTCTGAAAAAGGTGAATTCCCAGTACAAAAACTGTGTAAAGCTGCTGGATAATTTTCCCATCATTTGCTATTTCATATTTTCCTTGATGGGCAATATATTTAAGTATTTTCTCTCTTCTTTTTGTTGGAACTAAACAGTGGTGGCACTTATTTCCACAATTCAGACTCTGAAAAGTTCAGACTCTAAAACAGAGTCTGGCAATTATTTTGGGCAGAGGGCTGTTTACTTAGTTTTGGCAAGCCATTGAGGGCCGCATGACAGGCAGCCCAGGGCAGATTAATACTAATTTTTTAAAATTTTAGGGGCCCCGTGGGCTGGATAGAATGGCGGAGGGCCGCATCCGGCCCCTGGGCTGCATTTTGCCCACCTCTGCTCTAAAACGAGACAAGTCATCAGGTTTTATAGGTCTTATTTCTGTCATTTGATTTTCTTACATATTTTGCATACATTAGGGGTGTCGTCTTTTTTTTGTGTGCTTTGTTCAACTATGAAAAAGCTAATAATGTTCTGCACTTCTATCTTGGATACCACTAACTGTGGATATCTGTGGAACTGTCTTCTACTGTACCTGATCTAAGCAGTTTCCAAGTGGCCTTAAATATTCTTATTACCAATAAGGATATTCTTAAGTTATATTAAATATTAATAGAGTGTTAGACTGCCTATAGCTTTTTCTGATAAATTTCCTTATTAGGTTTTATAAATTTGATGTCTGATTTTAATAATTAAAATGACACATCATTGTAATGGTAACATAATAACTCCTTGTGGCAAGGAGACACCTTCCCACTTAATTAGCTTCCAAGATCAGCTTGATTTTTTTTTTTTTTTTTTTTTTCCAGGAGGATTTCAGATGTATATTGCTATGCTTACAGATCATTGCAAAACTGATATTTATCAATTTGTAGAGCTCTTGAAAAAATTGATATTTATATTCAAATCCTTTATTAAATACCCACAGAACTAGGAAAGTAAGTTTTTATCATTTTGTGTGGGCATACATATGTTGGGGATTTCCTTGCATATCTGTTTGTGTGCGCATTTGGTGGCATAATTTTTCTCTCATATACCTTTACTGAAAACAAGGCCTGATTTTACGAGTAAAATTCTATCATATTAAATATGTCTAGAAAATAAATTGACATAGAGCATTTAGTTGTACATAAAGAAATTTCTATTGCTTTTCCTAAGAAGTCTTTCCAGAACTTTATTTTTAGAATCCCTATTGTCCTGATAGTATTCTGGAATTTTGACATATGTATGCATATCGGCACAGTATTTGTTTAAAGTTTTTAGTGTGTCAAGCTATTCTATAAAATATTTCCTAATTTTTGTTCATGTCAAATATTAGTATTCAGTTGATGCTTTCCTGGGTGGTAAGTCTTAAAGTAGACATAACAGCTGTATTTTGGCTTGCAGGCATATATATGCAGCATTACACTTCTGCTCTGACTTTCTGCGTCATTTTGAGCAGGCAGGGTATTGATATATTGATCTTGCTTTTATAGGGTTAGGTCCTCTGCTTACGGTGAGTTGAAACAACAGAAAAGTTGTCATGATGCTCATTCCCATAAACCAGAGGAGCCCATCAGTATCACTGTTGACAGCTTGAAAATCATTGTGTTGTGAAGGTTACTTTTTATGCATAATGAAATAATGCATTGGTAATGTCCTGGATCCATAGATATCTTCAGTGTCCCTGATTCCAGGATGCTTTTCTCAGACAGCAGTAACATGAGATTAACGTAACTAGTTAGTTGCATTGCTCTTCAGATCTTCATAAGCAGAAGCAAAACTGACGAAAACAGCGTACTGAAAGGCAGAGAAGAACACTGGTGTTATAGAGCAGAGTTTCTCAACCCGTGAGTCGCAAGAGTATTTGAAAGGGTTGCAAGCAGGTCCCCAGAAAAACCTGTGAAAGCACAGGTTTCCCCTTGCAGGCTAGCAGTGTTCCAGCCTGCAAGCGGCTGCTTAGGATGAGTGGAGGCAGCGGGTGCATGTGTGTCTGCACATGCAGATGCACGTGGCCAGCATAGAGTGAGACTGGGTCATAAACAGCCCCAGCTGCTGGATACAGGTAAGTATGGGGAGGAGGATGGAGGTCCAGGGGACTGTCCAGAGGGCTGGGGATGTGTGTGTGTTTCTGTGCACGCCAGCCTGCTGATGCTGAGGACGGTGGCTGGGGTGGGCAGGGGATGATAAGGCACCTGGCCAGTCAGCCAGAGAAGGAGGCAGGGGCAGCCCTTCACAGTGGGGAGCTGCATGCCTGGGCTGGAGCCCGTATATGCAGGGGCCTGCACTTGCTGTTTGTGCTCTGGCTCGAGCAGGATAGAAGCAGTTGGGGGGGCCCCCTTCAACAGGGCTGGGGGGAGTGGAACAGGGGACTCGGATTGGGAGTGAGGGGCACCAGCATGGGCAGGGAGCTGTGGCTTGTGGTGAGGGGCACCAGCAGGACCAGGGCACTGTGGCTTGGGGGTGAGAGGTGCCAGCAAGGCCAGGGGGCTGTGGCTTGGGTTTCAGGGGTGCTAACAGGCCCTGGGAAGGGGGCAGGGGATTGTGGGTTGGGTACTAGCAGGGCCAGGGGGGTATGGGTTGGGACAAGTCATTGATCTTGACAAATGGGTCCCAGTACGAAAAAGGTTGAGAACCACTTTTATCGAAGGAGCTAGGCACATCTGTCTCTTATTGCAGACACTAGGAGCAGTAATCCAGAGGCCGAGGTGTACTTCTATACTCAGTGTTGTCATGTCCTTAATTATTAGCAATCATCTGCAGTTGAAAATGTAAAGCACAAGTAACAATTTCAAAGATTTTGTTTTAATCTGCTGTTTATAAAAGGATTTAAAAATGCATACATCAGTGGGGGTCATACATTAAACCCTTTACCCTCCTCAGGAGCCACTCCAATCCCCTTCCTGTGCTTGATCTACTGCTCTGCATTCTGCTCCCTGGCCTGTCTGCCACTGTGCTTGCTGCCTGCCCCATCCTACCCCATCTCTGATCTGCTGCATGCCACATACAGAGGTTTCCTGTACCACATTTTGCACTCAAGCTACAGGTTGGCAACCTATGGCATACATGATTATCAGGGATCCTGGTTTTCTCTGTTTTTAAAAATTGCAGATTCTCTGATTTTTTTAAACCCTCCCAAATCCGCAATTAAAATGAAATGCCACTGTATCTGTATCAGTTGAGCACAATGTTTTATTGATATATTTACAATGTTAAAACAGTTGGGAAGCCTACCAGTCCCTCAATCACTTTAACAATATAAATTCTAAGTGCTTGTAAATGTTGGTATTTGATTTTGGGTTTTTTATCATGGAAAATCCGAGGTCCCCCTCCTCCTTCACTCACCAGGACACAGGTACAGGCCTCTCACTCCCAAGCCACAGCCTCCACACCCCTGCTGGTGCCCCTAACTCTCCACCGACAGCCTCCCCAGCCCTGCCAGAGGGTGCCCCATCTGCCAGGGCTGCGGGACCTAGGTCCTTAGGTGCTGCTGCAGGAAGCAGGGGGATGAGCCCCAGATGCCGCCTGTGGAGTATGGAGCCTGGCTCCTCCTCCCCAGAAGGTGGCGCAGCCAGAGTGGAGTCCATGGGAGGGCAGGCTGCTCGCTGTGGGTTTGGGCTCCCCAGCCTGCTGCCCTCCCCCAGGGCCTCCATGGCTCAGCAGGTGGGACCCAGCATGGTGGGGCTAGGCAGGGAAGCCCAGTGCCACCGCTAGGAGCTCTGTGCTGCCATGGCAAGGCACCCCCTGCCCGCCCAGCAGCAGCGAGGGGCACAACTCCATGCAACCACCCCTGCTGCTGCCAGGTGGGCAGGGGGTGTTTTGCCAGGGCGGTGCAGGACTTGCAGTGGCAAGGAGCTCTCCCACTTGGCCCTCCTCTGCCCTGTTATGCCAGGTCCCACCTGCTGGGCTGTGGAGGCCCCAGGGGGAAGGCAGCAGAGCAGGGAGCCCAAGCTCAAAGCGGGTAGCCTGTCCCTGCCCCGTGCACAGATTGGGGGTACACTGTGCGTGCAGCGATAAACAGGTTGAGGGTGTTTTGGTCAGTCTTGGGTAATTCAGGTTGGATGGCTGCTGGCTTTGGAGAGTTAAATTTAACTCTTAGAACCTTCAGAAAGTTTGTTCCTCTGTCAACTTAAATCTTGGTTCTGTTTTTACCCTGTCCCAAATCTCTCTTTGATTTAATGCCCAGTAGGATATCTTCTAGCCAGGAGGAGGTTACATTCAGTTTCTGCTGGCAGACCTGTAGTGAAACTGCCTCCAGGTAATGTTATATCTCTGGGGACTCTCCGGATTCTCTGGTTTGAAAGATGTTACTGAATGTGGGAACTTCTAAACCTCCTTCTGAAATTGATTGCTTATTGTTACTTGCTTTCGACTTTGTTCAAACTTCAGACCATTACTTCTTAAGACTACAAAGCTAACCTCTTTAACAATTTCTTTACCTCCATTTTTTTGAGCAGGGACTGGGGCAGCCCCCGAGATCCTCAACATTCCCAGGGGAGGTGCTGCCAGGCCTGGGGTCAGTGAGGACCTAGTCATGGAACTTCTGGTGGGACTAGATATGTTCAAATCAGCAGGTCCTGACTATCTCCACCCCAGGGTGCTGAGGGAAATAGCAGGGGTCATTGTGGGATCCCTGGCACAGCTTTACGAGCGCTCATGGTGCTCTGGTGAGGTGCCAGAGGACTGGAAAAGGGCCAATGTGGTTCCCATTTTCAAAAAAGGGAGGAAGTAGGACCCAGCAAACTACAGGCCCATTAGCTTTACCTTGGTTCAGGGGAAGCTCTTTGAGAAAATTATCCAGGAGCACATCTGCGAGAGACCAGCAGGGGAGATCATGCTTAGGGGCAACAAACATGGGTTCATTCAAGGCAGGTCCTGTCAGACCAACCTGGTGGCCTTCTACGACCTGATCGCAAAATTCTTAGATGTAGGTGTTGCGATGGATGTAGTCTTTCTGGACTTCAGGAAGGCCTTTGACACTGTCTCTCACCCCATTCTCATTAAAAAATTAGGCGACTGTGGTGTTGATACCTACACAGTCAAATGGGTCGCAAATTGGCTGGAGGGCCACACCCAGAGAGTAGTGGTGGACAGGTCTTTTTCGACCTGGAGGGATGTGGGCAGTGGGGTTCCCCAGGGCTTGGTCCTTGGGTCCGCATTGTTAAACATCTTCATCAGCAACTTGGATGAGGGGGTGAAAAGCACCTTGTTCAAATTTACAGATGACACTAAGATGTGGGGAGAAGTGGACACGCTGGAGGAGACGGACAGACTGCAACTAGATCTGGACAGGTTACAGGGGTGGGCAGATGAGAACAGGATGGGTTTCAATACTGACAAGTGTAAGGTATTGCACCTGGGGAGGAAGAATCAGCAGCAGACCTACAGGTTGGGGAACTCCCTTCTCATCAGCACAGAGGCAGAAAAGGATCTTGGGAGTCATTGATTCCAAAATGAACACGGGCTGCCAATATGGGGACGCAGTCAGGAAGGCTAACTGCTCCTTGTCATGCATCCACAGATGCATCACGAGCAGGTCCAAGGAGATGATCCTCTCCCTCTGTGCAACACTGGTCAGGCTGCAGTTGGAGTAGTGTCCAGTTCTGGGTGCCGCACTTCAGGAGGGATGTGACCAGCATCAAGACGGTCCAAAGGACCACCCACATGATCAGGGCGCAGCAAGGCAGGCCCTACGGGCAGAGGCTACAGGACCTGAACCTGTTCAGCCTCCACAAGGAAAGGCTGAGAGGGGATCTGGTGGCTGTCTACAAACTGGCCAAGGGGGACCAGCAGGCTATGGGAGAGTCTCTGTTCTCCTGAGCACTACTGGGAGTAACAAGGAATAATGGCCATAAGTTGACTGAGAGTAGATTCAGGCTAGATATCAGGAGGCACTACTTTACAGTCAGGGCAGCTAGAATCTGGAACCAACTTCCAAGGGAAGTGGTGCTCACTCCTACCCTGGGGGCTGGGGTCTTCAAAAGGAGACTAGATCGTTTGACACCAGAATTCTTTCCTGCCCATGGCAGGGGGTCAGTCTTGATCTGCTTAGGTCTCTTCTGACCCTACCAACTATGAAACTATAAGAAGAATGTGACGTATTCAATGTCAGTTTTAGTTCACTTCATTCATTCATTGGTAGGGCACTAGGCATTTTCATCAGAGGTTTACAGAATTCCTCTAGAAGAAGATGCTGTACCCCCCTCAATATGCTCCCTTTATCTTTGATCATATGGGTTATCTAGTGTAGTGGTTCTCAAGTTTTTTTTTGTACCAGGACCCATTTGTAAACATTGGCCAGTTCCAACCCAGTGCCCCTCACTCCCAACCCACTGCCCTTTGCCCCCAGGCCCCCAGTGTTTTGGGCAGGGGGTGGGTGTGTGGGGCATTGTGGGGTGGGGGAGTGCAAGCTGCTCCTTGAAAAAGCCACAGTTTCCCATGTTTTTCTCTTTTAAAGGTGAATCCATTTTAGATGTTTGTTTGTGATTCATATATTCTTGGGTCGTGGCCCATGGGTTGAGAAACTCTGATTTAGTGTTTTCTTTAGACTCGGTAGAATGCTTATCACTATAGACTAATGAGTTGTACCCATCTTTCTACAGGGAGCCAGTGTTGTAGAGCTAGGGAACTTGCACCATGACTTTCTGTCTTCCCTGTCTGGTAAAATTCAGTCTTACATGTAACATCACTGTTTCAACAGAAGTTGTTCACTCTTGTCCCTCCTCCCCACCTTTTATTTTAACACTTACAAGCTGTATTCATTTTTGTGGCTTACTGTTGTCTTTTTGATGACTCTCATTGTCACCTGTTGTCATTCAGTGACACTCTTGTTATTTTGGTGTTGTAAATGTTGTCAAACTGGCATTTTAAAATAATTCTTCATTTCATAATGATCATGATATTGCCTGTGATCTGGAGAGGAAGTATGTTTGCTCTCATTTGTTACAAAAAATAATTTTTACTTGAATGCTTTTTTTTGTTTGTAGGTAAATTGACAGGATGTGGAGCAGCAAATCAAAGGAGGTGCCTTTACAAAATCCAAGGCATTCTCAGAACAGGGACTCTGTAAGAGGTATGGATTTACTTTGTTGCATTATTTTATTGAAAAAAAGATTTGAAATATTGTATTGTTAAATTTGTATATATAATTAGTAGATACAATTTTTCAACTAGGGATCAAAGGAGAAAACCATATTGTGTTTAATTTGCTTTTCTATAGAAGAGCACATTTGCAGAGCATTTGTTGATAGTGCTTAAATATCAAATAGTTTTAATTGCATTTCATAGATTTGGGTTCTTGATTTCAGGCTTTATTTCCCCCCAAAGGGCAAAAGATCTATATTAAAAATTATACAAAATCTGTATTAAAATGTGGTCTAGGCAGTATAAGAAACTTGAGGACTACAGGTTAATTAAAAATAGTAGCAGGTAGTAGGAGCATGCCTTGCCTCTCAAAATCAGGTATATGCTATAGTGTGGTAATTGGAATGCCTCATAGTTGACTGTGACTGTTCTCTAAAAAAGTATTGTCAGATTGTTCTCAGATTTGATAAATATATAATGAATAAAATGTAGTTGCAGGTTTTCAGTGCTTCTGAAAAGGTGTTGTTGAGGTACCATTTCTCAGTAAATGTATTCTTGTTGCTATTTCCCTTATTTCCTTCCCACTTCCCCCCAAGCTGTTTACATCATAAATTAGATTGACTTCTTTCTGCTAGAGCATAGTGTGGCTCTTATCCTGACTGAGGATTTTGGATAGTATGGTAACAGGCAATTAATTGCAGATCTTTTTTTTTTTAGTGCTGATTAAAATATTTTTGTAGAAAAAGGGATTTGTAAATACTGTTTCAGTAATATTGGCGACATTACTAGATTTGTGAAAATAGCTGACTCGTCTGTTTAGTTTATGGGATTGAAGTAAGTAAAGTTTATATACCTGTTGGGCCTCTGGAAACATTTTTTGCATATGTTTGGCCTGCAAAACTGAAACACATAAATTGACACTTGAAATGGATTTCCACATGTGGTGGTCTTATAGTCCAGGTGGCATCTTCTTTGACATTATATTCATAGTTTCTTTATTTAAAAAAAGAGAGAGAGAAGAAAACTCCCCAGAAACTTGTGTGTAACTGGTTTTATATACATTTTTAAAATACATGGAAGAGCTAACTTCAAGTAGTATAAGGAACTCTCAAAACTATACTAAACAAATTTAATAAAAGTCAGATAAAATCTTTTGATATTCTTCACTTTTTGGATGAGGTTATCATTAGGCTGTATTCATCTGAACAGGAGTTTCACAGGCTGGGATGACCTTGTTTAAAAGAAATTGGCAATGAGCCATGCAAAACTGTTTTAAAATGCTTTGTTTCATTGTGTTGTTTGAACTAATAGGAAACCTGTTTTTATTCTTTTATTTTTGTTTTTTGAGATCAAACTGCAGTATGGGATACTTTTTCTCAAACTAAAGCTGCTGTAAGTATTATTTCTTTTGGTTTAAACTCAATTCATGGCTACTGCAGTTTTAGTGGAAGTTGGGTCCTAGAAGTTACTAGTCATTTCTGAAAGTCATTTTCTGAATTCCTGCTCGTGTAAGTTGCACAGAGCTCTGCTAGTAATTCTGAAGAAACTGTCTGTCCCCTTTCTAACTAAAAGGATTCACATATCAGGGGTTTGAGCCAGTAGCCCAATATATTATTTCATTGCTGCATGCAGGAATGGATCCAGCGGAAGTGCAGTTGCACCCCCTTTGATTCTTGCTTTACCTGATATTTACAATCAGCCATCTGGCATGGCAGTAACACTTCTATTTAGGCAACAGTGAGGGAGTTACTTGACTTCATGACTTATTATATTCTACCTGATTCCTTCTAAGCTCTCTATTTCATGGGTGTTAATGACCCTCTCTCCTTTTAAATTGTTCCACTAAGTAACTTATCCTTTGTTCTGCTTGTTAGCTGCTCTTGGTAATGTAGCTTCTATTTCACAGCCCTGCAGACTGCTTTTAACTCTAACTAGAAACATTAACTCAGGTGTGGAAATGTTAACTCAGATGAAGGTTAACTTAGGCCTTGAAATAACTTTCAGTGAAGCATTGGATGCACTGTCAAGATGCTCAAGAAGGCTTGATTTTGTTTTGTGGAGCTGAAAGAGATGCACATTTCATGACAACAGGACTAATGAAACAACATATTGTTTAGTATAGTTTGTTGTGTTTTTTATAAATACTGTATGATATAACAAATTAATGCACATTCCAATAAAGTTATATTTGTTTTTGTTCACTAATATTGCCCTTAGCCCATAGCTTATTAGTAGAGCTTCTAGTTTATTTTTATTGTATGTGATGATGCAGTGCACTCTTTGCATTTCCCCTCCAGCCTACCCTTTCGAAATCCTAGATTTTGCCCATGGTTGCATATGTTTAGTGCCAAGCAATAAAATGCTGTCCTGCTGTGGGAACTTAAAATGAATACTCAAGCTGCTGCATTACATTTTCTGTAACTAGGTTTGATTATGCCCAAACTGTTTCCCTTTCAATTTGAAGAGCTGGATTAGATTTGTGGGGGCTAACTTTTTTGGCAGCTGTGCCACAAATTAGCTTTGCATTCTTCTGAAGTCCCTCTACAATCCCTTTCCCCTGCCTGCTCTGCTTTCTGCTTCGTTCCCTGTGCTGCCTGCCCAATTTGCTGGTGTGCTTTCTGCTTCATGCCCTAGTTTATGTGTGTCATTTGTGGCACCAGTGCTTCAGGTTGGCCGCCCCTGAATTAGGAGATGTATTTTTATATGGGAAATCTTGTTTCACTCTCCATCTATAGAAGAATATAATCAAATGTAGTTTCAAGTCACAAAATCAATCAGTTTTGTACTATTGGAGTTTAAAGTTGTTTTTGTATCTAGCTTTCCAGTTTTGAAAGTGAGAGAGCTTTTTCTTTTTTTTTTTAAAAAGAAAATACAAGAAAGAAAACTATAGTCTTATTGTTCAAACCACTGAAATTGAATATTGTTTTATATGTTGAAATCCTAGCTGCGTCACATTGAGAACAAATTGGAAGTCGTTCCCACCAGTACTGCTGTGTTTGATTCTGTCATGGATGCCAAGAAGTCTTCTGCCAATGCTACCAGGAAAATAAGTAGAAAGGGTATGTATTACCATGTAGAGCTGGGAAGGATCGGATTTATTTTTGTAATCTCTTCTCTTCCACCTCCCTAATTCCTCTATTTGTGAATTAATTCAGGGAAACAACACATTCTTCCAACCTAAATAGCATTAGCATAGCACTGTGTGTATGCACATGCACACATCCTTCTCCCTATGTCCTGGTGGCGTCTGAAACTTGCTAGGAAGTTGCTGTGGGGCAGTTATTGTTCAGCATAACCTATTAGCTTCTTCTCGTGGCATTCAAGTTGACGACTACATGTGTGGCTACGTTGGAGTGACTATATATAATTCTTGACACTAACAACAATATAACTTTATTTTAGTAGGTTTACAAAACGAGAATACTGGCCCACTAGGGTAACTCCTTATAACATTTGAGTTTTAGATGGATGATCTTGGCATTGGAGACATTGAAAAGTGCAGAAGGACATATAATGTCTGTTGCTTAGAACAGGGGTTGGTAACTCCTGGCACACATCTTGGAGCATGGCATCAAAGGCCATTTTGCTCAGCGCACCACAGCCAACCTGGGCCCTGGGCAGCTGCCACTGGCCATGGAGCTAGAGCTGCTCACAGCAGGCAGCGGGGAGGCTGCAAGTTCTGCTGCAAGCAGACCGAGCTCTGTGGCAGGCAGCAGTTGCCCAGATAGGGTGGCCATTGATTCTGTTTTATACCAGACTGTCTTGTTTTTAAACTCTGTCCCCTGTCCATTTCTCAATGAGGACCTGACTTTTTCAGTTCGTTGATGGAAATACATGTCAGTCCCTTGCAGTTCCATTGGCTGTGCCTAGACTAGACCTTGGGCAGTGCACAGCCAGGAAGACCGGGGCTCCCAGCCAAGGAGGGAGGGAGGTGGCCATTTTTATGGTGGCCCAGCCTCTTGCTCCTGATTGGCTAAGGCGGTGGCCCCACCCCTCACTGCTGATAGCCTGAGGGGGCCTGCTTCTTACCAAGGGGATGTCTTGTATTCTGGGGTTGCACCAATGGCCCACCCTATGCTCAGAGCCCAGGATGGTTGTGACAGGCAGCTGGGAGGCTGCGAACAACTGCATTGGGCTTTGGAGCCCTGGTTGGGCTCCATGGTGGCAGTGGGTGCACACGTGCCTCGGGGCGTGTGGCAGGGAAGGTGCTGGGGCAATGCAGTCTTGTCTCCGCACCTGCTGCCAGCAACAAGGATGGGACTGCCCTGTTGTCTGCCTCTGGCACACCAAGTCAAGGCATAGGTCAAGGTTGGGGTGTTGTGACACTCTGGCCAAAAACATTGCTGACCTTTGGCTTAGAGCTTAAGCTAACTATGAAAATGTAGTCGTACAAAAAATAGTGTTCGCCTTGCTTGATTTATGTGGTTCAGATAATCTGCTGACAGGTCAGAATAACAAGAAAACTGATTTTGGATTGCATCTTTGAGCCAGAGCAACATAACTTTTTTAGGTTCAGTCATTCTCAGTTAAGGTTTTTAAAAATATCCTTTTACAGATTTGAGATAAAGAACAAGTGCAGTGATTTGCTTTGAGTGTTCACTACTTTCTCCCTGTAGCTTAAAACACCTGTTGAAGAAGCAAAGGTGATCATTTAACTTATGTCCTGGTGGGTTAATTGAGCTCAGAGAAAATTGCATTCTAAACCATTCATCCTTATAAACTTACCCTTCTTGCAGATGGTAGTATCTAAAGAATTCCTTTGTTTCTGCTTCAGCCTTCAGATCCTCCAGTCAAAATAAGTCACGCAAGGAGAAGGCCTCTCGTAGTCCTCTTCGTGCAACCACTCTCGAGAGCAATGTGAAAAAAAGTAGTCGTGTAGAATTTCGTGAACCATTGGCTTCATACAGGTTAGTGCCAGAGAGAACTGACTTTTACAGAAGAAAATGCTGTTACAGAGCGAATGCTAATGTTTTTGGTAACTTCTCGGAATTGGGATTAATTTCTTTTTCCTGCCAAATTGCGGAGATTTACAAAAATCTCTTTGGTTTTGCCTCAGTAAGTGTTAATCTTAGATGGCTTGCAAAGGGACTTTATCTTGTTGACAGGCAGATGGATCCAGTGGTTTGCTGGGTTTCTTATATCTTTAACTTGAATGGTGATGAATAACAAAAATTATGCTTCCTGATGCTCTTTATCAGCTTTGTGTCTTTGTCCTGGCTGTTCTCTCCCAAGTCAGTGATCAGTGGAGGTATAACATTCTAAAAAGGCATTTATACAATGCAAGTCCTTGGAAAGAAATAGCTGTTTCTTATGGTTTTTATCACAAGAGATGCTTTAAAAGGATAATTTTCCAGTTTTTATTTGCCTTCAGGTATGTAATATTGACGATGTAGAAAGGATAGTATATTTCTTGATATGGTTATTTTCCCCTTTTGATGAACGGATGCAAGTTTCATTGAGGTTCAGCCCTTTTATTAATGTAATAGAAAAAACACATTACTTTTTTAAGTATCATGAATAATGAGAAGTTTATTTTACTTCCTTGACATTTTACTTACAGACTATTTACATCCTAACAGGATGCTTTTACATGCTGACTGATCAGTGAACAAGATGGTAAACTATTGCATAAACTTGCTCTTTTATAGGATTGTGCTAGAGAGCCAGGAATTGCTGGCCACACTGTAGGGGATGCTAAAGGTTCATTTAACTTACTATATGTATGTGTGTGTGGAAGGCATAAGTACAAGGTCAGCAATGACATAGACGGATGAAGGGAAAGTGGAACGGAACATCTTTCAGGCTTTGCAGTATTGGAGGTTAAGAAGAAATAGGAAATCTTAGCTAAGAGGCCAGTTACCAAATTTATTAGAAGATGCCTCAAAATCTAAACAAAGATAAGTAAGAGAGAGTTCATGCTAAGCTCATTGCTGCAGAGTTAGTTTGGTTACAGCTTGACATCATTTTTGAGGCTTGCAACATTACCATGACTTCTCCATAATTTTTTTCCTTCAGCTTGTGGCAACCTTAGATATGCTAACCATAATGGATGGTTTGTAAAAATTGGTTATTATGCAGATTTTTAAAATAAACTCAGTATTGGCTTAACTTTGTTACCACCGGAAAGCTTGCTAAGATGAATTTTTGCAACTATTTGAGTTGGTGAAATAAAAGATATTGGATTTACCCGAAGAACCTTGTCTGCCCACTGAACTCGCACTTATGTTGACTTCAAGAGAGAGAATTTAAAAATCCCGCCTGCAGCACTATTTATAAGCTAATTATCAACAGAAAGAAAACTTTAAATCTTTGATCCTCCCACCAAATTAACCACCCTAGTTAACTGAATTGCTCTGGATTCTAGTTCCTCATCTGTAATAACTTTTTTCTTGATATCAGTCTACTGCAAAAACAATTAATACCTCAAATAATTTTACTTGAGGAGGAGGGAAAAGAGAACTGGAACAGATGAACTCTTTCTAGTTGATGATCAAGTTCTCATGAGGATGTACCTATATAAGAAACGTTGTCCATTAAAAATTTCCAAAATTATCTAAATTCTTGTAATTTCCTTACTTCTACTTGGTTGATACTGCAGACTTTTTTAATACTCTATTAGCAGTTGTTGGGTTTAGAAAAGAAGAGGATGTAGAATCACTGCTGGGAAGAAAAAAGTCCAGAGTTGTTTAGCTTGCTCAGCTTGTGAGTTCTATTAACAAACTTCCAAGGGACCTTTACATTTTGTTCTCAACAGTTGATAATGTAGAGTTCATATCACAGATGCAACTTTTTTTTGGTGCAACTTAAAAGCCTTGCTGTCTTTTCCTTTTTTCCCCCTGGGTTATCAACTAAGTGATTGTGTGCATGTGCACAACTTCTGTGTTAGAGATCTACATTGGGAATTATGCTTAATATTATAAGTTTTCCTTTTTAAATGGCTCCAAAAGTCCATCACAAAGGCATTAATATTCGTTGGTTTTTTTTCTCTGCCTATTTTCAGGTTTAAAACATCAGTCATTTCTTTGCATAGCTTTGTTGGTGTGGAAAATGCTTAGCAAACTTTAAATGGCAAGTTTTACATTCAAACTAAATAGAAGTTACTAAAGGGGTTTGGCTTGATTCAAAAACCAAGTCAACTTCAAGGTACAGAACTTGTATAGGTAACTTAGAGAAAATGTTGAGCTTTTAGAAATGGGAATATCTTTGTAAACGCTTGCCACTTTAGCTCTAGTAGGCAATAGTAAACACCTGTTATGAAGTTTGCATTTTTAATTCTTTCCATGCTGCATCAGTAGTTATTTCTATTTGGTATGTAAACAGTAACCACTGAAAATCACTATTGTCTGTGAAGTGTGAAGGCTCGTTTATTTGGACAGATGCTGAAACCATTATGTTTGTTGCCATGGCTTACATAGTGTTCAGTAGGGCTGTGTGAAGCTTCAGTCCTTGATTTGATTCGGTGGAGGTTCGGCCCAATTCAGTGACTGAATCTCTGAATCCAAATAGAATCAAAGGACCCTTTAACCTCTCCGAATTGATTCGGAACCCTCCAAATTGATTTGGAGAGATTCAGACAGATTCGGTGATTCCAATGTAGATACAGCTTTAAATGCTTTTTCTACATAGCTCTAGGTAGCAGGGGCTTTGAATGTTGCAGCGCTGGGATAGATGCAGCGTCCCACAGGAGCGCAGGGGGCTCTCAAGTGTGCCAGGTAACAGACCTGGAAGTGGACCAGAAGCACTTCCAGTTCACTTCCCGGTCCATGAGGGAGTGCTTGGGGGAACCCCCCCTCTGGCACCTCGGCTCGGTGACTGGTGCCTCCTGGGTCTGGGGCGGGGCACCTGGGGTCCCCCTGCAGCAGATCACTGAGCCGGGAGGACATGGGGGGACCCGGGAGTGGACCAGAAGTACTTTCGGTCCACCTCTGGGTTCGCTGCCAAGCATGCTGGAGATCCCACCCCCCCCATCCTGGGGGACGCTCCATGTGCCCAAGCACTGCAGCGATCATGAGCAGTGCTGCTACCTCAAAGTATGTAGAAAAAACTTTTAAAGCTCTGCCTGTGTCCAGATTGCTGATTCGCCATGTCAGTGTTCAGTCATCAGATTTGGATTCAGCTGAATTGAATCGGGGACAGTGATCTGAATCAACAGATCGAACCACTGTCCCTGTTTCTGGCCGAATCCAAATTGAACAGGGCCCGTTTTGCACAGCCCTAGTGTTCAGTAGTGACAAATTTTACATTTTAAATGCAAGGGTTTTTTGTAGCTTTTATGCACAATAAAAATACCTTTTCATTAAAACATACTGGCTGCGTCTACACAAGATGTTTATTGTGGAGTTGCCTAATTAACTTCGTGGTAAAACATTACTATCTACACATGTGGTGCTATTAAAACACAGTAAACTAATTTACTCTGACATAGGATAGTACTTCCAGACATGCGTACTATCGTATGGCAGAGTTATTTACTCTGCCGCAATGCATGTGTAGATGCTGACAGAACTGGCTGGGACACAAAGGTGCTCCAGTGCAGGGAGGGTCCCTGCCAGCTGGGGCTGCACTGCCTTGGCTCCACATGTTGCTGTCCCAGTTGCATGTGCAAACAGCATGCCTGGGAGCAATGAACCCTGGCACGCTAATTGTACATATAAATATGCCCACTGTGTATTTAATGTTAAATGGTAATGACTGCGAAGTTGCTTGAAACCCACTTTGAGTAGTTTTTACTGTTCTTGTACTTATTTTTTTTTTCAACATTAGGGAAACATATGGTTCCCCATCTTATCACAGTTCTAGCCAGCTGGAGGCCAAGCATTTGCTATCTAGCTTGGAAGGTAGTGAAGCAGAGGGAAAGATTGAAGGAACAAACCACGTGATATATAACAGAGATGAACGGGACCCACACATCAGAGATTTTGAAAGCCCGCATTCTTCTGCTGCAGATGAGACAGTTGTCAGGTATTTGAATGACCGTCCAGCAATTGATGCCTTGCAGAGCAATGAGGTTCTTTTTAAAGCTGTAACACCTACAAGATCAGAGGAGGAAACTAATGGATCCAGAGGAGATGAGAGCGGCACTAAAACTCTGAGTACCACAGCCCAGGATCCTGAACTAAAAGGGGTACGGCTGTCAGAATCTTCCCCTTCCTCCACTAGTACTTCCAGTGCCCACAGACTAGAAATCTTAAAGCGGAGACAGCATGATAATAAATTGGAGAAGTTGAAGGAGCGGATTAGAAAACAGTGGGAGCATTCTGAAGAATTAAGCAGCAGAGGACAGCTTCAGGGTTATGCGGAGCAACCAGTGGTAGTAACAAACGTGGAGAGTGCAGTGACTCCGAAAGTCAGAAAAGTAGCAGTTGCACCTCCTGCTCCAGCATACAAAGGTATGTCAACCTTCAATCTTGCTTTGATTTATATGCAAAGAGAGAAGAGTTTGCTTTGTAGAGCAGCCTAACTCATGATGTTCACTTATTTGGGAACTGCAGGAGAGGACAGGAATATTTTAAATATGATCACAAATCAGGAATTGTCATCTAATAGTAAAATCCTACAGAAAATCTACTGTATTTCCCTGAATTCAAGATGACTTTCAGGTTAAGATGACCCTTAGATAAGATTCACTAATTTTTCTATAATGTTACAAGTTTCCATGTGTAGAATGTAATTAGTAGAAGGTTGTTTTAAATTCTTCCACCCCACTGCTGTGGCAGAGAAAGCAGCAGCAGAGGGTGAGAGGCCAGACCATGCCCCTTGCTTCAATGCCCCTTGCTCCAATGCCTTCCATCTCTCCTGCACCCTTCCTCTTCCCCTCCCTGTTCTCTGCTCACTGTTCGCCCTCTATCCCGTTACCTTTTCCTGCAGCTCTGGTCTGGCTCTGGGGCAGTCAGCAGCAACAGTGGTCCAACCTGGCCCCAGCCCACCAGGTCAGGGAGAGACAGCAGCATCTCCTGACCAGGCTGGATGGCAGTTGGAGAGACTGGAGCCTGAGCAGAAGATAAGGGAGGGTGGGTGCAGGTAGAGGGGAGCAAGGGGTGGGGGAGGCAGGGGATGGACAAAGGCATGGAGGGCAAGGATAGTGGGGCTGGCTGCAGGTCACCTCCTGTCCTTCCCATGTCCACATGCCCCCTTCCCTGCCAAATAAACCATTCTGGCCTGGGGCAGATGTCATTTCAGCTCTGGCTTCCGCCTTAAGCCCAGGTGCAACACCTGAGCTGAGGTACCTATTGCCCCAGGCCAGTACTCAAATCCAAGATGAAGCTCCTTCCATGCTGATTTGGGGGTGGGGGGGTGGGCACATCTTGGATTTGAATAAATATGATACATTCTTTTGCAATTCTTCCTGCCCCTTCTAGATTACCAAAGAATGAATAAATATATTAGAAAACACTCCTTAGAAGCACATTTTTGGCATGTAGTATAGCTCTTTTTTGAAACATTAATGTCTTCATATAGTTTTTTTGAAGTCTTAAAATTATTACTACTGTGTACTCTGGATTTGAAGTGTGAGAGAGCAATGATTTTCCCATAAAAAAGAGGCTGGGAAAATTGTCTCTTATCTGCACCATTTATGATATTCTGCTTTATACAGTGCAGTGGTTCTCAATGTTTTTAGACTCAAAGTACCCCTCAGGAAATGCCAGCTCTTAACTTTTTCAATTGTTTTTTGACTACAGGAAAAAATAGGAGCAGTTCTATTGCAGAGAACTCAGAAAGACCACAGTATATCAGAATTGTTTTTGACCCTCTGGATTCCTTTTTGAAATCTGTTTTTTCTTGGGACTCAGGTGTGGGTGTTTGCACACCCATCAGTTCTAATATTGCATGGCAGCCCTAAAAGGCTCTCACAGCACCTGGGCTGAGAAGCACTAGATTACTGAGTGGGAGTTGTTAGCAGTATATTATTTTTCCTAATATAATTTACCTTTAATTACATTAGAGATGTAATGGAGATATCTTTTTCCATAGGGGTTTATGGAAGCTATTTTTTAAAGTTTTTGAAGAATTCTGTGAAATCTAGACAACTTGTTGTTCTTTATACTTTAGGTTTTAATCCTGCTGAGACAAAGATTCGTACTCCTGATGGAAAGGTCTGGCATGAAGATGAATTTCACAGTATCAGCAGGGAATTATATCGAGATATAGCACTACAGTTAGCAGGTAAGAAGCAGCCATAGTTTTATTAATCCACATAGATTATGTTGTGAAGCAATTTAGGGGGCTATGTACAGCTTATTTGACACAAATCCATACAGCTTTGAAAAGTGGACTATATAATGGTACATATCTTATACTTCTACTGGTAGTAGAACTGACTGAATTTAAGAAATTCTCCCACCCTCTTTTTTTGATACAGCAGAAAACTTTGAAACTATTTGTATGATTATTTCACTTAGAAATTTCCCATTAAAGATATCACTAACATTTTTCTGTGAAAAATCATTTTTATGGGTTCTTGTTTGTGGTTGAAAATCTTCAGTTGACTCTAAATATCTTACCATTACCAAAGCAAGCAGATACTACAGACCATGTATCCTTAACTCTGTTCTGTTTCAAGTATTTCTTTACCAGACTTTCTCACCAGATTAGTTGTGAATGTGCTTTGTACAGTATTGTGATGCACTGAGAGGGTGTAGTTACATAGAGGAGTGGTGAAAAGCTGGGAATCCTAAGAAGTTTTATTTTGTGTGTGGAATGTGGTGTCATGTATGGTATCTGTGGTTATGCCCGTGGCAGGAGAAGATAGAGGGTGTATACTGTTAAGTAACTTATTTTCTTCCAAACTGCTGATGTTTTATGGTCATGTCATATGCTAATTGGAAGATCACTGGATAATAGAGTTTCCATGGTCAATAAAGAGACTTTTTTCTGTCTTGAAATCTCTCACAGAATTATAGAAAATTAGGGTTGGAAGGGACCTCAGGAAGTCACCTAGTCCAATCTCCTGCTCAAAGCAGAACCATCCCCAATTAGGTCATTCCAGCCAGGCCTTAAAAACCTCCGAGGATGGAGATTCCACCACCTCTCTAGGTAACTTGTTCCAGTGCTTCACCACCCATCTAGTGGAGAGTCTTTTTTCCTAATATCCAACCTAAACCTCTGTTGCTGCAACTTGGGACCATTGCTCCTTGTTCTGTCTTTTGCCACCACTGAGTGCAGTCAAGTTCCATCCTCTTTGGAACCACCCTTCAGGTAGTTGAAGGCTGCTATCAAATCCCCTCTGTTTTCTCTTCTCCAAACTAAATAAGCTCAGTTCCCTCAGCCTCTCCTCATAAGTTGTGTGCCCCAACCCTCAAGCCATTTTCATTGCTCTCCTCTTTAGACTCTCCAGCTTGTCCACATTCTTTATATAGTGGGGGGCCTAAAACTGCACACACTACTTCAGCTGTGGCTTCACTAGTGCAGAGTACAGCGATATAATTACTTCTCTCGATCTACTGGCAACGCTCCTATTAATACAGCCCAGTATGCTGTTGGCCTTGTTAGGAACAAGGGCACACTGTTGGCTCATATTCAGCATATTGTCCACTGTAACCTCCAGGTCCTTTTCTGCAGCGCTGCTGCTTAGCCAGTTACCCCCAGCCTGTACTGGTGCATGGGATTGTTCCATCCTAAGTGCAGGACTTTGCGCTTGTCCTTGGACATATGCTTATGGCATTCTGATAATTTAAAGGCAGCTGTAAACCTGCTATATGCAGCCCTGCTGCTGGTTTTTTTTTTCGGTTTGTTTTGTTTTTTTCCCCCCTTCTTTTTTTTTTTAAATTTATTTATTTATTTTTTTTAGAATAAAAAGAATCCCCAGGATGGACATAGAATCCTACCTTCTTCGATACATTGGTATAGGAAACATGACTTGGAAAAATAGGGGAGCATATGATCATAGTTCTGTCTATGATCCTTGACTAAACTCCCCCTTGATATTGTAAGGAGCTACGTTTAATTTAGGACATGCTTGATGTAGTAACTATTTCACCAGGGACTGGACCTGTTCTTGTCCAGCTCCATACTTGGGGAACCAAAAATTTTGGCTTAAAGTTGCTTTTGCTTCTTTCTACCCATGTTTTTTATTCAGTTTACTCAAATGTTTATAGGAGTTTTGTTATAACAGACACTTTTTAAATTTTTTAAAAGAAAATATGATTTTTTTAATAAAATAGTTTCATATAAATGAAGTTTAAATGTGAAAATAGGTATGTAGAGCATAGTCTCCCCTCCCCCCCCCCCCAAATCTTCTATCAGTAAGAGAACTGAGCAATAAATAGGCAGGTTTGGCCATATGTCTCTCTTAATACCATGTGTAGGGCAGCTGTCTGCAATGTGTCTCTTGCAAAAGTTGAAAAAAATCATATCAAGTTGCTGATTCCAAGTAAACAATCTATAGCAGCATACTGTAAATATATATTTAGGTTGTTATATTATCTGTCCATATGTTAATGTTTAATTTTACTGCCATCTAGAAATACACAGCAAGGCTCCATGCACTATACAGTCAGCTGGACTGAAATGTTATTGCAAGGCTCTATGGTACAAAATTTTCAGCTGAAAATTTCACCTGCATCCTCAGAAACATTTTTAAATGATCTTTTTCTATAATTATAGAAATTAATACAAACCATGCAGAATCTCTCAGTATTTTTATATTTTGTTTGTTTAATGTTTTGCTAGCTCTAGATTTTCAGCTCAATTTTCAGTATAAGCAGGCTTTATTTTGCCAGTTTAAATATTATAAAACATCTGTTAGATGGGTGGGAGTGGGGTTGGAATTTTCTGTCATTAGGTAGGGGCTTTTCCTCCCCTTTGTTGTCAGGGGGAAACATCACTGGAAGAATATTTGTGGGGTATAGAGAGAAAAAACTGAGCCCTTAATACCTCATCCCAACAACCTTCAGAGCAACTCACTATTCTCATTCAAATGTTTTATTCATTAGGGGTGAATAATCACATGAATGGTATGTTGTTGTTAAAATGATTAGCTGTGAAATAATTAACAGATTTTTCATCTAAATACTTTTACTTAGAATTCAGAATCACCTCATTGCGGTAAAAATGAAATTGTTCACACCTGCCCTAGAACTAGTTTGTGTACACTCTTTGCAATAATCTCTGGAAGACTGACATTCATACCATAGTGACAGTGGCCATACACGGCTTGTATATAAAAGGTGTATCTGCAAAACATGTTAATAAATGCATGAATGTAGTGCTTTAAAACTCTAGGGTAACTAGGGCACATAGCGTATTCAAAATCAATATTCCATTGAGTTAGGGCCCAGTTCTTAGATTGAATCCTACTCTGTGGGATGTTGTTTCTGAATCTCATTCTAGCATTTGCCTCAGTTAACTAAAAGTGTTAAGAATAACTTCATCTGCTCCAGAGTTTTAAAACAATGCTTTAACACTTTCAGCTAAAACATAGGTTTAAGAATACCCTTCTTAGCTTTAAGACAAGCTCATAGATAATATTGCATTAGTACGTTTCGTTCTTTTTTTTATTAAGCATATGAGCTAATTCTCAATTCTGTTGTAAATGATAACGTATGCAGAATAATTCTCTAACAGTTGATGCAGGCTGTGGTAAATTCAGCAGTCATACACTTGCAGAAAAGAGAATGACCTGATATTCAGTTTGTCACATTTTGGTTTAGAGCCAAGGGATAAATGTGCTATCATGCACAATGTAAAGTAGGGGGATGATGTATTTCAGTAATGGAGGAGCTGATAGTTCAGACAAAGCATTACTATCAGCTTTATAAAATGTAATATCATTTAGTGAAATCCAAAAGCAATGTTAGTTCAGATATGCCAGATTATTAAAACCACTTTTAATACCTGAAATGAGTTTCTGACGATGGCTGTAGTTTTCAGGGTATGCTTATGCTTATGGCATTACCATTTTCCAGCATTTATATAAGCAATATTTGATTTGAAAATGTTCATTTGTGGAGTATTTCACTCAAAGCCTCAAGGATAACTTGGCTTAAACAGCACATTAATGGGGTCTAAGCTGTTGTCTTCAGAGTCCCAATAGAATACAATTTAGCTGGTTTTGTATAAAGGAATTAGAACTGCCCGATATGGATGTAATCATTACTGGTATAGAACATAGTGAGATCTTTGCCATCATTCTCTGGCATCCTCTTTATCATGGTAAATCTGAAGCGAGTTTGCTTCTGTGTATTCTGCCTTTCCTATGAAGTGGTAGTTAACTCTTTATGCGCTGCTTTTCAGAGGATTCAACAATGAAAGAGACAGCTACTGAAAAGAGTAAGGAGAAAAAAAGCACCAGGCCAATGCGCAAGGTCCAAAAATTGGCACGGTCATCAAGCCCAGATTCCAAACCAGGTAACTGATACTACATGTGACACAGGGTTCTCTCTGTAGATGTGTGTGTTCATAGCCTCGTTTTGTCCAGAGTTGGGATAAAGATGGAAGTGTCACTGTCAGCCTGAAATCTGGTCAGTTGCACAAAATGTTCTAAAAGGAGTTTTATATACTATATCTAGCCCCATATTGTCCTGCCATTCATTTTTTCTGTTTACTTCATTTGGAAATTTAATAATTAGTGTTGACCCACTATAATAACAGGTAAAAAAAAAAAAAAAATACACAGTCTTAACCTTGCTATTAATCCTTCATTATTGTGTGTTTCTCTTCATTATATGTATTGATATGTGGTTAGTGAACTTTTTCCCTCCCTTTTAATTAGTCTTGGAGATACAGGTACAAATTCATTATTCTAAGACACTTTGCAAATATAGTTAATGTGGCATAATATAGCATTTGTGCACTCAGTATGCTTTATTCAGGGAAGCTGGGTGTCAGTACTCTATGATAGTGATTGCTAGCATTTGAAAATTTTGAACGTATTTAATAGTATCTTGAAATAGTTGCTAGGAAGCTAGTCTTCTGCTAGTCTGTTCTGGTCTGCTGAATCCATGTGCAGGAATTGGGAAGGGGGTAAACTTGCTTACAGAGAAAGTAGAATTATCAAAACTCCTCTAATGCATGCTTTGCATTTTGGATCCTTTAAAAACTAGTTTCAAATTTCTCTTAGAAGAGCTTTAACAATGGAACAGTATGCCTCATTAAATATTTGTGTCATCATTAGGTCTAAAAGAAGGAATAGCACAGAGGCAATTGCAATCAGTAATCTCACTGATGTATTATCCAGCTGTAGATATTTCTGTGCTGAACTACAGAATGCTCCTTATTCTTTAGCTGAAATTCTAGGCACCAGGGCTGGCTCAATGGCATATCTGTAGTGATGTTCCCTTCCCCCTATGGTCACTGCAGTAACAGATTGTTCAGCACAGCCAAATACTATAAATAACTGCAGCTCATATTCTGCTTTGTTAGCTTCTTTTAGTTCAGACAGCTGACCTGAAATGGAAAGATAAACCCTTGCCCTGTCTATCTGAAGGGGCATAGAAGTAATTGAGAGTGGCAAGTTGGACAAGAGAACCTCCTTTGCTGTTGCATCTGTTTTAAAATGTTGATAGTAACCTGTTTTAGGTTTAGATGACAAGTCTATGAAGGACTACTTTAGCTTACACTTGAACTTCCAAATATTTTACTTCAGGTCGGCATCTAGAGTTTTCAGTCACATAGAGTAGCTAGGGTGCAATTTCTATTTATTTATCCATTTAGCTTGTATATTCTGCGTATGCTGTAGTATGCTGGTGCTCAACCTTTTTTTTACAAACAGGCCAAATCTTAGAGTGAAAAATGGGCCAAGGGCCAAATAGAAAAGTATTGCTGGACCTTTTAGTGCACAGTGACCTCTCTGAGCTCACCAGTTGTCAGCACAAGCTCTGCCTGCAGTCACTGCTTTTGTGCAGCTTTGGAGCCCAGGGGGTGAATGCCATGGCTGTGTATCCCCTCTTTTCCCTTGGGCTGAATTCAGCAGGCTACAGAGTTTCAGGAAAGCAGTGAGTCCAGCCAGAGCCTGTGCTGGCATGTACAGCAAGCTCTCTGAGCTCCCTAACCCGTGAAGCTCTAGCAGAAGCCATGCTAACATGCTGGTGAGCTCATGCCAGTGATGGCCTGTTCACACAGGCTTTGTGGATTGCATTCAGCCCATTGGCCATAGGTTCAACACTACTGCTGTGCTAAATGAGCATGTCTGGTTAGGAAATTCTGGGTAAAGTAGGGAGCCTGAAATTGACCCAATTTTAAATTTCCATTAGAATCTAAAGTGACAAAAAACCCCAAACATCCAGTGTTGCAGTTCTTATTTTTTGTGTAGGTGGAAGCCATGTGATAAATGCATCATCTTGGCGGGATGGACAAAAGCTAGTAAAAAAGATACTGGGTCCAGCACCCAAATTGGAGCAACAGGACAGAAGAGCAACGTCCACTGACAGGACTGGAAGGGAAAGAGCTACTAAATCTTGTAAGTTGGGGTGTACTTAACACTAAGTCTTCCTTTGGTTTTGATGTATTTACCAGCTTTGTGTGTTTGAGTTATGCATGTACTAAGCAGGTTTGTGCTGTATTATGGACATGCAGCTCAACCAGATTCTGTTACAAAACCTTATAGGAGTGCACCAATAAAGATTTTCTTGGGTGATGATTAACTAACGATATTGGCCAATCCCTATCTGGTAATGGATTTGTAGTAATAGGGCAAGGCATTTTAAAGTACTGACATAAATAAACCTTTCTTTTGTTTGTTTTGCATTTATAGCACATGTGCGCTCCTTCCGCCCCCTGCTTCTTGTGCGGACAGCTGCACCGGGCGCATTTAGAGCCCCAAAGTACACTGCTACCTCAGCGCCAGTGGGCCCCACACAGCCAGGCTTCCGCAGTCACTGGGGGGAAGCCGCTTTTGCAAGGGCGCCTCATACCTGGCAGAGTGGAAGGTCCCTCACTCACTGCCTTACTGTGTCCACACACAGCTCAACATCTCCACAGCAGCCCTGGTGCTCAGACCTCTGCTGTGCACACAGCGTTGCCATGGCAGTGGCAGCAGGAGCCAGTAGTGGTCCTTTTGTTGCTGTGTTGTGCCCTGTGCCCCCTTCCCCTCCTGCTGTTCACCCGCACCTGTAGTCTGTTGCGACCTCAGGCCAGCAGTGGGATGTGGGGACTGTACTGTGTTTGCTAGGGTGCTCTGTGTAAGTGGCTGTAATTATTGGATACAACGACCAAAAAAAGCTGATAGCCAATAATGTCATTTCTCCTTTTATTGGTGCCAATCCGATAGCCAACTGATATGTCAGTGCCCCCCTAAAACCTTATTTTTATCCCCTATAACTTTTTTATTTTCTGAATTTGGCTTGAAAATTGCTATTCTTAGATTGTGTTCTTGTGAATTCCACTGACCATGTACCTGAGGTTCATGTGAAGCAGGTCAGCCATTTGAACAGCAGTTTCTGTGAGGGTTGTACTTGCGTCTTCCATGTGCTTTTATCTCCTGCTCAAGAACCTGAGGGGCAATATGGCTACATCTGTTTTCACCCAAAGCAGCAAGACTTTTGTTTAGTAGTGTCTGTCTCCTTTAGCATTTTTCTCTTCTAACTCAGTTGGGCCTAAAATTGCCTCCTACCATTTTTTTCCCCCCTGTTTTATTTTCCCCCATCTAGACTGTTTTTTAAAAAGGGGGGAAAAAAGAAAAAAAACTCCACAACTTTATTTTGCCCCTTTACTTTGCACCTCTACTTGCACCAAAATGGGGGCATATCTACTCATGCATCTAAGCATGACTACATTTAATGCACATGGAGTGATTTTTGGAAGGTGTCTACACATGCAGAGACTTGGACCTGAAGTTATTGCCAAGTCCCTGCAGCCCTGCCATGTGCCCCTAGTGGCTGGGCAGACTTGACACTAAAGTTAGTGCCAGGTTGCATCTACACATGTATTAATGTGCTTTAACTAATTGCACCTAAATTTGATACCAGCACTAACAGGTATGAAATTTAGGTATGATTAGCCTAATTTCGCCATTTTTAATGCATATTAAGGGTGCCCATGTGTAGACATGCACCTTAATGTTCATTAAATTAGGCTAATGCTCATTAACGCGTCTTGTGTAGATGTACCCTTGGAGTCTTCAGGTTTCAAATCATGCCCAACTTGTAGTTTCCTTTCTTATTCAGGATGCCAGATAGGAGTTGGAAGCCTTCATTAAAGAGAAGGCCAGTTCTTAGACAAAACATTACTATAAGCCTACACAGTCATCTTGAGCATTACACAGGGCTTCATAGCTATGAGCCTGAAATATCCGTAAGGAGTTGCAAAACAGTACTGAGGACTTTTCCTTCAGAGGACTAGAACAAAGATACCAATACCACATTGCATTCCTTCAGAGTTGCTATGCTACTTTCCTTGGGCATCAAACAGGAAATAGCAAGCCATTTTGAGTTTTAGGCAGAAAATGACTATATCTCCAAAATGCACCTTTGAATATCCATCTGGGAAGAATCCTAGACTGGTCAGAAGTCTGTCATCTTCCTGTACCCACATTTGTTTCCAGGCAGCAAGTTTTGACATGAGGATGAAGAGCCTTACTTTGATTCAAGACAACTCTTACTTTTGCATGCTTTAGTGCCCTGTTCCATGTGGCCTGGTCTGCAGTAACAGTGGAAGATGAATGTATATTGTAATTCATGGATGTCCCATCCAACTTCAGTTCTTGGAAACATCTTTCCTATTCTTCTGTTTATGACTTGCCTCACCATGGTTGGCTATCCAGAAATTATGGATGTGTATGGAGTATAGAAAAGGACACTTCTATACATATTTCCTTATCTAAAAAATAAAAATAAAAAAAGAAAGGAAAGGGGAGCAGAACTTTGTCCTATCCTAGACCTGAGAAGACTGAACAAATGCTTACTTTGCTTTAGAATCAAGATAGTAATGTTTTTCTTTATCCATTCCTTTCAGGCTCAATATTGTTTAGTCATGGCTTTAAGTTTAGAGGACAAATATACTTCCTTAATGTTATTTATGTGACCTGTAGAAAGCATCTGTAATTCACAATTGGCCAAGTCACTGGCAGCACAAGAACTATTCAGTTTATCTACTCCACTGAGTGTCTTGCAAAATGCACCTACTCAGCACGCCTGAACAGATGAACCACCCATATCTAGAAGGCTGGCAAGAGATTACCACAGCCTTATTCTGTTTCTTTTTCTTATTCATGCTGGTCATTTCGGTGAGCTATGAGAGAGTCTCATCCAATTACTGATGATTGAATTCATAGGATCCATAACTGCTGCCAAACTGATGAAGACCTATCTTCTCAAACAGATTTCTTCGGTTGATAGTTGCTAGTATCAAGTTTAATCCAGCAGGCAGAATACAGAGCTGTCTCAGACATCTAGGTCACAAGACAAGGTATACTTGTAAGATGCTGCTTGCCAGACTTCAGTTGTGCCCATTACAGGTCTGGTTAATGTTTGTGTGGTGTTTCAAGTGGCATTAAGTTAACATGAGAATTGTAACCCTATCACTTCCTGTATGAGCACTGAATGGGTTGATATACCCCTCAGAACATTTGAAGAGGCTACCCTTCTCAACTTTTCCCTTGAAGTCACAAATGCATTTGAAATGCTAGATGCTATCAGAAGGACTTGATTTTTTTCACATAAATGTCCTTATGTTATAAGTGATCACCTGCTTCCCAGTCTGTTTTTTGGAATTCCATGCTATAGGTTCTAACCAATAATATATTTGCCATATAACATGTTTGCAATGTACTTTATATGCAGGCCAGGAGGCATCAGCCCTCTCTGGTTGTGCCATGTTTTAATCCTCAACAAGATTTTATTTTTACCAGTGTAGAGCTGACAAACCTTTATGCAGATGTCTGTTCAGACCCTCTGACAGTCTGGATCTGGTCTGCTTCAGCACTTATGACAAAAAGTGCTCCCTACAGGTGGAAGAATTTCTGTTCTAAAGAAGGAATCTCTCTTTGAGGAAAGCTTACTCTTCTAAACAGAAAAGATTTTCAGTTTGGGCAACTCATTGCAATATCAACCTGGCAAAGGCTTCTATATCCAAGATCTTTGACTAGGTCCTGCTTTTGAAACGTTCTGGACTTTCATCCTGTACCTTGCTGCAGTCTGTGAATATCACTTCTGCTCCAGTGATGTTCAGTTTTTTCCTCTAAGAAAGCTGGATTCTGAAGGCTACCTGGGTTACTGCATCTGTTACAGGATTCCCTTTTTGATGGATTCTTAGTGTCAAAGAATCCCCTCCTCCCAGCCCCTTTTGGAATTTATTTTACAGTACCTCATTCATAACACTTTCTTTTTATTCACTTTTATTCACTACTGCATTAGCCAAGAAGGTAACCAAAGTGAATCCTGTAATGGCTTATTCTTCTAACATAGCATTTTCACAGAGAGAACGTAGTGTTGAGACCCTCTAAACATTTTTGTCAATTTTGTTTCAATTAAACTTAGTTTAGGGATTGGCAACCTTTTAGCAAGGGCTGACTGAATAAATGTGACTTGGTTTTACAGCAGGCTACTGCTTATGTCCTCACCCCCCACCGGTTTTTCTGGCTACATCCCAACTTTGAGGGCCAGAAAAAAAATTTTGGCAGGACAGATACCGCCTTTAGGCTGTAGGTTACTGACACCTGAACTAGTCCATCAGTTCATCTGCGTCCTTTCCTAAACCATTCTGTTCTAGGAAAGAAGGAACTCCACACTTCAGGGTTTTTCTTTTCTATGAAGCAGAGAGATGGACTTTCTACAGGTTTGATGGCTATAATCCAATGCCTGATTGTTTCCAATTAGTAATACCTTAAGGGTTTTTTAAGTACTGGACTCTTTTGGTTCTGTGCCTGAAAATATTTGTAGATATTTCTCTGGTGGTTTGTACCTCCAAAATTTTAGCTTTACCTTTAAAAAAAAAAAATGGTTAAATTTTTTTTACATAAAACTGTATAAATTGTTTTAAAATGAAATCTCCTCTTCTCCAGTCAAAATTCTTAAATGCAATACCTCTGTTCTTTAGCAGGCTGTATTGGAAGGACAAGCTCAGATCCCAGGCTGGATGTTACCAATAAAACCTGTTCGAGAAGTTCAGAACGGTCAAGGAGTAAAGTGCGGTCTGAGAATAACCTCAAGAAATTGGAAAATACTCTTCCAGAGAGTAAACAAGATGATCACAGCTCATTAAATAAGGATTTTCTACCTGTGGAGATACGTGGAATTCTTGATGACCTGCAGTTGGACTCCATGACTCAGAGTACAAAGCAGGAGAAAGATGGTGAAAAGCAGAGCCAGAAATTTGTTTTGCCTACTCAAGGTGCCAGGAGCCACAGTCCAACCAAAAGAAAACCAGACAAGCTAGCTTCCTGTGAAGAGCCTCAAGTTATCTCCAAAAAGCGTCACTATGATACAGATGAGGTTCGCCAGTACATTATTAGACAGCAAGAAGAGAGGAAGAGACGGCAGAATGAAGAAAAGAAGGCACAGAAGGAAGCAACAGAACAAAAGAACAAAAGACTTCAAGAGCTTTACAGGAAACAGAGGGAGGCTTTTGCTAAAGCAAAGAATGTGCCACCTCCTGAACCTTCAGCAGCTAGGCGATTACAAGAAACCTATTCTAAATTGTTGCTGGAACAGACTTTGTTAGAGGAGCCATCTAAGCTTGCTGCTGTTCAGGAAATGCAGGTATGGGTGTTTCACTGTCTCAGTACTTTGAAATCAAACATAACAGAGGGTAGAATATTTTAAGAATGCTCTGACTTGTCCTTTTCAGCTTGTTGTTAGAGGAAGAAATCAAATCTGTGAAAACAGTGGTGTATACTAAAAGCTGTACCTTTGGTTTGTTCATTAGCTGGATGTGGTGGAGGTAGGTCCTACAACAACAGAACTTCCTTGCAAGAGACTGCTGTCCATCACAGGAAGACCCACTGTAAAGGTTAATGGAAAACAGGTGTCTCGGTTATAAACAGTAGCTGATGCGTTACTTATAGATTGACCAGAGAAATGCATTTAACAAACCTCAGCATCTGAATGAAGAAGGGCTTTGACTCAGACTTCTGTCAACTAAGGGGTTATCTGTGACCACTGAGAATATTTAATTGGTGGTAGTCAGAGACTGAGTATTTAAAAATGGTCATAGCAGACAACATCAGTGTTAATTTGGTTTCTATTTGTCTATGAACAAAGCTTATTTCTAGTCTGTTTTGTTGAGAGAGAAACCTGAAAAATTCTTTTCTCTTTATGCATATTAGTAAAGAATTCCTTGGAGTATAATACTAAAGCAAGTCCCTTTTGACTTTTAATGAGACTTAAGCTTCCAAGTTGCTTGAACACTTTAATAAAGTTCAACTTTTGGTGGTGTTTTCATTTCTAGGCCAGACCAGGATATCAGCCATCTGGGGAATCGGACAAAGAAAACAAAGCACAAGAACGTCCTCCTAGTGCATCCTCCAGTAGTGATATGTCCCTGTCAGAACCGTCGCAGCCTCTTGTAAGGTAAGTAGGTAGGGACACTTGGAAAAATACAAAAATAGTGTCTTTGACTTGTAGAAGTTCATTATTTTCTATAGAGAACCATTACCTTTATAGTGATTGTAAAATTGTTTTATGTAAGTAGGATTATTTAAAATGGAGAATTACCATTTTGTTTTGTGGTATTATAGAAGCTGATGCACTAAAGGTTATGTAGATATTAGTTGCCAATCTGCCTCCATCATGTAATCTATAAATAGCATTTTGAAAGATAATTGACAGCTGCCATTGATCTTCTGAATATGTTGGAGAGATGCAGTCCTTTTTTTCTATATAAGAATAAATAGTCATCTACACACATCTGCTGCTTAGTCATTCTTTTGTTTTCTTCTTACCTTTGTTTTGGGTTTAGACTTTTTTTTTGGAACTCCATACAATTCTGCTTTGTCTTACATCCCTGGTCTAGCTTTTTCTTACCTCCCATCTTACGTTTTTTTTTCTACCTGCTTCCTACGAAATGCTCAGTTTATATCTTTCCAGCATTGTCTCTATATTTGGAATTCTTTCTCTTCCTGTTGTGTAACAAGCAGTCTTCTATTACTTTTCAGATACTCTCCTTAAAACATTGTTCTTCCCTGAAGCTGTTTTGATAATCTGCTAACATTTAAAAGCAGCAAAAGGAAGACTGCAGTGTTTTAAACCTGGCCTTTGTCTGGTCATTTGTTATATAGTATGTCTAGTTTAGATTGTGAGCTCTTCTTTTCTGGATGCTTAAACTAATACATATCACTTTTAATAAATCAGACTTATAATAAGAATGTTCTAGATGCATAATTAAATATGCAAAAATGAGAAAATTATCATTAAGGCTGCTTAGCCCATCCTTAACTTTGTCCCCTTATTCACAGGAACTATAATTTGGTCTTTAATTTCATATGATATTTCTTATGGAGCAGGAATTAGCAAGCGACAGCTTCTGGGCTGGATCTGGCCTGTGAAGGCTTTGTATCCGGCTTACAGGGCTGGAGTTTTTATGACATTCAGAAGTGGGGGCCTCTACTTCTGCTGCTTGGCAATGACCTGCCTAGGGTTCTGCAGAAGTGGGCTCTCCCTGTATTGCACCTCAGTCAGCTTCCTGGGACTCTGGCAGTGGGGTAGCTCTGTCTTTGGCAGCATGGACTATGGAAGTAGGGGGCTTTTGCAGCACCACACTGCAGCTGAGTGTCAGGGAGAAGCCATGGCAGTAGCTGGGTCCTAATGTTTGACTCGCTCTGAACTGAATTGGGTCATTCTGGTCACACAATTCCCCCCTCCCCTGCTCTCACCCTTGTTGAAAACATTGCTGACCTGTGTTACATTGTATAACACATAGGTTAGTATCTTGGGTTTAACTTGGTCAGATTAAAATTCAGTTTCTCTAGGCAGGAAAAAATTTAGTTATAATGTTAGGAAGATCAAGTTGTAATAGTTTGGATAGTACACTAATATTGCTGCAAAGGACTGGATAAAATAACAATTCCTGTACTACCACAATGTGTACATTAGTCATACCAAAGGCAAAAATAAGCATGAATGTTAATAACAGGAGAGAACCGAGGCTAAAATGGCTCCATAAATCAGGGGTTGGCAGCCTGCGGCCCACGTGCTTGATCCAGCCCCTAAAGAACTTGGATTCCCCTGTGGTTGGTGGCTGGATCACTGACACAATTCCAGGGGCTACAGAGGGAGCATCCACAGGGTTCTGCTGTATGCCATTGGTACTGGTGCACACCTGTGCTGTTGTCCACTTTTTTCCTATGCTATCCCTGCTGAGACAGTAGTTGTACCTGTTCTCTGCTTTTGTCCCTGACTATGAGAATCTGCAGCACTAGGTGAAGATTGTATGTTTTGGGGGAGAGGAGTGGTGAGGGGGTCACAAGAGAGCAGGGAGTACTGGGGCATTTTTGGGAGATTGTAACCCAACTGTTACTGTGGGCTGTCAAGTTGTAGCCTGCCATTTGTAAAGATTGCTGACCCTTGCTATCAGTTCTTTGGAGAGCTATGTAGTATGTTGAGAAACAGGACTGTGCTGGTGGCTTTCTTTGATATCCTGACACTCAGCTATGTACCAGTAACGTTAGTGAAAGCAGTTCTAAAAGAACATTTGAAAGAGAATCATCATAATTGGGTATATCTATTAAGAAATTTCATACATTTATGAGTGTGCTGCTAGTTTCCTCTAAAATGTATCTGCTTCTTGTCCTGAGTTATGGTTACCATGACCTGTAGGGAAGAGTAATGCAAGCAAGTGCAGCGTTTCTCAGCCTGTGGGTCACGACCCAGAAGTGGGTTGCGAGGATATATGAAAGGGTCATGAACAAATGTTTAAAAATTAATTCTCCTTTAAAGGAGAAAAACACAGGAAAACACTGCTTTTACTTTTGAAGGCTGGTAGAGTTCCAGCCTGCAAGGGGCCACTTGGGGTCCCCATACACCCACCCCTTCTCCCACACACTGGAGGGCTGGGAGCAGGGCAGGAGTGAGAGGTACTGGGTCAGAACTGGCCATCTATGTTTACAAATAGGTCCTAATATAAAAAGGTTGAGAACCACTGCTGTAGAGTATTCTCTGGGCAGGGTAGAATTGATCACAGGACTTGCAAAGAAAGTATAAATAATGTCTGAAAGGCTCCCTGAAGCCTTAGGGAAAAGCGTGTTTTTCTTACTAAGATATGTTGCTTGGTACAACACAATAGAATTTAGGAAAGCATCTTAATTTAATAAGTATGTAGTGTATAGTTTATATGACTATAGTACTTTTTTCTTATTTTGGTATGTTTAGCATTTATTTCCAAAAAACTAAACATTGTGTCTGGTGTTTTTTTTTTTAATTGGCTGTTATAAAGATATATGTTCACATCAGCTGTTAGTAATTGTAAATTACAGATAGATAAGTTGTCTTTTTTAATTTCAGAAATGATTTGATGGACCCTACTTGGATACAACCAGACAGATTGAGCCCACGAGTCCAGTTTTCGCAACCACAGCCTTTTGCAGGCTCGAGTGGAGGTCTGTTCTCCCAGCTTTTGAGCTTGGAGCAGATGGGCCTTTTGCAAAAGGACTTTGACACGGCACCATCACCCAGGAGGAATCATAATGCTGCTATGGGATCCCTGACACTGACATCTCAGCCTTACCTGAATTCATCTTCTGCACAGCAAGATCTCTTAGCAAAACCAGCCAGTAGTCAATACAGGAGTAAATTGGAACGCATTGAAGCTCTGAAGGCTACGGCTGCTTCCCTCTCTAGTAGGATTGAAAGTGAAACCAAGAAGTTAGCTGGGGCTGGCATTAATTATGGCTCTGTCTGGAACACTGAGCATGAACTCCTTCACCAAGGCAATCTGGATGATGGGCGGTGGGCTAAAGTTGTGAGTCCTCCTGTGAGAGAAGATAATGAAGATGTTTTCTCAGCCAGAATTCAGAAAATGTTGGGTACCTGTGTGTCTCATACAAGCTTTGATGATAACCTTCCTGGAGTGGGCAACCTAAGTGAATTTAAAAAGCTTCCTGAAACTATCAGGCCTCATACAGCCGCAGTCAGCCTTGGGATGAGGTCCCCAGCCAATCAAAGACCTGAAGGAATCCTAGGACATTTATCAAAGAGGTCAACTGACTCCCCTGGTTGTGAAAAACAGCCTTATGGTCAAAACAAAGTCATAATTCCTCGTGATTCTAGCATAGATTCAATCAGTGAAGGACCTCTTCTAAGTGAAGGGAGTCTTTCTGAGGAGGATGGAGGCCAGAGTAGACAATCTCCCTTGAAGACAGCTGAGGTGTTAAAAGAAAAGGAATTTTGTGTGTGGGAAAAAAATGCTTTTGAGCCCATAAAAGAATTTCAGAAGGAGGCTGAAAAGTATATGCCGCTTTTTACACAGACAAGTAGCACTCAGAGTAAGGGACCATGGGAAGAACTAGCAAAAGGAAGTCCGCATAGTGTCATCAACATCTTTGCAAAATCTTACCAGCTACATGGAAAAGGTAAGGGAAAATAGTAATAATATAGGGAATCTTGAGTGCATAGTTGCAGTTTCCATGTTGATTTCTTTTTTTTAGTTGTGTTCCCTAGCAAAGAGTCAGTTTTCAAGCATCTTAGACATTTAATATGAAGATGCAGCATTTCTATTTAAAACTTTCTCTGCACTTCTTAAGTGATTTACTGTTTTTTAAATCCAAGAAGATAAGTGATTTTGTTGTTGTTTCTTAAAAAAAATTAACTATTCAATGTAATTCATCCTAATTTGGGCCATGAATAGTATTTTGCTCTCTTTAATGCATGGTAATTTCCATTCTTAAATATACCTTTAGATTTGTAAGGTGTGCTCAGATACTTCATCACATCCAAAGTTCTGTTGGACCTGACTAACTCAGGTTGGGTTTGTGAATCAGACTGAGGGCTCACTTCACTTCGTGCAGTTCCGAATCATTTCTCTGTAGAAGTCTCCCCAACTTCTTGTTTGGCAAGCCACTTACCTTTCTCTCTTCCTCCCAGTTCCTTTCACCTTCATGTTATAAGTGTGCCTATTGGCTCAGAGCATTGCCACTTTAAAATTTACTTCAAATGCCACTGTATTTGCATTGCTAACCATTTTGTCAGCTTTTGGCTATTTATTTTTTTGTCAATTTTATTTTAATTTAATTTTTTAAATATATATTTTTGGCAATTTAAATGTACAAGAAGGGCCTTGTTGGTGAGGAAAAGGTAAGTCCTGCCCCTTTTCTTTCTTTTCAGGTTTCTTTAATGTAGTGGGGCAAATGAAGTCACCAGGGAGAACTGAGCCAGTGGTTGGGAGTATGCATCCTCCTACCACAGCTCCATTCCAAATCTACCCTCCAGCCCCGCAGATGTGATTTCTTAAGTGAGTTTTTTCTGACAAAAGGATCTAGCTTTGCACCAAAGTTCTAATAGCATATCATCCCATTCCCTTCTTGTTGCAATTTAGCCAAAAAGATGGAATGCATACTATATGCACAATTTGCTTAATATAAAAAATGTTAGTGACTTTATATATGCCAGATTCTCTCTACTTGTGAAAATAGTGCTATATAGTCAGGGGCAGGTTACTTGGAGTGGGTAAATCTTTATTTGTAACCTCAATTATTCATATGCTTTATTCAACAGTGGCTCTGCAAAATAATGTGGTAGGCAAGGCAGTTAATAAACCAAGACCTCTGTGGCAATCTTTTGTTCTCTAGCAGATACGATTCTGATACATCAATAAATATTGAACAGATTGTATGTCTTGCTTAAGTGACCAAGTTAATTGGTCAGCTTGACCTGTAAGTTTTAGACGTTTCTCATGCAAAACACTTCTGTCCATTTGTGTGCATAGCTATTCTTTCTTTATACAAGTGCAATTACATCTATTCTGTTGCACCCCTTTGCCCTCTGAGTCATTTGATGCTGACTGTTGTTCAGGAAGGTACCCTACATTCTGTTCTCTTGGTCTTTTTTTTTTCATTTTTCAAGTTGATGGCATTTGCTACGTTTATTTTGAGAGAGAAATAGAATAGAGACGGCTCCATTTTCAAGCATCATGCTATCCAGAAAATGTTTTTTCTAAGTGGAATCAATATCAGTATAGATGATGTGATGATTATTGGTGGAATCATTTAAATCTTACAGAAAACATTCCCTGTGAAGTGGACAACATGGAGTTTACTGTTAACTGTCTCGTTTCCCCATTCCCATCCCTTCTTTTTTTTTTTTCACAGGACTTGAAGAAAGGTCAAATGGTGGGTCTCCAATCCTGCGACCTTTACTTCCTGCCATGAGCCCTCCAGATAGTGTTGTTTCATATGAAGATGACTTTGTTTCATCACAGGGGAGTGGAACTCTGACAGACAAAAGGAATGGTCTTGAGCCTAGGTAATTGTATCTTAAGTATTTGAAGAAAAGCTTTCTTAAATGATACTGAATTTCTGAGAGAATTTATGAAGACTTCCTTTTTACATCAAGTAATATGTGGACACCCTGTTTCATCTTATCCATGAAAGAGAAATAATATTTCACTATAGAGCTTGATGAAATATTTATTTGTGATCTTGCACAACTGACATATCAAGAAGAATGTTTTAGAGCAGTGGTTCTCAACCTCTTTTTACATTTGAGGCTCCCTTTGTTAGACTAGAGGCATACTTTGGAAAATGCTAGCTAGCTCTTACTTCTCTGTAGTCAAAAAAAAAAAAAAGTGAAAAGTAATACAGCAGTTCTTATACTGCAAAGAACTCAGACTACAACAGGTCAGTATGTTTTTACACTATGGATTCCTATTTGGAATCTCTGGGTTTGTCTTGTGAATCATGCTTGCGCCTCTAACAGTGCTACCATTTTGTGGCACCCCGCAGCATCCTTGAATGGAGTTCAAGGCACTCTGGTTGATAATTGCTGGTTTAGGGACAAATGTGGGGAGAGTTGACTGGTTCTGGGGCCTAATCCCAGTTCTGCTATCGCTTGGTGTGTGGCCTTAAGAAAGTCTTTTAACTCTTCCAGGTTTGTTGCCCCTCCTGTAAACTGGTGAAAAGTTTACAGTTCTCAACTGTTCATAGCTGTTATGATGCTTAACTGCTTCATATTTGTAAAGTACCATCTTTTTTGTAGTAGTTTAGTAAAGAGTCTAAAATGTTTTCAAGGTTCCAGTGAGATTTAGCAAAACTATTTCTTTAAAAACTTTCTTAGATTTTGAGATCTCTGTATTTGTTTAGAATTCCAAAACCATGACATTCTAGTGTCTAATTTTTATTATGAAAATAGTTGAATTCAGTGAATTGACTGAACTTTTCAATGTGAATATGTAATTCATTAATTTTAAGCATTAGATTTAGGGTTTTCCTAGCTATAAAAATGCTCAGAAATACCTTGCTGAGGAAGGGAGATACTCTGATTAGGCACCTACCTAAATCATGGCAGAATTTTGCGGTACAGTGGCACCTTTAATCTCACTTTTTTTGCTGCCTACCCCTCCCCCTGTTGCTGAATGGATAAGGGGCCGAAACCAGGACATCAATTGCCTTTCAGCTACTCGGTGGCTGTGGGGAAGGCAGGGAATAAATCCTGGGGGGGCATGTGGTGAAACGGACAAAGTTAAAGGTGCTGCTGTGCCACAAACTTCCACTGTGGTTTAGGTAGGCCCCTAACTGTGATTTAGCTTTTTATGTTGTAACAACTTAATACCTTTAACTTTAATACTTGATTTTCTGTTTACTGTGGCGGAGGGTGGGATATTATATCAGAAAAATGGTTATGTTATGTCCACATTTGTAGCTGAATTCCCATTAAAATTTTTATTTGGAATGATGCAAGTAATCATCTTTTAGTTTTCCACATCTGGGTTAGAATTCATGTGTTTTACATATCTTGGCAACTTACAAACATCTTCTAATACTTTTTATTTTTTAATTTTTTTTTTTATTTTTTTTTTTAGTATTTCTCAACATGTTTTTTTAATGAAGCAACATTATTTACCCTGCCGTCTACTCGCTAGGGCTATGCGGAACTTCGGTCCCTGATTCGATTTTGCTTGATTCAGTGGCCGAATCTCCGAATCCGAATGGAATCACGAGACCCTTTGATCTGTCCGAATCTAATTGGAACCCTCTGAATTGATTCGGATAGATTTGGCAATTCAGATATAGACTCAGCTTTTAAATGTTTCTTTTACATATCACAAGGTACCAGGTGGCTTGTGAATGCTGAGATGCTGGGGTGGATGGAGTGTCCCATAGGAGCGTGGAGGACTCCCCAGCGTGCTTGTGAGCAGACCCGGAAGTGGACCAGAAGCACTTCCAGGTCCGCAGGCCCCCCCCCCCCCCCCCCCCCCGGACCATCCCTGGCATGGGAACTGGTGCCTCCTGGGTCTGGGGAGGGGGCACCCTAGGTCCCCCTGTGGCTGATCACCAGGGTGGGGGAGGGGCCTGCATGCTCAGCAGCGGACCTGGAAGTACTTCTGGTCTACTTCCGGGTTTGCTGCCAAGGGCCCTCCTGCGCTCCTGTGGGACACTCCATCCACCCCACCATCGCAGTGTTCACGAGCTGCACCTGGTACCCTGAGGTATGTAGAAAAAGCATTTAAAGCTATGTCTATGGCCAAATCACTGATACTCCGAATCGGCGTCGAATCTTCAGATTCGGATTCAGCTGAATTGAACATGGAACAGTGATCCAAATCAACTAATCGAATCACTGTCCCTGATTTGGGCCATATCCAAATAGAATACGGCTCATTTCACACACCCTTGCTAGTCACTTGTCACCTCAAAAAGCATTTGTGCTTTTGTTGTGATGTGGAGTGGAGGTCTTTCAAGTCTTTAGCTGGTATTTTCATTCCATGACAGTATCAGTGCCAGCAGCATTGCCAGTATTCAGGAAGAACTTCGCAGCAGGAGGTCTCCTCACGAGCCTTGGTCTGTAGAACTTGGCTCTCCGCATTCATCTGGGCACCGTTCTGCAGCATCTTCTCGCTCATCTACTTCTTCTAAAAGAATTGGGAGGAAGGAAAGTAAGTGTAATGCTGACTGTATCCTTCCTTTTTACATATGCTTATATTGGTACACTCAGACTTCTAAGGATATTTCTAGGATTTTTTGTTGTTATAATTAGGTTTTTGTCATTTGGGGGTTAATAGCATGCACCTCTAATCCAGTGCAGATAGTAACATATCTTATTGATTCTTAATGAAAAATATCTGCTTCTATCATATTATTTTTCTAAAGAGAATGGCAAATATTTGTCTTTGGTAGTTGTATTTTCTCTTCTCCATCTATGTAAATTACTCATTTATAATTCTATTTGTCCTCTGCATGGTGGAAGAGAATTGGCTATTACATGTGCATAGTTGCTTTGGCTTGCAGTGATAACGGATACTCTCTAGTAAATTTAGCTCCTTTATGAAACTCCTCTATATAAGAACTTGCAGTATTTACATAATTGTGTTTTTCTTGAATTCAAGAATTCTTTAGACTACACAAGGCCTGTGTGTGGCAGGGGGAGTTACCCCAATTGTTAGTTAGCAGTTACTAGCTACAGAAACAATTGGAATTAACTTTGCCAGTATTGTGTTTTTGTAGAGCTAGAATCTTTTAATGGAAGTTCACTTCAGTTTCCCATGGAAGAAGACAAAATGCTGTCGGAGTCAGAGCATGGATCCCAACAGGCAAAGAAGTCTTTACCTAGTAGCAGAATTTCCAACAGAGATCATGAGCAGAGTCCAGATACTGATAGTACTTTGGAAGAAGTGTCTGGGCGCTCAGTGAGGTAAAATGGTCTTTTATAAGATCCCATGCACATATTACTAGCATTTGATGTTGAGTTATAGCACAATACTCAAAAAGTTGGAGTTTTGTTTTGTCACTTTTCAACCTCAAGAAATTTTTGTTGAATTTTACAAAGTATAACAGCCTCGTGCAGTTATCCCATTTCTTTGTTCAGTGTCTGACCCCATTCAGGTACCTAACTTCAGGCATCTTATTTTTAAAATGTTGGCCATAAACCTTGATTTTACTTATGGAAGAAGCTGACAATAAAGAATTCCTTTAGACCTAAGAAATGCTATCTCTCCAAGCAATCCATTAGTCATGGCAGGGCCACTATCTCTAATTGTAATATCCTTTTTCAAAAGAGGGGGAGCAACAAAAAGATTAGAGGTCTAGGAAACATGGTTTACAAGAAAAAGTTAAAAGAATTTGGATTATTTAATCTTCAGAAGGGAAGACAGGGTGGAATTGACAAGTTTTTCAAATACATGAGCGATGATTTATAAAGAGCATGGTGATAGACTAATTTCTGCAAAAGGGAAAATTAAGTTGACTTTTAGAAAGAACTTTTTAACTATTGAAGTGATTTAACCACTGCAATAGATTACCTAGCAAGGGTGTAGAATCTCCAACCTTGGAAGTTATTAAGAGCTAGTTAGACAAATACTTTGGGATGAGATGATTTAGATAGGTATGGTCTTGTCTTGAGCAGGGGGTTGGCTTAAATGACCTCCTGAGGTTTCTTCTAGCCCTTCTTTTTGTGTTTCTGTGACCCAAAGTCCTCACCATAGCTTGTTCAAATGTGGGTAGACAGGAAATCTAAATTACGGCTCTATAAACTGTTAGCTTATAGGTAAAATGGCTTGGCTTGGGGAAAATGCTAACTCTCTTCTTTTTTTCTGGTTTAACTTTTTTTTTCTTTTTTCCTCTCAGTTTCTCTGACAAGGGAAGATCCTTGAAAACTCCAACTTCTCCCCCGTCTCCAGGTTCCCAGAAACTATTACAATTTGACTCTGTAGGCAATACAGCAGAAAGGGCCAGATCTCCTGGAGGCTTTTCTTTGGGTACAACATCAGGCTTCAAGTCCAATGTACCCTTCCCTGACTTGAGCATGGGAATCAACAGAACCACAGCAGGAGCACCTTCAGTGACCGGTGAGCTGTCCAAGAAAGCCCAACTAAGCCTATATTACTTTTTAACTTTTCATATTATTTTCTGAAAGACTAAGTCCTGTAAATGTTTAAACAGTGCATATTGTCCCATAGGAGCTATGCACCTCTCCCCCGCTGGTCTCCAGCATCGTTTGTCAGCAGAGCTTAATTACCTGAATGTCATTGAAGAGTCTGTACGACAGCTTTCAGATGTAGAACGAGTACGGGGCATATCACTTGCCCAGCAGGAAAGTGTTTCCCTGGCTCAGATCCTAAAGGTAACTGGAAAAGTTATTTTCCTTGCTTTAATTTCCCTAATTTGTTCTCTGTGAAGAAAAATTAACAAAAGTACTGTGGTTAAATTAACCAGCAGAAACTTTTTAACTAATCTTCAGCCAAGGTGATGGAGTCTCTTCAGACAGTACATTTTCAGATTAGTTATTTGCAACTTCTTCCCTGTTTGTATACTATATCTTGGTTGAAGTCTTTTTCTTTTGATAAGATTAGCTACTACTTAAAGTAAAGCAAACAAATTTCTGGATTTATTCATCTTGTACTCGGGGCTGAAAGAGGGTAGTTTATGCTGTTAACACTCCTCAATAAGATGATAAAGCCAAAAAGAGTTGGGGGAGGTAAAAGTTTGACTTTTAACAAATGAATGTGTCATTAGAGCAGCATTGTTAATCTAACCTTTGAATTTCAGTTAACTTTAAAAAAAAAACTCTTTTGTCATTAAAACTGAATGTTCTTAATTTTTAGGCACAACAACAACGACATGAGCGGGATTTGGCTCTCTTGAAGCTCAAGGCAGAACAAGAGGCTTTAGAAAGTCAGAGACAGCTGGATGAAGCCAGGCAGAAGGCAGCTCAGGTATGCTGCTCTTCAAAAAATGTGAAATGTGTAATATATGCAGTATTTTGTCTGTAAACTTGTGTCCAGAAATATTCTAAATTGAGTTCTTTAAACGTATAGGAAAGATGTGGGACTGACACGTGACCAAAACAGTTCAGAGAGAAATATTTATTTCAAACTCTATTTTTTTCCCCTGTAACTTAAAAACAAATATAACTTCTTGTAAAAATGCTCTGAAGAGCAGATATAGCTGTCTTTTCCGTAAAGGTCCATGCAGAATCTCTCCAGCATCTGGTCCAGTCACGTCAGGATGCAGTAGAAGCACTACAGGAAACTACGTGCAAAATTGCAGCCAAACAGGTGGAAGCTGCTTTATTGACCACAGATGCAGCTCGTCAGATCCGTGAGGTAAGATGCTATATGAAAGGGTTTGATTTTCTAGGTTTAATTTATTGGAATGTTGTCTTTGGTACTAACCCATTCACTTTTTTGGGCAGCCTTTTTGTCTTGTAGCCCGCAAGTGTTGGGAAAATTTTCAGTAGCTATTCTAACGCTGCTACTTATGGGAGGTGAAGGGAGAGAATGAGTGTCTGCTCTAAAATCTCCTTGGGGCAGCTTGTTAATTAAAAGAATCCTCAGTGTGATATTTTTGCTTTTCAATTTCAGAATAAAATGATGCCAAGAATAATGTGTATGGTCCCATAACTTTTATACCTTTCATCTGGAATTAATTTGTAGGTCTCAGGTGAAAATGACTTGTTAAAGAAAAAACAAAGTGTGTGGTTAATTTATTTGGGAAAAGATCAGAATTGGATTATTTTTTTCCCCAACTAAAGTGTTAAACTCAGCCCTCATCACCTGCCCACTGTTTATAGATTTCAGATGTCTGTCTAAATTTAGATTGTTTTAATTGAGCAGAGTTCAGGTAAGATGGCCGGAGTGCCACACAACAAATACAGTTTAGATTAGAACGTGGCTTTTGCAATTTGACTACTTTGTGTAAATAAAAATTAAATACGCAGATCCGTGTTGTACTTCTTCCTTCATCCTGATTGACTCGTCTTTAAGAGTGTATTATCCCATCTTTATCCAGTTCTTGTGGTGACGCGTGTCTCAGGCTCCCTCTACATGTTAAGCTTAAGGCATAATTAACCAGTTAATCACACCTTAAGTTGTGACCTAGCAACACATTCAACCAATTAATGGTACGAAAAAACAAGCAAAAATATGGAATAACTTTGTAGGTTGTTCTAATCATGCTGTTAATGGAATGTATGGCCATTATGCACCTCTGTTTCTGGAAGCCCCATTAACTGAGGGGCTCCCAGCCACAGGAATGCACCACCTGCTTCCAGCCCCACAGCTGAGAAGCTTCACAATGGTGGCAATGTTCCCAGCACTACCTGCTGTGAGCCTTGTCAGCTGCAGGACTTGCAGCAGGAAGAACATTACTCTCCTCTTCCTACCCACTTCTTCCCTCCCCCAAGTTGCAAGCTTCAGGGCACAGGGTTAGGAGAGGGAGGCATGGATAAGAATGATGCCTCTGTTGCAAGCATTGTTGGCTGCAGGGCCCACAGCTGTTGGTCACTGCACTGGCAGTAAGGTGCAGTGGGATCTAATGTGCAATTTGCATGAATTTTACATTATATCCCATTGTGCCTTTACCTGCCTCTGTAGAGGGGTCCTTACTGAAACAATCTGATCCATTTCCTATAGGAAAGGTAGCTATATATCTCCCTGTGCAATACAAGAATAAATGCCTTTATTTAGCACACAGTTTCTCAGGTTCTCTTTTTTTATAAGGAATGCCTTGATTATATTGGACTCAGTTTAGTTCTGGGTTTTTCATAGATGTTAAGGTCAGAAGGGACCTCAGTAGGTCATTGAGTCTGACTTCCTTGCCCAGGGCAGGAGGAGTGCTGGGGTCAGACGACCCCAGGTAGGTTGTCCAGTCTTCTCTTGAAGACCCTCAGGGTGGGGGGGGCACCACCTCCCTTGGAAGCCCATTCTAGAGTCTGGCAACCCTTACTGTGAAGTTCTTTTTAATGCCCAACCTAAGTCTGCTCTCCATCAATTTGTGGCCATCATTCCTAGTTGCTCTGTTTACTAGGGCACCCTCTAGAGCATCTTCTATTCCCTGCTGCCCTCCCCTGATGAATTTATAAGCAGTCACAAGATACTCTCGGCCTTCTTTTTCAAAGGCTGAAGAGATCTAAGTCCCTCAGTCTTTCCTTGTAGGACATTTCCGGCAGGCCTGTGACCATACAAACAGCCCTCCTCTGAACCCTCTCAAGATTCTCTGCATCCCCTCCCTGGACCTGTTAGTTATGCATCTGCTAATGCATGATAAAGTGTAATTATTCTTGTTGATCACTTCATCACATTGACAAGTCATGTTCATCTTGGAGTCAGCTATGACTCCAAGATCCCTTTCTACTGCCATGCTGCTGAGAAGGTCATCCCCCAGCCTGTAAGTGTGTTGGTGGTTCTTTTTGCCCCAGTGCAGCACTTTAGGTAGAGGCTGCTTCCACACTTGGCATGAGTGAGTTCTGAGACAACTGCTAGAGTTGGGTTACAGGGGAGAGCAACAGAGGTCCAAGGAACTGCAACTCCTACTTGCAGACACTGGGGGCTTGTGGGAATGCATGGCCAAAGGTTCCTAGCAGGCTGGGATCAGGGAGGGCAGCTTCCCTGGAGAATTTCCCAATAGCCCTTCTTATATAAAGCATAAGTGTTACACCAAGTCTCAAAAGCGCCCCTCCCCTCCGCCCCCCCCCAAAGTTTCCTCCTCAGCACCTGGAGTTTTGAACCAAGTCTGTTCCAGCCAGCCTCACCTGCAGCTGCCACCACTGTCAGCCAGAATCGTGTGCTGCTTCTTAGGCATGTAGCGGTGTGATGTTGTAACTATTGTGTCCCCTCAGGCAACTTTTGGGTTTTTCTTCTTTTTTTTTCCCTATATTCAGATGACAGAATTAGCACGAACTCAGATACCAGAAGCTGCCAGTGCTCCTGCAGCTCCAATCACCGCACTATATGATGATCAGCGGCAGCATCATTCAGAGTTCATAAAACACATAAGAGCTCTTTCAGATCCAAACAGGTACCTATCCAAATGAACCTTCCACAAATATATTGCTTAAGGTGAAAAAAATAACAGTTGTGGCTTCTCACATCATTTAAGCTACTGTCCTGTCCTTGAGAAAGTCATAAGAATGTTAATGAGAGAGTTTTGTGCAAAGTAGTTCTTTGTGAATAAAATAGAACGACTCGGAGGAAGAACTTAGATGTCACCTTTGTACATCAATTAACCTTCCCCCATAAGTAACATAGCCTCTGCTCTGTGAGTGTGTTTTATATAATATAAATACATAGCTGTATACAGGAAAAGCTCTGTTAACCGGCACCTTACAAGCCAGCACGCTTTATTAATCAGCATGCCGGCTTGTGAGGTAAAGTGAAACCAGAAGTGCCCACCGTGGCACTTCTGGTTTCTCCAAGCCCCCATGGCCTGGAGCAAAGCAGCCTGTGCTGCCGAGCCTCCATGGCCCAGGGGCATAACAGGCTTCACGGGGCCCGCCTCCCTGTCCCATGGGTCCCACAGGGCCCGCGGGAAGGTTGGCAATGCTGTGGGAGGGGCAGCAATACCCCAGACATGGCGGGAGAAGAGGCAGCCCAAACAAGCAAGGACACCTGTTCAGCCTGCTCAGTTAACCGGCATATTTTGTTATCCAGCATCCTCCATTTCCAGGGGAGGCCAGATAACAGATTTTTTACTGTATATACTCAAAACTTCTGGGTTTTTTTCTCAGAGAGGTTATCTCATGACATTTTAATCTAATTTAAGTATCCTAGCCTTCTGTCTCATCTTCTTTGGTTTTTAGTCAACAAAGCCGTATTTCTCATAACTGATTTTGTGTGTGTAGGAAGGAAGGGACCTTTTTCTTAGATCTTGCTATTCAAATTCACCCAAAACATTTTCCTTTTCTTAGGAAAAGTGAATCTGTTGCCCCTCCACAGTCTAAAGAGGATACAACTGACTCAAAACAGATGTACTCACCATCATTTGACAGCTACTCAGAATCTTCACGATCCAAGAATCGTGATAGGAGGTAAGAAGAGGCGATGCAATCAATTTGTGTTTTGAATACATAGTAAAGTATAAACATACGTAAAAATGAATACCATGAGAAACCAGTTTCTACTAGAATTTTAATCTTTTTCCCGAAGAAAAGTTTCTGCCTAATCTTGTCTATAGTTGCAGGTTGGCTTATGTTCCAAAGTTGAAAATATATATTTCTTCTAAAATTCATTTTTCTTTGGTTGTTTTTAAAAGTGATTATTCTGCATATTAATGCTTTTTGACTCCTGCTAAGCCCTTGACTTTAATGAGGTCTAGTAACAATGTATTACACAGTTTGTTAGGTGAAAAATATGTTCTGTGGCTTTGAATTTGTAGTCTCTTAATTTTATTGACCACCCCCTCTTTTGCAACACAAGAATAGAAGCTCTGCAACTGCTTTCTCTATACCATGTGTTGGCAAGGTTTTGCTGTACCAGGAAGCTCTAACGGAACTTAGCTTTGCGCATGGGCTGCTTCTAGCCTGGCCTGCACTGTTGGAGCTGGAGCCAGAGCTATCATTCCTCTCTCCAGTGCTGCCACTGGTTTCTCTGTGATGTGCAGGCAGTATTCCCCCTGCTCAAACACCACAGACACCGCCCAGCAGTGGGCTGGATAAAATGTCTCTTGTGTGCTGAATTCAGTCTTTGGGCTGTTAGTTGTTGACCCCTATTCTATACCATTGATCAATTTTTATATTATTTTTATTGTGTCTCCTTTCTAGGATAAATAGTCGCAATCTTTTCAGGTTGATACGAAATTATTTCCATGTTCCTAGTCACACTTTTGATGTCTTCATTTTAAACTGTTTTAATTCTGCTATAGCCTCTCTTGTGATGGAGTGACTAGAATAATATTCATCTTTATTGATTGTGATGTTGATTGTACAATTGTTATGTCTTAATTTTGGTAGCAAAAATAAGCAATATAGTATGTCCTTTAAAAAATGTTTGTTTCTTGGTGAAACAGCAGTAGTAGTAGCCGCCAGGAGAGTCCTTCAGTTCCGTCTTCCAAGGAGAATGAAAAGAAAGAGAAGAAACCCTCCCGGCGTGAAAAGATGACCAGCTCCATTGAAGATCATGCTCCAACTGTTGTGGATGATTCCTTGCGGAGTGATAGTATTCCATCACTACCAGATGAGAAAGGTTTAGGTACATTTTTATTCTTGATAAAGCTGGAAGTAGTTATGGGTAGAAGGGAGATATTGCCCAAGTCTTTAGTGTTTGAAATGAATGAAAGGGGAACATGGATAATAACCGATGAGACCCTGAGTTAAAATAGTGGTGGGGAAAAAGGAATTTCATGATGGAAAGAGAACATTTAAAACTCTCAAGTTAGAGAAAGGGTGATTGACTTCTTAGGTTCTAATTTCTTTTCCAACTATTCTGGGGTGTTCATTTAATGTTAAAGCAGAATACATGCTGTGTGTGCAGGCTGAAGGCCAGATGTTAAGCTAAAATAGCATTTGTACCTTAAACTGTGGAATGGTATGAGACAATCTCAGCTTGGAGTCTTTTTTTTTTAGCCAGGTAATACTATTTGTAACAACTCACTCTAATACTATGCTTCATTTATGTCCTGTCAAAAAATGATTGCACAATTATTAAATTTTTACTTTAGGATATTAAGTACAGGTCAAACTACTGTTGTTCTTTTGCCCATCTTTTTTTACCCAGTTTTAGCAGTCATTCCTTGTGGTTGCATTTAAGACCCTTATTTGGCAGAATAAGTCAATATGTATCTCTCTGATATTTCATACTTTTGGGAGGCAAAATCCATTTCAACCTCCCTTTTGAGAGAGTCTTCATTTATGCACACCTAATGATGAAACCTTTTTTCTGATTTCTTACTCAGATTCAGCTTCCATTGCAACAGAATATTCCCTGAAATTTGATGAGTCCATGACAGAAGATGAGATTGAGGAAAAATCTTTCAGATCTTTACTGCCTTCTGAGAGCCATCGTAGGATCAACATGGAGAAGAAGCGAGGTCATCGGGATGATTCTGATGAGGAGGCTTCCCCAGAAAAGACAGCCCTGTCATCTATCAAGGTATATTAAATAAACAGACTATATTAAATTGCAAGCAGTGTTGCAAATGGTGATACATTTCTCCTCCTCCTCCCCTTCTGTTTTAAAAGCAGGGAAGAGCACCAACTGAACTGATAATTGTCTTGCCTTTCTGCTCCTGAATGGTTATTTTATGCCTTGCTGGAGCATGGATTGGTGCAGCAATTACTTAGTGCATATAGAAGTCATAGAGGCCTGTTGGCATCATGACCCAAAATAGCATCTTAGTAACAGTTTGAGCCATAGACCTCGGTGACTAGAAAATAAACCATATGTGACCTATGCAGAATTTGTATGGGAAAGTTAGGAGTATTAGTTTCCAGGAACCTCAGAAGGCCAACGGATGAAAAACAAGGCATAAGTTAGGTACAAAACACTAAAATAAATTTCCAAGTGTCCTGGTAAACAGGTTCCCCTATTGGTAGGAAGGCCACAATAGCTGGTAAAAATTTGATGTGAATTATATAATTTTAAAAAGTTTAGTGATTTGTGGAACTAGGAGGTGTATGTGTAAACATAAGTTGCTTTGATTGATGGCTAAAAGGAGGCTTTGGAACCCTGAATATTTTGTACTGTGTTAGGGACCATATTTTATGCCAGTGCTCTACCTCTCAAATAAATCTTGCTGGCACAGTGCCAGATGTATTGCTGGTGAACAGTAAACCCATAGGAATCTTTTTACTAAGAACTGGAGTTTGCAGTCTCACTATTACAAGTACGAGGTTGTTAGTAGTTATCCTGCCAGGCCCCATCCCCTGCCTGCTCTCCCAAGCCCCCCATGGCTGCCCCACCCTAGCTCCTGGTGCTTTTAAAAAAAAAAAAAAGAAGCCCCTACTCACTGGGTGCTACCTGGTGGGGGTTGATCCCTGCTGGCCCACACTGTGGGGGCTCTCATGAGCCCCTGGACCCACCACCCCATTTCCCAGCCCACCCATGGCTGCCCCACCTGCTCCAGCTCCAGCCCTTTAAGGAAAATTTTTTTTCAAGTGGGTGTAAGTAAGATCAATACATGAAAGAAATTTTACGTACTTTGATGTGAGACATTTGTTTTTTTTCTACTGCTAGAGAGATGTTGATGTCTGAGAAGTCTCACTTAATACTAAGTTTAAAAGAAAGAAGTCCTAAGAGAGGGTATTGTAAGAGAAATTTCAAGGAAGGTGGTGATAAAAAGGATATCGGGTTTTATTAAATATTGGTGTCTGACAGTATGCTGCTAATGTACTTTTTGTGAGGATTAATTTATGAATTTCCCACTCCTTTCCAGGAGCTAAGTATGCCATTCTCAGGGGGTCAGGATAGTTTCTCTAAATTCACTATGGAGATGGTGCGACAGTACATGAAAGAAGAGGAAATGCGAGCAGCTCATCAGTCCTCACTGCTCCGCCTCCGAGAAAAAGCTTTGAAAGAGAAGACTAAGGCTGAACTGGCCTGGCTGGAACACCAGAAGAAGTAAGAGAACTCTAAATATATAGTTTTCCTGATGATTACTCCGTTGTGTCAGTGCCTCCCTCTTTTTCTCTCATTCTGTTAAATGTTGATTATAAATTACTCTTCTAACATAAACATCCATGTAAAAGTATTCTAGTATCTTAGGCCCTCTCTACATGTTACACTTAAGGTGATTACCTTAAGCTGTGGCCCAGCTACACATTCAACCTATTAATAGCGTGATAAAACAAGCAATAAACTATAATATTAGTCCACAAAAATGTGTAATAATAACTTTGTAGCTTTTTCTAATCACGCCATTAATTGAATATGGGGGCTAGGTGCTCCCCTGTGGCTGGGAGCCCCGTCAACTGAGGGGCTCCCAGCCCCAGGGGTGCACCATCCGATGCTGACCTTGTAACTGAGAAGGCTGTCAGTGGTGGCAGTGTCGTCAATTTAAGGGGTTTCAGTATAGAGTGCTGTCTGTCTGTCCGTGTCCGTGTCCCCCCCCCCCCCCCCCCAAATCTCCTTGGCTGTGGGGCTCACAGCTGGGAGCGCAGAGGAATGCTGCTGCCACTGTGAGCCCTGCACCTCACAAGATTCGGTGGCAACAGCATTCTCTGTGCTGCTGCCAATTCTTCCCTCTCCCTCCACTGAGACCCCCACATTGTGGACTGCAGGGCCCACAACAGAGGCACCACAGAGAAACACCGCTGCCACTGTGAGCCCCACATCTCATGAGGCTCACAGCATTGGCCATGTTCTCTCCACTGTGGACCCGGCTGCCAATGATGCTTGCAGTGAGGCAGCATTCTTGGTACTGCCCCCACTTTTAGCTCTGCAGCCCCTGTCAGCTGCAGGGTTTGCAGCAGGGGCAGTACAACGAACACTGCCCCTGCTGCAAGTCTTGCCAAGTTCCTTCAGCTCTGGGGTTCATAGCTACAGGCACTGGTGCAGGGGGAGTCCAGGTTCATGATCCCAGTCTCCCTCTGCACTGGTGATTTAAGGCACAATGGGATCTAATGTGTGATTCCACAATCGCACCTCCTGCCATGCACATGTGGCATGACAGAAGGCACAATTGTGTGGATTACACATTAGATCCCATTGCATTTGTAAAGGAGCCCTGAAAACTGTTCTATTAAGCAAGTATGTTTTGCAGTTTGTTAGGTACTGTTAGATGATGAATATCTTGTCCAGACACTAAAATGTAAGATTAAAAATAGCAAAGAGCACATGGAACTAAAAAGCATTACTTCCTGAAACATTCTTCTTACTCTCAAGTGAAGAGTATGCTTCCTCTACAGAACTTCTGGCCTGGACATAAGAAACAATGTCTAGTACCATCCACATTAGCCTCCTTAATATTTTGTATTTTACAGAAACAAAATGAAGTTTAGGTCTTTAAGAACATAATGTTTCACCAAAGAGAAAGTTCATGTTCAAGTATTGACATGTAAAATGGAGCTACCCTCATCTGCAGTTAAATTTACATAATGGACAAGTACTGGTGTATTTGAAAATGAAAGAAATGGAGGCAATTTTTTCCCTTGCTTTATTCCTTTTGCCAATTTTCTTTCAGACACTTGAGAGACAAAGGAGAGGATGACAAGATGCCTCCCATTCGAAAGAGACAGCGTGGCCTGCTGCTGAAGTTGCAGCAGGAGCAGGTAAATAGTCCTCTGTTAAGAAAAGATCCATTTTAATCCATTGTTTAATTACTGGACAACTTACACAGTGAGTACTGAATTAGAGACTGTCCACTAGGCTCTTAAGAAGCTCATTGCAACTCACTGGGAGCATCTACACATGCTATTAATGCACCTGAATAAACTCGGGTGCAGTTTGTGCCAGAGTCAACTGCTTCCTGAGTACAGCATCTTCATGTGCACCCAGGACTGCAGCAATCTAAGCCAGGATAGAGAAGCCCTGGCCTGGCAGGGGCCAGGGTAGAGTCAGCCCCAGGCTCCAGGTAGTGGAGGACCTGGCTGGGGCAGGTCTTACAGTGCAGAGCTATGTGTAAGGCAGCACACAGCACTATAGGACCCTCAGGCCCAGTCACAGTCTACATGTGCATTTGAGTGCACATAATTACTCTGCTGTTAGATAGTACTTGTCCTGGACATTACTGTCCTACAGCAGAGTTAATTAGTTTACTACATCCTAATATAGGCACATGTGTAGACTGTGACACTTCACTGAAGAACTAGTTAGTCAACTCTTCAGTAAAATGCATGTGTAGATGCACCTGCTGGTATTTGTGTGCCAGTAGTTTCTAGTTTTGATGCCTTTTTCCAGTTGAGCCTTCTGTTACCAGTATGCAACCACTGGTGGAGTTAGAGGATAATAATCAAACTGAGAATAGCCAAGTAAAATTGATATAGCATAATGCATTAAAACTCATTATGTAGCCCAGCCATGATGGTAGGCTTAGAAATATTGCTTAGAAACATCTGTGATTTAAAATTCTTTTGCTGTATTTCCCCCATACTTAAAGGCAGAAATTAAACGTCTCCAGGAGGCCAACAAGGCAGCTAGGAAGGAGAGACAACTGATTCTGAAGCAACAGGAAGAGATAGAACGAATCTGCCAGACTACCATGAAACTGCAGGAAAAACTGAAGTCTGCAGGGGAAAATAAACTGGTAAGCTGGTGTTAAAGAACTGTTGTCTTTCTATTTAGTATGTTATGCCATTAATAATTGACTCCTTTGTTACAAATTTGCTCTTCTAAAACCTGACCTCATCTCTTGAGGTTTTTCTGCAGCAGATGATGAACAATTCTCAGAAGTGACTTTAGTGACTTGCATGAGAGAGACGCCTTAAATGGTGTGATTTGCAGAAAGGGCTGTTTGCTTGTACTTCGAAAATAAAGTATTTTCACAGTGGCCTCTTAAAAACTGTTTCTTTTCATTTCTTTTTGTTTCTTTTGTTTAGTTTTTTTGGTCACTCTCTCGTTTAACCTGGAAAATCTAAAAGTTTTTTGCTAATTTTTAGAATACTTTATCCTTGAAATTAAGCAGATTATAAGTATTTAGGAACATAAAATAAGGAGAAGTCTTTGTCACAGACAAATACCAACTACTGCTATTCTTGCATAAAAGATTATACTGGAGAGTGAATATATACCTGGTTACAGTACTGGATTTTTGATGATCACAACAGCAAGGAATTTTCAGTTTGCTTTACCATTCAAAAAAGCATGAAAGTGTGGATGACAAGGTTCTTTGGATAAATCTGACCTCTTTTATTTGACCAACTCAAATAGTTGGAAAAAATTTTTTGCAAGCTTTTGGGTACAAATATACTTCATCAGGCTGAGGAAATGTCTGTAGTTGGTTTGTGCTCTTCCTTTATGTACTAGTAAAGAAGCCAGAGGCCAGCATGCATGCAAGAAAGCCAGTCAGTGAAAATATAAAATGAAGCAGTCAGTGGGTGAGGCACAGGTGGCGGGTTGGGGAGGGAACTAATATAGCTGGTAAATAGTAGAGAGGTTACCTGGGGACTCAGATGTTAGGCAAGTTATAAAATAAATCCAATGTCTATATTTAGTCTATGATTTTTTGTATCCAGTAAGTCGATGAAGTGGAGTTCATACGTTCGTTTGTGAAACGTGTTTTGTAAATTCCGTTTGAGGATTAGAACTGAGAGTTTGGGGAGAGAGCGGTTTTCTTGTTAGGAATGTGCCTGCACAGGTAATTGGGTATTCCTATCTGATAGTTTTTTGGTGTGCATTCATTAGTGGTGCACAGTTGATGTTTCAGTTCTCCTACATATTTTCCATTAGCGCATTTGATGTACTGGATGAGATGTAGTACGTTTCTGGAGGTGTAGGTGTAAAGATCCAGGGATGGTGATGGTTCTGTTGTGGGGGTGTAGTTATTGTGGGGGTAGTGGAGATACATTGGCTGGTTTAACATTTCTTGTCATGGCATGGTTTGGGTCCATTCAGTGTGTTTTGGGCCATACAATTTCCCATATAGGTTCCAGGGAGGGATGATGCATCATAACCAGTGGTGTGTGGTTCATGGTGAGGGTTTCCTTTTGTACTGCAGCAATTCTGCATGTGGTATCTGGGTGGCTCTTTCAAAAGCACGATCTGTCTCTGGAGAAGTGTCCTTGATGAGTGAAAGCCTTTTTGAGATTTGTGAGGTAATAATCATGGCTCAGTGCAAATTCAGTGGTATTGGAAGGCTTGGCTGTATATTACAGCTTTCTTGGTGTGTTTAGGGTGATTGATGGTTCTTTGAAGATGCGTCTATTGATCTGTGGGTTTCTTGTATGTGGTGGTCTGTATTTTACCATTCTCAGTAGTGATCACTAAGTGTAAAAAGGAAATGTTGGTGCTGAGGTATTCAGGAGAGAGTCTGATGGAGGGGCGGTGATTGTTGAGTTTCTGAGGAAATCAGTCAGATTGCAGGTTTTCAGTCCAAATGATGAACATGTCATTGATATATCTTAAGTATAGCAACGGTTTGATGACTTAGTCCTTGAGGAAGTCTTCTTCCAGGTGGCTCATAAAAAGGTTGGCATATTGTGGGGCCATTTTGGTGCCTATAGCTGTGCTTGTGCTCTGGAGGTAGAGTTGGTTATTGAAAGTAAAGTTTGTTGTACGTAAGGATGAAGTGTACAAGTTCAGTAATATCTTTGGACCTGTACTCCGAGTTGTAATCTTGCTCTTGTAGATATGTAAGGCAGGCTTGGATGCTATCCTGGTGTGGGATGTTGGTATATAAGCTGGTAATATGCCAACCTTTTTATGAGCCACCAGAATGAACACGCACCCGAAATCTATCAAAGACAAGAATACCCAGTTAACTGTGCGGGCGCATTTCTCAACAAGGAAAACCACTCTCTCCAATCCTCAAAGAGAATATACAAAACATCTTTCACAGACGAGCCTATGACCTTCACTTCATCAGTCTACTGGATACAAAAAATCATGGACTAAATATAGACATTGAATTTATGATCTACCTAGCATCTGACTCCCCAGGTAACCTCTCTACTATTTACCAGCTATATTCATGTCTGTCCACTGTCCCGTCACCCCCTCCCTCGCCACCTTTCTCACACACTGACTGCCTCATTTTATATCTTCACTGACTGGCTTTCTTGCATGCATACTAGCCTCTGGCTGCTTAACCACTCCATCCAGGAAGAGCACAGACCAACTGCAGATGTTTCCTCAGCCTAACAAAGGGTAATTGTACCCCAAAGGTTGCAAAGAAGAATTTTTCCAACTATTTGAGTTGGTCTAATAAAAGATATTGGATTTACCCAAAGAACTTGTCTGCCTATGTCTTTAGCCCAACACAGCTACAGCCTATACCCCTGAAAGTCTGGATTGCATTTGTATTGGTTATGAAACAAAAATAGAATAAATGGTCAGAAAGGAAAGCAGGCAACCCATGCTTAAGCTTATGTTAATGAGACAACCTTCTTAGAAGTTGAGGGAAGTAAAATGTCGAATCAAGATTCAATAGAAAGGGACTGGAAGAGAACAAAATTGAATAAAAGAAAAGGCCTGTGGCAGAGGTAGAGGCTTAGAACCAGCAGTGCTGGCCTTGACCCCTGCTCCATCTCCATTGTCATGGCGGTGCACCGCCACCTTCTGTCTGGAACACTCTTGGAGCGCTTAGATTTGGTTGTTTCAGTCAGCGTTGTGATCAGCTGCCAAGACAACCAATCAGAGTGCGAACAAAGCATTACACACGGACAGAGTAATGCTTTTATTATATTAGAATAATATAGAAAGGACCAATTCAGTATTTGGGACAACATTTTTGTAGCCTTGTTGTTAATGGTCAGTGGAGAACTGTAGTGTCTAGGGGCACTTTAACTAAAGAGGTCATTGCCAGAATTCTTTAAAATAGGTGTAAGGAAGCTACTGAGGTTATTTAATAAGAGGAACCAGTAACTGAAGCTTCTGAAGCACCACTACTATATTTACTCACAGAGCTATCCCTACGGTACCGCTAATCTGGGTGACTGCCCTAGGCCCTGTGCTTTGGGGGGCCCTGTGGAGTTGGGGCCTGCCTAGAGCTGGCAGCTCGGCCCTGTGCTGCAGAAGAACCACAGAGGACACCCTCTCCCCTCTTTGCAGGGGGTACGATGGTCCTGCACAGTGTTAGGA